>NC_134427.1:8186818-8489848 GCF_030867145.1 Opisthocomus hoazin | reverse complement strand
TCATCTGCCATGCTTTCCCCCTACAGTGCTAGAGTGGAGGACGACGATGTATGGCCCCATGGACAACAACTTGATATCCTACCAGGACGGGAAACTGAAGGTGAAGGAAGCAGGGCTCTACTACATCTACTCCCAAGTCAGCTTCTGCACCAAGGCAGCAACTTCGGCACCCTTCACCCTCTATATTTATTTGTATCTCCCCATGGAAGAGGACCGGCTCTTGCTGAAGGGACTAGACACACACAGCACCTCCGGGTCTCTCTGCGACCTTCAGTCCATCCGGGAGGGAGGCGTCTTCAAGCTCCGGGAAGGTGACATGGTCTTTGTCAACGTGACGGACTCAACACGAGTGAACTACAAACACGGCAGCACTTACTTCGGCATCTTCAAGCTGTAGTGAGGAGGCGGCTGCCCTGAGCTGGGGGGGTCCAGCCTGACTTTGTTGAGCAAAGTGGCTTTCCCTGTTTCCCGTATTTATGTTCCTCTGCCTCCTCGGTTTTCTTCTTTCTTAATTTGTATATTTTGTTATTTATTAATGAGGGCCAAGGGACCCTGAGAACACAAATGGAACAAAGTTTGAAGCTGTTGTTGTTTGCACTTTGCTTTTTTCTTTCGTTGCCAGCGGTTTGGTACATGCTGGTGTTGTGTGTCTGGGTCCACCATGCCCCACGTGCCTGGCGGGGTGGATGTCCCCATTATGTCACAAAAGCTTTATTTAGCAAACTCTACCATCAGTGTTTCTTTCCTAACAATGTAGGATGGCTCAGGGCACTCCAGCCAAGCTAGGTTCATACATATCTCCCGTACCAATCTGCTTGAAAAGCATCAACGGAAAAACATTAAAAGGCTTAGGAACGTCTTCTCTAAAGGAATCAATCAGCCAAGAGCTGTCCTTACGTGGTAGCTGCTGGTGATGCATCATTGCCACCCTAACTGCCTGCTTTATCTTGAGAACCCCCTTTTTTCCACTCATGCCTATCTATGAAACTCAAGCATCCTTCTTGCTTAGAGTGACACAGTGTTGGCCAGGTTTGCCCTGGGTGACATCTCCCCTGCATCAGAGGGACGATCAGTGGCCGAGGGGAGACTGCTGCTTTCAACCCACAGTACTGATAAGGTGATGGCGGTGCTCTGTTCTTGGTGAATCAAATCTGCTTGCGTGACTGTCCTCCTCCCACCTCTGCAGGTAAAGGATCCTCTGCCTGTGGACCATTTCGCTACCCTGTGGAAGGGGCATTGGCCACAACTGTCGTATTTGGACCTGTCTCCTTTTCTGAGACCCATCCTCCCCTGGGAGGATGACTGGGAAAGTACAGGGGCTGGTAGAACCACCTGCTTCTTCCCAAGGCCTTCAAGATGCATGTGCAGAGAATCTTCTGGCTGTCCTCAGTCAGGACGTGCCCACAGCGGCACTTTCCTGAAGCTCCAGGTGAGCAGAACTGTGCAGATGGGCAGGACCCTCCCTCAGGCAGGGGGCACCTGGGTGACACTGCACACTGGGGTCTCCCCGACCCTCTTCTCCAGCCTGGCCCACAGGAAAGGTGTGCTGAGCAACAGCAGGGCACAAGGACGTAGATGCTGCATTTTATAAAAGCATCTAAAGATGCCAAAGCTGGCAAGCCTGGAGCACTTCGTTATACAGGTCACACTTAGAGTGCAAACAGTTAGAAACACTCCTGGAAGCCAACAGATTTGCAAGTGGAAGAGCTTTCAGATTTGGGCAGTCCTTGTGGTTTTCTTGGCTGGAGGCTGCAAGTCTGGTCCTCATACCGTGCCTAGGTGCCACCACTGCTGGGACGGATGGGACAGTCTTCGCACAGCTCCTTGCAGTGCTGGGTGCCCGACATGGCCCCCTCCCAAAGCCAGTAGAGGAGAGCTCAGTGCCCGGATGGTTTTGCTACAATTTCGTAGGTATTTGTTGGCTGTTCTCCAATGCTGCCTAACTTTGTCAGGGAACGGGCTGCTCTCGTGTGACACCGTGTACAAAAACTGTTTATTTAACTGAAAACATCTTATATTTGTGGGCAGAAAGGGACTGCTTGCCAAGGGACTGTCCGTGGCTGTAGGTGCGTTTTGCAGTGTATCTCAACATTCGTGGTTCCCCGCTCCCGAGCGTGGGGCTTCACCCACTGTCACCCTGCAGTGACAATTTATGAATTAAGAAATAGGGTGCTTTGTATGCTTTGAATGCTCCTCACCCTTCTCCACCCCAGGCTGGGATTTCCCAGGGTCCTGCTTGGGGTCTGGGGACCGAGAGGGCAGTGGGGTGGCACTGGGGGACACAGTGGGGACAGCCAGTCCCCGAAGCCTCCGGGGACAGCCATCCCACCCCACCTCTGGGGCAGGTTGGGGTGCCAGGGCCGGGCAGCGCCGGGGGCATTTTGGCTGGATGAGGGAGCAGGATCCCCCCTGCCCTAGGGAGCCAGCGAGGCACTGGGGCTGGAGCCCCAGCACAGCTGTGCAGCAGAGGGGTGGGGGCTCATTCAAGGGGATTTAGGACACCTGGCTAGAAGAGGACTACTCCCGCCTGCCCTGAGGATGTGGGGCATCCCACAGGGATGTCTCTGCTTCGGAGCAGAGGGATGGCTGCTGCACAAGGTGGGCTGGGGTCACAGGGACAGGGCTGGCACAGCTGGAGAGCCCCAGCTCTCTGTGGAGAAGCGGAGGTGCCCAGTCGTGGTGGGAACATGGGTGGGAGCCATGGGAGAAACCGAACTGGCACAGCCTGAGAAAGGGGAAAGAGCCGGCTGGGAGAGAGTGAGTAGGGAGGGGAGAGCTGGCAGGAGTACGTGCATGGCTGGTCCTGGGTTCCCAAAACCTGGGGAGTAGAAGCACTGTAAGTCATGGATGAGGGGACGACGTGCTGAGTGTGTGGCCCTGAAACCCCCTGCAGCCCCTCAGCTCCAGTGGCTGGGGACCACCCTCCAGAGGGTTTCAGCCAGGCTCCGATCCCCAGCCCAAATCACCGAGAGGGGATCCAGGAGCTGCAAATCACATGGACAAATAGGTTCTCATGCATGGTTGGGGGAAATGATTAAAGAAGGGAGAAGAAAAGAAAGGAAAAAAAATAGGCATGAATCAGCTCAATAAACTCTGCAGCAAGGGCAGCAGACGCCAACTGCCGCCTCCCCTGCCTGCGCTGCTGCCTTTCCCGGGGCTTTTGTTTCTTGCCTCCATTTCTTCACTTGCCAAAAATAGCCCGTGGGATTCAGAGGTGAGGCAGCACGTGGGAGGGGAGGAGATGCGATTGCTGCCATCCAGCTGTGGCCTTCTCCTGAGCCGCTTTGTTCTCCTCCCTGGCCCCTGCCCGGTGCTGCGGCAGGTGCAGGTTTCCTCTCCCCGTGGAAAGTTTGAAGGTCATCAATACATTGATTTTTCCCTTGACGTGAGGTCTCTCTGTCACTTCTTGGACTGTGGATTTTAAGGTGTCTGAACTGATTTTATCTTTTTTTTCTGAGTAAAGAAAGGAGAAGGGGATGTGAGGGTGATGAGTACATGGGGCACATCAGCAGGACCAGCACGGGGGGTCATGGATGAGCAGCAGGAGGAGCAAGCAGTGGCATGGTCATCAGCCGGGAAAGGTGCTTGCACGGCTCAGGACACACTGAACTAACTGGGAAATATATATACTTTTTTTTTAGTTTTGTAGAAGAAATGAAATTTTGTTTTGTTGTTTTCCTTACAAAATTCTTGTGATGTTGGTTTCCAGGCAGGGTCTCGCCAGCTTGTGCCACTGAGCTTGGGGCTGCCAGACAGCATGAGCTGGAGGACGGCCGACCACGTGCTGCTTGGGTGACAAGCCTGTCCTAGCATCTCTGTGCACTACTTTGGGGTCTTTTTGATTCCCCTCCCCAGCTAGGCACTGTGTGCCTGGGTGCCAGCCTTGCCTCAGCACCCATTGCTTGGTGACAGCCCTTTCCCCTGGTTGGGGCAGGGTCTCCCTCTCTTCTAGGAGGCCAAACCTGTTGCACGCACCCCTGCCTGGGGGCAAGGGAGACTTCTGCCCCCCCATTTTGGTTTGCGTTCAGGGACACTCATGCTGTGGAGCAGCACTGCACTGGGGTGGTTGGTGGGACAGCCCACCACGGATGGGCACCTCCAGGGCACCCCCAGCTGTGGCAGGGTTTTGAGCTGTGCAGGTTAAGGTGATGGGGGTGTGTGTGTGTGTGTGTTTGCTTTTTCACATTGATGGTCATTTGGAGCCAAACTCCATTTCTTGGAGCGTGCTGGTGCTGCCTACTTTGGAGTTGGGTCATGCAAAGGGGCTGTTTGGGAACTGGTGTAAGAGAAGGGGCCCCGTATTCAGTGGGAGAGCAGGATGGAGGGTCTCCAGTTAAGGCCTGGAACTGGCCTCATGGTGACCCAAGGGTGGAGATGCTCTCTCCAAAAGGAGCCTGGGGAATGCCTCTTCCTTGCTCTTCTGCCCAGTGCAGCTCTGTGGTGCTCGGGTCTGGATGCAGCTCTGCAAGAATTCCCCAAAACACAACTTGTGCCCGAGGCCAGTGTTTCTCTTTTGCTTGCTCTTTTTCTCATTCCGACCTCCGTGTTTGGGGAGGGAGAAGAGGGTCCGGCCCTCCCGCCCTCGATCCTCCCGCTTTGGCTGCGGGCTGAGAGTGTGGCATGTCTCTACCAAAGCGTTAAAAATACCAGCGTGCAGGAGAGGTCTTGTCCAAGTGGTAGACCAAAGGAAATCCTGTCACCACGCCTAATCTCCAGGAAAAAAAAACATGCGCTAACTAAAAGAAAAAAAAAAATTAAAATAAAATCTTAAACGGGCAGGAAGTCACTTATCTACAGCAACACGCTGGTGCAGCGGACAGCAGCTAGTTCTCCATGAAGCATCCCTGTCAGCAGGGTGCAAGCAGGTCTTGAGGGGTAGAAATGCATCTCCCTACCCTGGGACCAGCTGTCCTCCCTGCTGCAGGTCCAGGTGATGGTGGGAGCAACATCCCAAGTGTCAGCATCATCACCATTTGTACCAGTATCCCCATCAGCACCCAGTAAATCGGAGGGTGGATGATGCAGCCATGGGCATTTTGAGCAAATCGGGGATGCCCAGCAAGCAATGGCTTTGCTTCTGCGGCAGAAACAAAGGAAGCAGCACCGAGAGCTAAGAAGCAATTTTTATCCTTCTTTATTTGTTGAAAATGTCAATTAAAAAACTGTTCAAAATAAAAACATGTTAGAAAAGTTGAACTTGCATAAGTAGTTACAGTAAATAAACCTACATGACAAAGATAAACTGGAAGGCAGCTGACACAACATCCACCTAAAGACAGACTCACTGGAACCTATTTACAAAGCACTGTAAACAAAATAAATATGGAAACATTGCTGTCCATCCGGCATGGCTTCTTTTCCTTTTTATTTTATTTTTCTCATCTTTTTTGGCTTCTAGCTCTTGACGAATGCTTGATCCAAAATGTCTCAGTGTGCCCTCCATCGCATTACATCTTACAAACATGCATATGTACACAGCACGGGTTTCAGCTAAACTGGGGGGCAGCAGGGAAACATTTCTACCCTCTCCTAGGAGCGTAACTGGCCCTTGGTTTGCCTCCTTGCACTGGCTGCGTGTCGTGAGCCCGATCTCCAGCCTGCCTTCGGGCAGGCAGCTGGACCAGACAATGCTGGGGTGTCTGGGCACGGCATCCCAGAACGGCAGCGTGAGCTGCTCAGCGGGCAGCAAAGGTCGTTATCCTGGAAAACGATTAACAAGCACAGTAGGGCTCGACTGCTGACCAAACCGCTCAACTGCTTGCCTGGGCGGGGATGCAGGGAGCTGCCATCCAGCTGGGATGCTCTGGAGATGGCAAATGTAGCCAGAGCAAAAACGACCTCTGTTTTGCCCTGGAAACAGCTTCGATTTAAAGAGGGTTTCTTTTTACGCTCCTTGTGATATTTTGGACTCTAGCTCTCCCCAAACACCATTTGCTATGTTCTGGCTAACTTTGAATTGCAAGGACGGAGTCGTAATTATTGCCTCTAGTATGTCCTTCATGACCAACATTACGGTACACCTGTAATGAGCTGTGGTGTGTCTGCACACCCTGGGACCACGCTGCCCTGTGAGATACGTAAGACTTCGCATTAACTTGAACAGAAGGTTACTTTTATAATGCTGCTAAGGAAGGAAGGAAAACAGTTCTAAACTAGGGTATAACACCAAATAAGATGAAGACAGCCGATACATATGCATGTTGACTGTGTGCTGTGTTCGAGGAGCTGTGCAGGGATCTGCAACGGTGTTCACATCCTTGCCCTAGAAGCATTCCAGCTCTTGTCAAAGCATAAATAGCTTTCCTATCCCAAGAGAAAGTTCCTTTTTCCTAGCAGAAAGCCCCTTTGGGGCAATGGGGGAGAAGTGGCCGTTGGCTACGTTCCCAGGCTTTGGGAAGGAGCGCTGGAGAGCCTAACATGAGCGGAAGGGAGCAGGGAACCAGCACTTTTGGGGCTCGTTTTTGCTGTCAAGCAGTGTTTACATTTCATACAGAGAAAAGCATGTCCTGCAAGGGGAAGCACAGCAAAACTATCAACTCATATACGATACCTGGACACTCCATGTGAAAACAAAGCAGGGGGTAGGAGCTATAGGGCATGCATAAGAACCGGGCCGGGGGCAGAACAGCAGTTACCTGTTGTGCTGATGACGAGCTGTGAGGAGGCAGTACGGTGCAACACACCTTCCCATGCGCTCTGACAGGTGCTCCAGATCTGACTTCCCCAAAGAGTTCAAATGTCTTCATGTTAATTGCACATTTTAATCAGTATCAAGGCCACACGGGAACCACAGTATTGCTGGGCTCTAGTTCGCTACAGTCAACTAACAGGGAAAAAAAAGGTGGATGGGAAAAGCTTCCCCAGTGGTGATTATCTGAAAAGAGGAGCATGGTGCTTTTTGGTTTCTGCTCAATGCCACCTCAGTAATGTTTTCATTCAATAAATAGGTACCGGTGCTTTTGGAAAGAATGAAAGCATTAAAAAGTGCTTAAGCTTCCTCTAGGAACCTGCTGCCAAACCCTTTGCGAGCGGCAATCATCATCAGAGTTTGTATTTGCTCCCAGTAGCAGGTACGATGAGGTATTAGTTGCTGCAGATGAACTGTGAATCATGGACCGCTTGCTTACTGGTTTAGTTGTGATCGATTGTTTCTGGTTTGTTTCCTTACTGGATGGAAGAAACTCTATTTTTTTTTCTCTCTGACTTTTTTTTTTGGTAACAAAATTCCCAAAACCAACAAAATAAGGAGCAAGAAGAGGCAAAGGATCCAGTTCCGTTTCCCAAAAAACACCTGAGGTCACACACCACTGCCAGCAGCTTCTCCCCGGATTCAGGCGATCAGGGACGACTTGCGTCCCGTGTCCTCCCGGCCACACTCATCCGTCTGCTTCAGCAGCCTTCTCACCAGCTTCTCCAAGTCCTTCCTGGATTTAAGCTCTTCCTCCAAACACTGTTTCATCCTTTTGTTCTCCTGCAAGGTGAAAAATAAAGGAATACAGACACAGTTAATGCCCACAGTTAATGCGCGTAATTCCACACGCCTGGCTGCCTGGTGCCTCAGAGGTGATGAAACATCAGGGCCATTTGACAGGTCGCTGCTGGCTTGTGAGGATGACCACCACGGGTTACTTGTGGTCCAACCCACTCAAGCAGACCCTTACTACCTTACAGACCTGCACACACAAAAGCCCCAGTGACTTTGAGCAGGCAGAAGCATCCTCCTGGAAACCTCATTTTAGCCTGGAGGACCCTGTTCTCCTGGGGTGGTCTCTCCCACCTCCAGGCTTGGGGCTGGAGGGAGGAGGACATATTTCCTGAGTCTACAACAATTAGTATTCACCAGACCCCTACAAAATGAACAGTCAAGCTGAAAGAGCTTTCAGAGTAGGGGGAAAGCTTCCTGTTACCATAAAGACCAACTACTCCCTCCCTCCTGGTGTGTGTGGAGTTCAGCTGTGTGGCAAGCTGATTCAGGGAGCTAAACCAGAAGAAAACTAATGCTGATTCAGGGAGCTGCAGGACTGGACCAGCACCAGCAAGACTTCTCCTGGGCACCGACCAGTCAAAGACAACGACCCAGCACAGCCTGGCTGGCTTTTGCACAACTCCCAGCACAAACAATCCCACTCAAAATCACCTGCTTCAGTTCTTTGACTTCATCTTTCAGGGCGTAAACCGTGTCAACAAGGCTCCTGCAAAAAGAAAAGCAAAAAAAGAAATAAAAAGAGCTGTTGCGCAGCAAACCAGCACCAGCATGGGAGCTTTCACGAGCGAGGAGCTGACAGAGAAGGTGCTTCCAACTTCTGCTTTGCAAGCATCAGGCTGCTGCTATTGCTGCTGCCTGAGGGGACTCTGGAAGCGCAGCCCAGGAGCATTTATAGGCCACCGGTCCAAAATTCAGGGCTCTCTTCTCAAAACTCAAGAAAAACACCTTATTCTGCTATCTTAATCAACAAAAGTCTGTGGCTTTGGCTTCCTTATTTACGCTGCTGCAATAAATAACAATGATTTTAAAACTGGAAATGCCCGAGCATCTTTTGTAAAACGGCCTTGATTCCTGGAGGTTATGCTGCAAAAAAGGCAGCGTGAAAGGAACGCACTGTCTGGGCTAGAAAAGGAGCGGATCAGCGCAGTCACCCGGCTGCTGAAGCTGCGCAACAGGCTGGGCGCGCTCGCAGACAGCGTGCCAGGCAGGCTCCCGAGGGGCAGCAGCAGCCCAGTATGGCAGCAGTTACAAAAAAACCACAGAGCCACTTGTTTGGTTCCGTCCTCCCTGACCCCATTAGCTTCATCCGGATAAGCTCTGGGACTCGATAACCTGGCTCTCGGGTCCCGGCGCACAGACTCTCAAGGGACCACAGCCACGTCAGAGCAGCTGGGAAGGTGGCTCTGTTCTTAAAAAGGGACAAAACAACAACTGCAGCAGCCCAGTGCTTCTCGCCAGGACTCAGGCGGCAACCGGTGACACCAGCCCTGCTCCACTGCAGAGACGCAGGAGGAGAGGACATCCGTTTTTAATGTCCTTCCAAAAAGCAGCAAGGGGAGAGCAGTCACGCTTACTTTTCCTCCGTGACAGTCTGGCCGTTGCTTCGTGTTTCCTCGATGATGATTTTCTCTTCCTCAGGAAGAAGGACTTGGGGGATGGAGTCTTTACGGGAGCCTGTGTACAAGAATCACTCGTCAGGAAGAAAAAGGGAGACTTTCTCCGATGCCCCCGCTCCCCTGGAAACAGCAGCCCTCTTTCTCTGCAAGCCTGGGCCAGACTGGGGACACGGGGGCTTGAGCAGCCACCGGCAATCTGCTTAGACGCACCGCTACCCCGGAGCTAATGCGGCAAGCGGAAAGTTTTCAAGAGTGCTCACTGCATCTAAAGCTACATCATGACTTATAAATGAAGTCATTTGATTAGGGTCAAGAGCTCTCAGAAGAAAGATGGCCTCCCTTTTTCAAATGCACCATTACTTGATAGCTCAGTGATTTAATTCGACATCTCACCAGCAATGATAAATAGTTCTATCTCCAGAGTTGAAAATGTTAGATAAGTTCTTATGAAGCAGCTTGTTCTTAAACACGCGGCTGATTGAGAGATAATATTCATGCTTCCTTTCTAAAGCTATATGCAACCTGAGATTACCATCAGGTTTTCAGTGCTGACAGCCACAGGCACTGACTAGGTTTGCTTAATTCCTAACAAGTGCTGGTGAAATAGCTGTGTCTCATCTGCCCTCCTACCTGCTTCATTCTCTGTGTTTAGAAGAAAAACAATGGCAACTAAACCACCAGGCAGATGAAGCTCCCTTATCTTGAAGATTGAACACCACACAGTTTCCTAGCATGAGTTTCGTCGCTGTATGATGCAACGATCTGTTTCTTCCCAGAGGGGTTATCAGCGCTGCAGGCAGAGTCAGAACTAAATCATGGGGTTGCGTGCCCACCTGAGCTGAGAGCTTGCTGGAAGCCTGCCCCGGTACAGTATGCCTCTATCACCTTCAGGATCTGAGCATCTTCTTCTAGTGCAGCAGTACCTGTCAAACATGGCAGAAATCAGCCATCACAGAAAGCAAAGTGCGCTGGCTTCACCCCTCCCAGCCTTTGCTCCCAAGTCCCTTAAGAGAGGAGCGTGTTGTTTCCTTGACTGACACTGTCTCTGGGACTTTGCCCAATTCCCTTTTGAGGTCCTTTACATTTTCTGGCCTTTGCAATGTCCTGTGGCATTGAGCACCATGACTAAATGGTATGAAAACGCACTTACAGCTGCTGGTCTCAGCAAAACTCAGGGGTCGACGCCTGACTTTGGGTGCAGGGACCATCAGGAGATGGGTAGGCAGAGCTGCCCTGCTAGGAGGCGTCTGGTACAGCAGCATCGGAGCAGGACTTGGAAACGTGAAGTCTTAATTTCCAACCTTAGCTCAGCGCTGTCTTCTCCAGGGACACAATGGACCTTCAGGCTGTACACCACAGTAGCTCACTGCTGGGTGACCATGGCCTTTCATGCAAAAACCCCGAGGAGCATCCCAGGTGGAGTCCAGGGAGCTGTCAGGACATCCCTCTTTGCAGGTGACCACTCCTGCAGGGATAGGGCCTTTTTTGGTTCCCTGGTTCTCTACAGAAACTGTTCCAGGACCTGCTGGCATGGTCAGGTAAGGGCTTGTCCCAGCTCTCAGACATATTTTGATGACCGTTGATATGTGGTTTTAATGCAGCTTTTAACTACCTGGAAGTAGCTCCTTGGCTTCGTAACCGGAACAAGACCACCCACAACTCGTGATCTTGTGCTAGCAGTCACAAGGAGGGTGGTAGCACGTCTGGCAGTCATAACCAGGAGGGGACCTCTCAGAGGTTCGAGGACCAGTGCGCTTCCAGAAGCCTCCCGTGCTCAGCAGCACGTAGGCTTGCTCGCAGCACGAGCACCCTGCCGCATCCTGCGCTACGAGAAAGGCTGTTCTCAAAGTCCCCTGGAGACGGCTGAGCACACACAAACCTCCAAAAAGAAGAGAAAAAACACAACACTCACTCTTTCGAATTACAAACTCTTCATCAGACGGTTTCCTCTCAGTTTTCCTTTTTGGGAGAAACTTCTTCATTGTTTTTGGACTTTTGCTGGAGTCCTACAGAGAAACAGACTCTGGTGTTTAACCAGAACCAAAGGCGGCTCAAAGCGCGGAGCAGCGCAGCTGAATGCAGCTATCCGT
This sequence comes from Opisthocomus hoazin, assembly GCF_030867145.1. Classification (NCBI taxonomy): domain Eukaryota; kingdom Metazoa; phylum Chordata; class Aves; order Opisthocomiformes; family Opisthocomidae; genus Opisthocomus; species Opisthocomus hoazin. The sequence continues at coordinate 8,478,656 of NC_134427.1, read as the reverse complement.
GTTACGCACGACACGTTAGGGAACTACAAAGCAGACAATGACAAAGTGGGGGGAAAATGATGCTTTTTGCCTTCCCCATGTGGTAGTTGTGGCCCACTGCTCCCTGGAACAGCAGTGGGAATTGCACCTCCAGGTCTGGGCCAGGACAAGCTCCTTTAGAGAACTGAACCCTCGGCTAAGATCCTTTAGCCAAATAATTCAAACACATTCATTAGCACTTTTAGTCTGCTTATCAACTCTGCGGTCTTTGTTAGAAAACCCTATAAAGTTGTTTATTTCCTTGACTTGATTTGATTTCTACTACAAAACAGTTGGCAAATAACATTGCTTCTAAATGCACACAATTTGTTTGCGGGTATAAATGCCCTGCAAACATACACAGAGAACAACCAACCACACACAAAGTTAGTGTTTGCTATGACTCCACAAGTAAGAAACACAAGCTTTCATCTCCTTTCACAGAGTTACAAGTCTCGCTGATTTGGAGAGAATTAGTGTATTAGCAGGTTACATGCAATACGCATTTTAAGCAGGAGAAGAGGCATGCCAGGAAGTTTAAGTACCATAACACTAAATCCTTCTTGAGAGTTATCTCAAAATATATTTGCCAGTCACTGCTGACTCTCACTGTGACTTACTGATACAGCCAGGCAAAATTAGGGTCATGCAAGCACGAGAAGCATGAACAGGAACAAGCATTCTTTGCCACGATAAGCCGAAGAGATGTATCTACCCTTACCTTCAAGATATAAGACATCCTCTACAATGAATATGCAAAGAAAGAGAAGATGAGTGTGAGAGATTGATGATTTTATTGACCAAGTCCATTAAATCCACAATTCTGAAACACATTTAAATGTTAGTCTTGTGATTAATGTGGCACACCCTCCGTACTGGTTTTAGAGCACTATCAACATGCAGAGGAGCACGGTCACATGCAGAACTGAAAAAATTACATGTGAAACGCATGGTAAGTGGGCATTAACACACCAAACACATCAAAATAGAGAACATGCCTCCTCGGTTAGTAGTAGGTTTCTGTAGATGTTGGCTGTCTAAGAGAATGGTGCTTAAAAATGCAGCACCCGTTGGTGTCACGCGCCCGGCTCCGTCCGAGCCCTGGGGAGCTGCTCGGGGTCTGCCCCGTGCTCAACACCAGTCCTGCAGTCTTCAGCCTGACCCAGCCGGGATGATGGGATGCTCTGCCCACCCTGGTGACAAGCCCCCAGGACCGTGTCTTCTCCAAGAGGACCCTCCCAGAGAGGACCTGCCATCCTCACTGGAGACCCGACAGCGTCAGGCGTCAGCGCAGCGGCATCTCCCTGCTCCGCTGGTCCCTGCACGCCCCACGGAGCTCCCATCCCCGGGATGCTCAGCACGGGCAGCCGTGCCGCTCTCCCATAGGCCTGGCCAGCAAAGTCCTCAATCCCAAAGTTATCAACCCTTCACCTAATCCAAAGCAGGTCACTTAAAAAAAAAGTAAGTAGAAGAAATCATCTGCAAATCTTTTTCACTTTGCTAACCCGAATCTGGACACACCGCTCTACCCGCAGCACCTGCTCTGTCATTTCAAATGATTACTGGAAACGGAACAGGAAAAATGACCCAATTTCAATGGAAATAACAAGAGTGCTGTGCGCTACGCAAGCAGGTTCTGGGGTTTCCTGAGCACAGCTAGGTATGAGGAAATGCACAAGACTGTGCCATCCCGTCCTACACGACTAGAAGCCAATTAAAGTAACACTGGATGTCTGAAAATCTCTAATCTTTTAATCAAACTCCCCCATTACCTTCCCTGAAAATAACCTTTGAAACTTGCGTTCCTTTATTATATCTTCATTATAGGCAGTGACTTGCACTGAGCTGTTAGCATCGTTTATTCTGTGCCCTACTTTAAATTAAAAAAAAAAAAAAAAATACAGTGAAATAGGAGTTCTGCTTAGTGACTGAGCTCCCCAGAGGGAGAGACAACGCAGATGTAGATCTGCTTGGGCCAACAACTGAACTTATTTCACATTTGCCATCCCAGGCTCGTGTCCATGGGTCCCTCCCCTGGGAGGGGAGCTGCCCTCCCAGTGCAGACCAGACTGACTGGGTACCAGACCGTGCCTGCCCAGCTCTGCTCCAGCTCCGATGCACCCCTTGGCCTCTGGGTTTCCACCAACGTGGCCAGCACAGCCCATTCCCGTGCAAACCACATTTCCGGTCCTTTCACACCTTGCACGCTACCATCCCGCCCCTCAGGGCTCCCCACCCGCTCGGCCTCTGTGCCAAAAAGCTCTCGCCTGGTTTCGACGGGGAGAGTTTAACTCCTGCGATGCATGGCAAGGGACAATCGAGAAACTGCAGAGACTGTGGTAGTAATGACATCACTCAATCTGTGATTTTGGTCTACTTTATAAATAAATACCAGCCTTGCACTTTCACATGGAAAACTTTTTCCTCTAATTCAAGCCTCTTCCTATATTTTAATTCACCACGCAAGCAAGAAACAGTTACTACATTAGGGATTTGGACCATGCAAAGATTAAGGGTTGTTTCCAGTCTGCTTGGCTGGTTTTTGAACAACTTAATTCCCAAACTGAAATGCGTTTCTTTACAAATTTTAAGAAATAAATGTAAAAAAATGCCGTGATGCTACCTAAACTGTCTACCTGGAGTAGCAGACCCACAGCCCCCCTGGCTGCCGCGGTCTCCATCCCCAAGTGCTGGGGGGCTGGGGGGGTGCGAGCCCCCTCCTCGTCCCTGTCCCCGCTGGGAGCTCGGGCAGTGACGCTCCCAGGGCTGCTGTACCAAGAAAGGTGGCTGACTCAGAACCGGAGTGCTCATTCAGTAAGAGGAACGTTACCGGAGTTACTGGTGAGTAATCCCAAAAGTTTACTGTGAGGTAGGGAAGGAGAGCACTGCAGTTGCAGCACGGGGTGAGAATCAGAGCGGGGTTGTATTTTGGGTTTCCCCACGCCACCTCCTACCTCCCAGGCTTGGGGTTTCTGCGGGGGAAACAAATCCCAGGGTATGGGTGTGTGAAATACTTGGGTGGGCGGTGAAGGAGGGTCGAGCCCCACGGCTGCTGCAGGGAGCCCTGCTCCAGCCACCAGAACACAGGCTGGAAGACAGGAGAAATATCAAGAGGCCTTTTTGCCTCTTCCTCTTGGTGCAGCATCGCTGCCCGACCCTGCAAGCGCTGGCCTGGGCAATGCCGAGGGGCTGCTGCGGCTGGAGCTAGGGCACGTCCAGCTCCCACCCACGGCTCAGACCAAGGCAGGAAGAGGTGGAGGAGAAGGAAGAGAAGGGGAGGCAACTCCACCGTGGCACCACCAAAGGAGAGCGCTTGATGGGACATGCAAGGCTGCGGGACTGGTGGCATCCAGCAGCTGAGGGCACTGGCTACAGCAGTCAACAGCAAACACGAGGAATGGGGCTGAGCCTGCAAACGCACGTGCTCATCCTTCGGTTGCAGCACAAAGCCAGCCACAGCGGCAAGCATCCATCGCAGGACCAGGGCAAAACTTGGCAGCGTCATTTCTCTCAACATCCCCATTCACCTAAGCTTCTGTGCCCTCGCTACGGGCTAAGAACCCCGGACACAAGCACTAGGGATTGCCATGAAACCGCGGTCTTCTGCAGGCACGTGGGATGATTACCTCTTTGTAACTCAGCGCTGCCGAAGGTCTGAGCGGAGGAGCAGGACGGAGGCAGCTCAGGCTCCAGGGCTTGAGGATTTTGGGGGGTTCCAGAGGCCCACGGATCTGTCCGGCTGAACTAAACGTCTAAGAAGCAGCAAATGAAGACTGTTAGCTACCAAACAATGTAGAGCAGCAGAGGAGGACGGACAAGGGTTCACTGTGAACTCTTCTGAGACATCCAGGTTGCCACAAAAATTAGGCAGGACACATGTAAAATGGTACAAGCATGACACGGCTACAAACAAAACTGCGGGATGTGTCTCACAGCTGTACAGACCACCTCGACAGCAAGGTGCAACGCCGAAACGGAGAGACCAGCCAGCGCCGAGGGACCCGGGCAGCAGAGATGCTGGGGAGGCGAGACGCTTACCGAATGAGCGCTCCAGGACTGCGCTTTCGACACGGTGTTGCACGTCCCTTTGGTCAGCCTTTGCAAGTGGTCAAGCCATTCGTGCAAGTCCTGGCTGGTGCTACAGGACACAGTGATCCGCTCCGTCACGTTCCCTGCGGCAGAGGGTTAAATAACCGTCTTTAGCAAGCGGTAGACACCCAAGAGGAAACACAGGGTGAGCTCAACTCGGCACAGGAGCAAGGGGTTCCTCAGTTTCCAAAGTCCAGTGGCTACAAAAACGCCACTGGCCATCCTGCTCCAGGCACCCAGTGCCAGCCAGTGTGGGACCTGCAAGGAAAAGCTAAGAGAACTGGCGAGGTGAATGTGTGAGGAATTATTCAATGTTAAAACTATGCCAACACAACATTTCCATCATTAACAGGACCCTGACACCAAATACCACCAGCACAAACAGCTTCACTACAGCCAAAGAGCTGAGCATGAAATGACTGTGTACAGCTACAAGTAATGAGACAAATTGAAGGGGAAAATTGGGAGGAACATTAGGAAAGCTATCTGATGACCACAGCCGTTAATCTGTCAATAAAGTAGGCGCTCGGAGCTGCACAGGACGGATGCTGGATGCAGACGGGGCATGCACAGCCCAGAGCAGCGCTACTGGGACAGCAGATTGGCCCCGTGCGGAGCTGTATGGTCTCCGAAAGCAGCCCAGCGCCAGACACAGAGCTCAAGGGCGCTGGGAGGAGGTGGAGGTTGCCTCAACCAAGATGGACATGCTCAGAAACTCAGACAATGCACGGTAAAAGAGCAAAAAGAAGAGCATGGCGCAGTGGTCAGGGGGAGGAGGAGAACCACTACCTCCAGTGGCAGCTGCTGTTTGGACTGGGAGCATGTTCCCAGGCAGGGGCCACACTGACCTGCGATTTCAAACATGTGCTCATTCCCTTCGGCATCTTCCAGCTTTGTCAGCGTCATTCCCGTCAAAGGCAGCTTTCCCTAGGAAAATCGAAGAGTCGTCAGTGTCTCCATCTGCTTCCCAGCAGGCGTTGTTCTGCTTGCTTCTGCTGATTCCTTTCTCTTTGGGAACTGCCATTAGAAACTAATTTGTGAAGGCTGCAGGAAAAGTCTCCCTTAATGTATGGATCTAGACTTCCCTGCACAACTAGGTCAAACCCCAGAGAAGAGGCTCCCACGACAACTGAGTCATCCCCGGCTCATCTGCCACCCTTTCCCTTCACTTGGTGCAAACCCTTTTTACAACCAGCCCCGAGGGATCAACTTCCCCTGTTTTTTCCGAAAGCCTTCCCTGTCCCTCCTGCTTTGCATGCTGAACTGCCTGCTCACCTTACTCCTGCTGGTGGGTGAAGACAAAAAACCCAGCCAAATCCTCCCCAACTCTTTCCCATCTCCCTCGCGTACCACCAATGACAGGTCAACGCAAGAGCACACTTTTGCTGGAGGGTATTGATGGTTCCAGGCAACTGGAGAACAGCCAAGCTCCCAACAGCCTGACTGCAGCCATTAAATGATAAAACACACGAAATGCAGTGTTTTGGGGGGCCCTGTGGAGTGGAAATTTTGGGTTCTTTACAGTGGGCTTTACAGTCGTGAAGTGTTTTCCAGAGATGGCCCAACCCCGGGAGCCTGCTGGCCGGTTGTGTGGGGCAAAACCCTCCAGCTGGGTCAGGACACCTTAGACACATACACAGAATTCTTAAGAACAGCATGTAGGACAACATGCTGGGAGGGTTTGGGTTTTTTTTTTTTTACTAATTTTACAGCATTCACACTTACCATACACTGTTTAACCAGTTGGCAGGACAAAGACACTAAGTGTCCTGGCAGGCATGGTAAAACCAAGCCCTGGTTCCCAGCCTGAAGCATTTGCACCACAACAGAGAGGTGTAAGGAAACAGAGGATTTGAATTCGGTAAGAGTTATCTGATTTCCTTTCTCACATCTAACACCTTGCAACTTCAAATTGAGCATGCCTACCTGATAGATGAACCCACTCATCCGTGGGCTTGCAGACAGCATCAGCAAAACGTTTGAAAACAACAAGAAATATCGCTCTTCCTTCTCCTGCGGGGACAAGAATTCAGGTTAGTTCAGTCTGCAAGGCATCACAAGCTCTTTCCTCCAGCAAACCGAACCTGTTGCAGCCGGAATCGCAGCCTTCCAGAGACCAGCCCCAAAGCAATTATTTTGGCTTTTTTTATTTACAGCAGCTCACTTCTGTACTAGTTTTTCTTGCAGAAATTTTTGTCTGCATCCTGCTAATCCTGACAATGTTACTGACGTCCGCTTCCAATCCTTTCAGAGTGCCTCAGAAGACCGAGACCTGATGTTCCCCAGCAGTTCACATCCCAAAGACTTGGGGACTAGAGTCTACAGGGCTTTGTTTTATAGGTCTTCCCTTCCCATGGAAAAGCTGCTACAGCAAGGAAGCAATTCAGCAGTAACAGGCACTGTCCCACACAGTAAACACCAAGCAGGGCTTTAACACCCCTGGGGAAGGTCTGTGCCAAGCACTGGTGCGACAGCACAGGAATGCCTCCAGTTATTTCCCCAGCGCGGTCAGCTCGGGAGTGGGACGTCACGGCAGCCGCCGCGCTGTGCACAGGACGTGGCGAAATGGTTATGCTAATGCGCACCCTCAAGTCACTCTCATTTCTCAGAGTAAGTCACAGGGGGGAAAGAGGGAAATTAATGTGCTACACGACACTCAGAAACTTTTTCTGCTGGAAAAGTATGTCACCAAAGGCCTGAAGCTAAGCCGCCGGCGTGCCTGACTCCAAAGATGCGCACAGTCCCACTGCACAGCTCTTCTCCAGGTAAAATTATTTATCAGCGCTTTGGTGGCCCAGGGTGAGAGCAGCTGCTGCCCTGCATCGCTGGTCCCGTGAGCAAGGGGGTATTTGGACACCATGTCTTTAGCCAGGAGAAGGACCACCGCACTCACCTCGCTTCCCCCACACTGTACCATAACCTGGGACATGTAGATGATGTTTCCCATCGTTTTTATGTCCTCTCCTTCCCAGCGCTGGATGGATTCGGAAAGGATCTGCAGTTCGAGTTGTTTCCTCTTCCTCAGCTCTTGGCATTGCAACTGGGAATCACAGCGGGGCGCTTCGTTAGCCGAAGGGCAGGCACAACCCCAAACCATCCCAGCAAAGACGGTTTCACCAGCAACTCTCCCACTGCCACATGGGCTCAGGGCTGGTCACGTCAAGGGATCAGGAAAGCCTGCTTTGGCTCTATTACATGAAGTTTGCTAAAAAAATCACACCCTTGCAATTTATGAAGTAATGAATACGTTAAAATGTCAGAGAAATTGCGAACTGCACTGAGCAAACTTTTCTTTCCAAACCAGCTGTACCTCTGAGAGTACAGGGTCACATTTTCCAAACCTAGATAGTGCAGAGTGAAATGTCTCTAATTCTGCTGCTGCACAGAGGTACTCTGCCCATTTCGCAAAGTTACACTTGCAGCAATGCAAAGCCCCCACGAATCAGCTGGAAAACGTTTTCTAACCAAATCTGCAAACCCAAAAGCAGGACTTGGACAGTATTTCAGCGGTGCAGTAGAGCAGCACGAAAAGAAGCTTTTGAAGGTGCCATAACTGAAACGACTGCACCGATGCTCAGCAGCTGGGGACTGGTAGAGCTCCACGGAGCAACAAGTCCTGCAGCAGCTTTCAGCAAGCAGAGGATAGCGCTGACTGAGCAACGACCGCCCTGTGAATCCAAGCACAACTTGCTTTAACTGATGCCTCTGCCAATGGGGAAAGCTGCTGCAAAGCCAAACCCGGGCTGTTTTTAACAGCTGCTGGGTTTTTTCCAAACCCCAGTTTCTGACAGAGATTTTCCTCCTTTCCAGCTCACTTTCATACAAACTCTTTGACTATCCAGATCTTCAAAGAGAGAGGCTGCATTCGGTTTAGTCTGAAAACACACAGATTTGAACCAAACCGTGGGGGCTTCCTCTGGTTCTGCAACTCTTGTGTGCTTTGACAGCTCCCCGAGTGTCCGCACCCAGCGTTCCCAGGATGCAAACCCACATAAAACCCACAGCCATCCGTCGCAGTCCGTGCAGAGGCACCACTGCAAATCGCGGCGACTCCATGGTCCCTCCCTGCCGTCGCGCGGGGCCCTCCCTGCTCCTACCACGGGACCACGTGTCTGTCGCGAGGGGCATCTCCGCCCATCTAACCTCAAATCTGCACTGACCCTCTTCAGTCCTATCATAATTAAATTATTCAGCACCCAAGTACACATTTCAAGTAAAACCATCCACCTCTTACGAGCATTCCTAAAGATTAATGACACCTTGTAATTTAACTGAATTATTCCCCTATTACCTGCTAGAATAAATGGAAAGGGAGAAGAGTTTCTAAGTAAATGTAATATGATCGCCTTTTCCTGTTTTCTATGAACTTTCTCCTCCCCAGCTTTTATCTGCACTGCTAAGCACCGAAAACTTGCATCTGCCGTGCTAAGGAAGGAAGTTGGACCACATCTGGAGTGGTTATAGTGAAAGGTATTCAGTGGCTACAAAGCGAGAGAAACTCTTAGCTTTTTTAATAACCGAAAAAAGCTTTGCCGAGTAAAACCTTCACGCACGTGGATGGCTTTTCCCTCTCTTTTTCACGTCACTGCAGTAGGACTTTGAGGGGTGAAGGTAACACGGCTCACAGAAGTAGGTTTGTTATCTCTGACTCATCCCTTCACTGCCGCCTGCTCTGCTCCGCGCCGATGGCCACGGCTCTTGGAGCCACAAATTACCTGCAATATCGTCCAAGCCTCCCGATGCCCGTGGAGCTTAAACCTCAACAAAACCAAGAAGTCGCTCGATGGGCTCGGAGGGGACCTTCCTGCTGGCACCAGCAGTTGAATCAGATGCCTGTGTTAACCCTTCAAAGCTCATCTCAAAGAGCAAGGGGTGATCTAGTTTCATGTGGCAAATGATTAGGGTATGGAGGAAAAAGGAGATGAAAGGGACCCCATCGCCACCACTACCCACACGTGGCTTTCTGCAGCGGAGGAGAAATTCAGAGATCCTCCATCTCTGCTGCTGGGACCACAGAGCCAGAATGCAACTGCTGAAACTTGCAGCCGGAGGGGCAGCTCTAGGCTTGAAACTTGAAATTACAATTCTTTATAACCCATCTTTTCCACTCCAAAAGACCTTTTTTTCTAATGAGGAGACAAATGTCAGGCTTGAGTCATTCTTCGTGAAATGCAGCCCTGAAATGAAGCTCTCTATTTTAAGAACTGCCACCTACCACCAGGGACTTGAAGGACGCGACGGCTTTCAGCACCTCTTCGTGATCTGCATGCGCCTCCTAGTGAAGGGGGAGAAAAGATCCCTCAGCCAGCAGCACCCAGTGCCCCGGCAGCACCCAGGGCTGCACAGTTCGCAGGGGGACGCGGAGCTCAGGCAGAAAGGGCTGCAGGAGGGGGCCATAATCCCCCAGGTGCCTTCCTCACCACCCAGTTCAACATGACACGGTTTTAAGCAGCTATGCAATTCATTGATACCAATTCAGTGAGCGTAAAGCGGCCAGAGCGAGAGCAGATGCGGTTTTACTTTGAACTAACTCAGCTTGCGAAGAAAGTCAATCAGAACAGGCAGAGGCACAGGGTGGATTTCTGGTTTCACCTTCAGGAAGGAAACTTCCATCGGCACGTAAGGTATTCCAGACATTGCCCCCACCAAGGGTGCCATTTCCATGAGCTTCACCTCTGGGTCTAAGGCAGGGCACGTCTTAGCTCTTGGGCCAGGGAGGGGACAGCAGGATGCTGCCCCTTACCTCTGCCTGCAGCTGCCTGCTGGTACTCTGCCAGCACCATCTCCTGGGCACCTAAGGCCCCACATCATCAGCTCTTCACCACCCAGACCTCATGCCAAGCACATCCTAAGGTGTCCAGGTTGTGATGGGGCCATCCCTGCGGCTGTCAGTGCCTGGGATCGCTCAGCTCTGAATCCAGGACAAGGGCTGCCCTGGACAGACCTGCCCCGTCTCCAGCTGCGCAGCCATGCAGGGAATGTTCTGGTACACACCCACACTGCATACAACCATATTGCATATATTTATATCGCAAGCATCCATAATCTTCCCACGGTATCACAGCTTAAACCTCAAGCCTGATGACTGATGCACCAAAACCCCCACACTCCACTTAGACACGAAGAGAAACAGGTGACACGTCTGTCCCCAAATCCACCGCCGACCCCCATCCCGCATTCTGCCAAGGGCACGCTGTCTCTGCACGGGCACGGTGGCTGCAGCCGAGCTCGGCTCAGGCCCTGCAGCTCAGCTAAGCCAGGTGAGACGAGGACAGGTCAGGTCTGCAGTGTGCCTACAGCGCAGGCTCTTATGCCCTCTCCTGTGCAGGAAAAACCCTAGCCTAAGCACAGAGGTTTTAATCCCCTGTTTGGGATGTGGAGCTGAATGATCATGGCTAAGTGTGCTCAGTAATTAACTGGTAATTAATACTGGAAGAGGGAAAAAGCAAACTCCGTTTTAAACAGATTGTTACTTCTGTTTTCTTCACCTCCCTGCACCACCCCTGAGGTTTGCATCCCTGCAGCTGGACTGCACCAGCAGGCAAGCAGCCGAGCTTCAGCGGCAGAAATCTCCGGGGGGAGAAATGTCCCTGCTTGAGATCTGCCACTCGCTGAGGGAGTCTCTGTGCCCCCTCGCTGCTCCGTGTCTGTGCCGGTGGCCAGACCGATGTCTGCCTGCGCAGCTCTGCCTCCAGCCGGGAGCACGAGCCTCGGGCGCGGGGTGGGGATGTGCCTGCGAGCTGCAGGAGCGAGCAGCCGGGGATAGGCACCTCACAAAATGATAATAAAAACACTGATTTATTACCCGCTGTGCACACAAATACCAGCTGTAGCCTGACCCTGAACTCTGCTTTTCCTTGTGCTGGAAATGGCCCATCTTTGAGGAAGCGCTGGAGCAAGAGCAGGAAATGCCTTCCCACAACATCCCCCAGACTCGACCACCTTCCCCCTTCTAATCTGACAGGTAGGTGACGTCCCACGGAGATGAATCACAGAATCACAGAATCACAGAAAATGAAACACCTCCTTGGAGGGGTGGCAAGCACTTTTAGCAACGCAGTGGTCAAACACCAACGGGCAGAAGTACGTCTTGCAGCTGGGGGGCCAGCCCTTCCAGCATCAAGGGGCACAGCCTGCCCAGCAGTCCCGCATCCCACCTACCTCCATGTGCCGCTCCAGCTCCTGCAGCAGTGTCACATATTTCTCCAGCCTCAGGAAGGGTTTGCTGAGGCTCGTGGTTAAGATGAGAATGCCTGGGTTGGCTGCACCCTGGCTCTCCATGAACTTCTCCAGCTCATCACTACAAATAGAGACAACAGCAACAAGAAGAAGGAGGGCTCGCCACCGCCGAGGGCTGTGTTTCAATGCCTCCCACGCTCTCCTGAGGGCCAGGGTTCTGCTCTGAGCTGCACCTTTATAAAGGCAGCTCAGCCTCCTCTCCCAGCACCTCCCGCCGCAAACCCAGCAGGGCAGGCGGGGAGCTGCGAGCTTCCAGCCGAGCAAGACCCCGCTGCTACCCAGGGACACAGAGGAGGATGCTGCATGGTGACAGGTGCTGGTGGGCACGGCTCTCGGGGCATATCGGTGCCGGCAGCTGGTCCCCCAGCGCAGCGAGGTGGCACAGGGCCAGGCGTCTGGCGGGCAGCGTGGGCTGCGGAGGCTCACGCTGTGCTGGAGGATGCTGCAGCAATGCGCCGGGACCCTCCTGGGAGCCGCGATGCAGGTATCAGCACGTACATCACTCCGGAAAACACGGCCTGTGCGTGTCAGCACATCTGCCAGAGCTGATGCTTTGACTGATTTAAGGAAAGGGGTCAGCCTGAGGAACCACATGAATGAACCATTTACAGGAGCCAGGCTGTTTGTCAGGCTGAATTAAAGCTGCATTTCAGCAGGTAAGTAAATATCTTGCGAGTTCCCATTACAGAAAGGGACTTAAACAGTATGGCCAGGGTCCTGGCTTTCCCACCACTGCAGAGAGGACAGCTAAAGTGCATTAGGGACGACACAGTTGTAGCCTGTTGGCTTGGCATGTCTTTAGCATCACATTAAATAAATTCAAGTGTCTACTCAAGTGGGACATGTTGAAGGAAGATGTCATTACTGCGATTTACCAGCGACTCTGCAAATCAACCATTTGGTTGAACAGCAGCTCAATTACTAAGCTGGGTAACTGCGGGTGACTTGATGACCACTCTCCTTTTGCAACGATGTGCCTCATACTGTAGTGCCCCAGGGACACGTATGCCCATCTGCTGGTGTGTAAGCTCTTCAGCAGTGGGTCTGAAGCAGCATCTGGGTCTTTCAGCAAGTAACCATCATGGGGGATGCTACTGCAAGGGCTGAGGTTGCCTCTGTTTTACTCAAGAGTCTTGTGAGAGAGGACCTGTGAGACCGACTCCAAAGACAAGCAGCATGAGTTGACTCCACGTTGGAGCTGAGAGCCTACACTAAAGAGCCCAAAGCCCCAGCAGCAGGATCCCATGTTGTCCCCTTGCCCTACTGTCAAAATACAAGTCAAAAGCCAGGCCAGGCCAAGTATTAATAATAAAAGTTTTTAAAGGAGCAATTTCAGTCTGAATCTCCTCCTCCATCACTCACCTGTGTTGCGTGAGGACATTGACCGCGGATGGGTGGTTAGCACAGTACGTCAGGTACAGGGAGCGGAACTGGGGCATCAGGTTCATGAAGCAACCTCCCACGCGCTGCTGGTTCTCGGGGAGCCTACAGATGCCAACACACCAGCCACAACTTAAGCCTCTTGATTTGCACCCTGCAGCTACGGCACTCTCAGGTGTCTGCCCAGGAACCACCTGCTGCATGGGGACATTCCCAGGTCACCGCGTAACTGCAGCGCCGAGCAAAATACCCACGCCTGTCACTTGGGGAGGAGCAGGAAGGTGGTCCTCAGATGGGACAGGGTTTCCGCGCTGCAGACTGAGAGTACCACAAACCATTATCAGCCTGGGGCGAGGTGTGACCCAGCATGTCCTGTCCCAGCTGCAGCTCTGTAGATGCTGCAGGTGCTGTAGCCCACTGCAGCCAGTGAGGATGTGCTGTAAAGAACTGGGTGCAATGCAGGGGTGGTCCCACTGTCTGGGCTGCCCACTAGTACTCGAGGAGATGGAGAAAGGGAAGCCACAGCCTAAAGATAGTTCCAATATTCAGTCTTTTTCCCGTCTCTTCGTCCTTCCAAGGAGAGGCTGGGCTAAGGCTGAACACGTCTGCCAGCCCCCCTGAGGAAAATTATCATCTCTAATGATTTTCTCTTTGCTCCCCGGCAATCCCCATCTTCACGCCTGCCAGATCTCCCACCCTGCATGTGACTGCGTCTTTGGACTAGTGACACTTTCATGTCAGGTCTAGTGACACCCTCTTTCAGCAGATGCCTTAACAATAGAAATGTCAAGTTTCTTCTACCTTCCCTCCCGCCAAAGTGCTACCTGTCGCCTGTCTTCAATCCTGTTATTTTCTTCTGTATTTAACAAGTCTAAGACAGCAGCCAGGAGGAACATTAATGAACGTGTCTTTCTATTATTTTTAGCTGCAGTTCAATAGCTTAACACCCTCAGTGCTACGGCACGAGCTTACTTTGCAACTTCTTCCAGGGCTTGGTTCAGTGTTTGCTGAAATGCAGAGATTTCTTCCACGTTTCCCAGCAATGATGCAATGTCCACAGCGCTGAGCCTAAAAGAGTCAAATTGGCAATTAGCATCAAAGAGATGTTGCTCTCAGGAGCACCCCCATGGTATCTGTAAGCGGTCCTTCCAAAAAGGCCCAAGAATTTCTTTCCCCAGATACACCATCAGAGATGGGAAAACACAAAATCCATGATCTGTCAGCTACAGACCACAGCCTCCTGGAGAAGACGTCTGCTGCCAAGGATTATCTTAATTGGATTTTAATCACTTAATCACATTAATCTTCTCAGATGTTTAGCTGTCTAACAGACACAGACAGATGGGATATCAGCCACGGGTGGGGAGGGAGGTGTGTGCACAGACACAGAAACAGCTTTGTCTTCAGGCATTCATGCTATGAGCTTCCCTATGGGAGAAGGGTCCTACAGAGCGGCCCCTCGGGTAGGGATTGCTTTGTTCCTTGAGCGAGGTTGGATTTTTCCTAGCCGAAGCCAACATATCTCCTTCTGTTATCCTCCGAGCCATCCTCAGAGTCACTCTCATACCACCCTCATTTAAGCCATTTGCCGCCTACAAGGCTGAGAGCATGAGAAATTTTCACAGCTGAATATATCCCACATGAAGATACAGGGAAGGAAGGAGAGATTTAAATAGGCCTTAAGATACCGCTCTCCCATCTCTCCTGACTGGACAATGTCTAAACATCTGCCCTCCGCCCGTGATGCCCCAGGGCTGCCTGGTCCTCCCGCAGCGTGCTCAGCCGGAGGGACCCTGGCCCCAAACGCAGCCACGTGGACAGGGTCGCCGAGTCGGCACCATTCGGAAGAGACAACGGTACAGCTGAAGCAATAAGCAGGAGGTGAAGCTAAGTGCACTGGGTCCTCTGTGCAGGGTGAAGCTAATGATAGGAGTCCACTGAGAGACACCGGCGTGCTGCCTGTCACTGCCTGGGTAAGGACAGGACGGTGCGTGCTGCCTCTGCATCACTCGCCAGCACGGATGGAAAACACATCGGCTTGTTGCCACAGGTAAGCCCAGACAAAGTCCCCAGGTTGCCCCGGCGTTGCTTGGGCCGTAAGGGATGGCAGCATGCTCTTCCCAAGCGTGGAGGGACTTCATGCCGATGGCTGTGCGGATGGGGAGACAGGGGAGCCATTTCTCGCTCAGCAGCAGTTCGGATTTAGCGAGAGGCAATCTAACCGCAGAGAGCACGTGTCGTTGCGTGCGGAATGAAGAGGTGATGAGGAGATGCTGCTTGGGGCTGAGAAGTCACAACAAAGCGAATTACCAGGGAAGAAGCCATGCAAGGCATACCACAGGGAAACATGCATGCCAGGAGAGCCACACACGAGCTTGCAGATGGGTTGTAACAGCCAGCCCTCTACCAGATAGAAATGCCCATCTCCAACACAGCCCAATGCCTGCACGACCACTGAGGAACAGGAAAGAGCGGAAACCTGTACAACAAGGGGTTTTTTTCTGGTTCACAGACAAGCTGTGAGGCTTTACAGGAAGAGCAGCAACAGTCCCTAAACATTCAAAAGCAGGAAAGTAACGAACTATGGTCGATTTTACAGGGTTCTCTCCACCTCAGATGCCCTTATATCTTACTTATCATAAGACTGGAGAGGTCTTAAGTAAGTTCCCAGAAGTGACTGTAGTTCCTTCGCATAATCTCGTTCTGTTTCCAGAATATTTTGCAACACCTAGGGTAAGAGACAGAGCACTGAGCAGATCTTAGTACTAGTGACTAGTCAAAGGAACACGACATCAGCTTCCAAGTGTGGAAAAGCATGGAAGTGTATTTTAAGTCCATAAATTACATTTGTTAATGCAGAACCCAGAATGCTCGGGAAAGCCCTGGGGGTCCAATTTCAGGACTTTACTTTGCAAACGAGGGGAGGCCTGGAAAGCAGGCGTTAAGGGCTGCTCCTTCTTCTCTGGCAAAGCACGAAGACAACATCAGTTCAGACCCGAGTTTAATATTTGACACCCCCCCCGAGAGGCTCATGCCTAACCCTGCATGCATAACCGGCTGCCAAGGTACGCAAACAAACGACTTGTGCATGCATCCTGGGAGCACCGTTTGCACCGAGGCAGGCAGCAATTTAAATGCAACAGTGGCCGGACCGAGGATGGCTCCTGCGGCAGCTCAAGCCAGGGCACAGCTCACTTGCCACTTCAAGGACGTGCCGAGTTGGGTTCGGTCCTGCTAATCCATCTCAGCAGCCAATTTGCCTCCAGCAGCAGGGTAGGCAAACCTACTGC
The DNA here is from genome assembly GCF_030867145.1 of Opisthocomus hoazin. Lineage (NCBI taxonomy): Eukaryota > Metazoa > Chordata > Aves > Opisthocomiformes > Opisthocomidae > Opisthocomus > Opisthocomus hoazin. The sequence continues at coordinate 8,462,640 of NC_134427.1, read as the reverse complement.
CAGCATGCTCCCCGCTAGCACTCAAGTTTCTCGGTGTAGAAGAGCTTTGGAGACAGTGGAGTTTGTTCCCAGCTCTCCGGACATATTGTTTCTGCTTTGCTTTGCTTGGAATATAATTAGACATGCTGATGAGCACGTTTCACCTCCGGCACCGAGAGCCAGTGACGTTCACATGCAGGCATCCCAGCTCTCTGACACCGCAGGGCTCGCTCTAGCCTGGACACAGCAGGCAGGCATCTGCCCACCTTTGCCAGACACCAACGCTTCAGCAGCGAGACGGCAGAGGAGGTGATGTTCCTCCACCCGTTCCGCAGCCACAGTTCACAGCCTGGCAGGCCGACCTGCTCCGAAGCCAAGCCCGGTTGCCAAGCCAGGCTGTGAGCTGCGGCAGCTGCCCCTGCTCCGAGGGCTGCAGCTGCTGGCAGAGGCACGGGGCAGGCAGCGCGGGGTGTAACCTCCCCAGCCAAACCCAAGCAAGGGGTTGTGGATCAGAGCCCTGATATGGCTTGCTTCACGCCGTGACGTTACCTCCCCATCTCCGTCAACGGGAGACAGCCAGTAGTCAATGGCAAGGACTGACCAGAGACATCGTGCCTATTCCCTAACACTGATCTCCAAGCTGCCACCTCTGCTGTACTATCTCCATCGCCTAGCTGGAGTCTCTCCTTTTGACATCTTGCAGCAACTTCCATTTGTGGTTTATCGTCTCGACAGCCCCGAATCAAGGCAGCGGCAACAGCTGCATTTAAATACAGAGCCACATCCCCAATTGTTACAAATTGCTTCAATGATTTCTGCAGGAAGCAGCCGGTTCAGAAGATTAATAATATGCTACTTATTAAAATGTATGATCAGCATTTTAAAACTTACCACAGGGTAATAATTCTTTGTCAGCTGAGTGCTTTCGAGTCCTTTTAATGCTTTGGGAGAGAGTGGTTTATCTGTACAAAAAAACCACATCAATCAATAAATTACAGTGCACAGATCTCATTATTCCAGCAGGAAAAGTCACTGCTGCATCTTGTCCAGCAAACATAACGTCACCCCTGTGAACACAAAACTTTCGTTTCAGGGTTTGTTCGCCTGCTTCAGAAAAACCAGGAGCAAACCGAAGGTGTGCATGACACAGAAGGCAGCAGCCTCTGCCAGCCAGCCAGCTTCCAGGTTTGCTCTGAAATCCCTGGCAGCAGCCCACTGTCTGGCACTGTTTGCAGCTACAGCGTGGCTTCACCCGGCCCACAAAATTTGGGTTTTAAAACTGGGTGTCTATCAGAAATGCTGGATACAGTGATTTGCTCCAGGTGATTCAGAAGGCACGTGAAGCCAGCACCAATCAATACGCTGAACCCCGATCCCCGCAGTCATTTGTGATGATAAATCCTTCTCTGAACAAAGACAGATTTGAATAAAAAGCTCACACAAACCTGGAAGTCAATTCTCATCATCATCTGTGTTTGCTAAATCCTGGTGGATGCCTCCACCGCAGTACGCACACACACACACACACGCAGAGGTCCCTGCTCCATTTTCCTTCCCTAGGGAAGCCCATTCCCTGCCAGCAGCACGGCTTTGCCAGCTCTCCCAGCACCGCCGCGGCACTGTTGCCCCTCCGGACTGGGACAGGTCCCGGCCCCGCTGCACACCTCGTCCCAAAACTGCTCTGTGCCGCGGAGCAGCCAGTCTCTCCTTTCTCCCTGCAGCCGCTCACTGAAGGCAATTACTTCCACACCGATAGCAGGGGAGAAGCTTGAATCTGACAAATTTAGGCCCTGGAAACCGCAGCTTGATGTATTGTCTCATTATTGCCCTTCTAGAGTTCCTTGTCACTTCCAGCCAGGAGCTCTGTGCCTGATTTAAAGACTCAGAGGAGCTTTGCTCCACGCAGCTCGTTATTTCCACCCAAAGGGCACGCTTCGGACACAGCGGAGGTAGAGACACTGCTGAGAAACAAGTAACTCTACTGAGAATGACAAGTCTCGCGCTTTGGAGGCGAGGGAAGCAGCTCGCGCAGGCAGCAGGTCCTGGGGCAGGAGAGGGTTAGCTGATGGTCCCTGCATCCATCATCTGCAATACGGCCACGTGTCCGGAGCAAGCAGAGACCAGGGAAGGAATCCTCCTGCCATGTGAAGCGGGTGCTGGAAGGAGGATCTGCACATAAAAAATTGGATGGGCTCCTGCATCAGGATGAACGGGAGACTCGTCCTTCGCTTCAATGAGGTGCCATTACTTCATGCAGCTCCCATCTGATTTTCCCCACGGGACTGAAGTTTGCTCTCCTTTTTTTTAAAACGTTTCTTGTCTCCACTCACTGACTTAATTAGCGATTCCTGGGCTGTGCCAGACAAGCCTTCATTCAGTCCCTGCTGCAATGTCCTGCTCCAGCTCAGACATCATTTCCCAGAGGGAAATAGTGGGAGATGAGACATCCTAACAACGATTTTTTTCATTTAGAATTAAAGAAAAACTGGCCTAATTCTAAACACTCACTCATTAATTTTATTCTTCCCTCCTTTGCTTTTTTGCTTGCAATTGTGGGAGCAAAGATGTCTAACAGGGGTCGTACGCTTCGCAGCCACTTTGCAGACCACCCTTGACGACTCACGGCATTTAAGGCCAGGGCTGATCCTGAGCCATAAAACCAGCACCAAGCAGGTCTCTGTCTCAGGTAAGCCCTCAAAGCACATTAAGGAGTTCAAGTTGGATTTTGTAAAAAATTAAGTTTACTGTCACTCCACAGCCGCGGAAGCACAAGGGGGTGAGCTGCTTGAACAGATACGTAATGCCACAGGGCAGCTAGCCAGGGGCACGCTTCATGTCATCACCACCCCACATCTGCTTAAAATCGCATCGCAGAAGATGATACGGACACTGAAGGCAAAGCTCAGTAAAGGCAGATGTCATCAGATGGACCATTCCCTCCCTTTTCCTTTCTGCTTCTTCGCAGCAGAAGATGCATCTGGGGACAAATTTAGTGTGTGAAATCAGCCGTTGCTATGGACAAACCAGGGGACCGTTCCCCTGTGGCCATACAGTTATTGTTGGTTTCCTCCCTGAGACCGTGAGCACCCACCACTGCCAGCACCAAACGCAAATACACTGCCTGACCCAGGTCTCTAACAAAAAGCTCATTCTGTGTGCAGACACTGGAACGACCTGGCAGCTCCCCAGAACAAAGGGGACCCACGCAGCCATCTCCGGCCTCATACTCCGGCACCGTCCCAGCTCCCGTGCTGCTGGGGCCTGGGGGAGCAGCAGCAAGGCACGATGCGCTGGGGAAGAGGGCGAAGCAGCTCTCAAACAACTCATGCGAAAGACTAGGCTTTACCCTTCCGGCCTTGTTCACCCTTCCATTAGCCCTGCTGATTTGAGGATGCAAAAGGTCCTTAATCAACAGCAGCCATTTCCCAAAGGCACAAGGATCTGCACTGCATTATACCGCTGTCATTCAATCAGCCCTTGAAAGCAATTTGCTTACCGGTGGATTTGATTTCTCTGACGTAGTTGCTTGGGAACCAGCCTGTTTTTCCATTCAAGGTCCCTTCCCACCAGCCCCCTTCTTCAACCCGGGTGACATAAATAATGTCTCCTTTGTTAACGGAGAGTTCATCCTCATTGGTCTGCTTAAAATTGAACCTGGCCTTTACCACCAGCTGATGACTGCCATTCTCGGTCATCTCCTAAGGAAAGAAACATGGAAAAACATCAGCATATCATCCAAGAAAGCAGAAGCCACCAGAACAAGCTATTGTTCTTCTTTGTCGTGACAGCTGTTTTTTCAGTATTGCTCTTTATAACAGCAGTGTCTTGCTTTTGTGTAAGCACTCCCGCCAGAGGACCACGAGGTCCCTGCCAAGCATTAATTTAGTTTCACAGTGCAATGGAGGGCAGATAAGAATCGCTCGTCTCATATCACAGAGAGGAGCACCGCGGTTTGGAGAAGCCACAAGACTATCTCCAGCCAGGGCAGCAAAGCCATGATGGAGATCAGGGGAGAACAAGCCCCTCTGGCGTGCTCAACCCAGAGATACCACTCGTACCCCTCTACCCCCACAGCCATCAAACCCTTGACGAGATGTTAAATAAAGGATACCACAGGCTTGGACTGCCTCCTTAACACCCTCGCTGACTGTGAAGCTGTGCTGGTGGAGTCAGTTTGGGCACCTGCAGCCGCAGAGCTAAGAGACGACAGATGTGAACATGGCCCTTTTGACGGCTGATCTGGTGAGGCAAAAACAGCAACATCTGAGTTTTACCCAACTGTCCACCATCCCTCTGCATCACAGCAGAGCAAAGCGTAAAGCCTGTAAAGAAAACAAGAACGGGGCACAGAGGTGAAGGAGCATCTATCAGAGCAGAACAGCAAGTGCACTGCATCTCCAGTGTGGGTACTCCCAGTCAACAGCGAGGATGGTTTTGCTGGGCTGGGTTAACGCTTCGATGATGGAAGAAGTTGAATCGCATCCCGAGGCACTCCTAGGTTTTGCCAGCTCTGCAGCCACACTTCCCACCACAGCATTTTTTTTTAAATTTCCCCTTAAAACTGTTGAAAAATACAACACTCAGCCCAATGCTGCCCAACTGGGAATGTTCCTGGGAACTGAGTAAGCACTGCTGAAGCTGTTTCAAAGTTTAGCTCGCAAGCAAGCGGCCTTAGGTCACCTCTGCAGCTGCAGCGTGGGCTTGCCGGCCGAACGGGGAAGAACACTGAACAACTGGTCAACACAATCGCTTCTCTATTTAGATAAGTCCTTCTGGGTTCATTATGCAGCTGAAAGAGGCTAGGCACAATTTTGATTACTGTTCGTGGACCGTTGCCATTTCGATGTGAGAGAGGAAGGACAGGAGTGTCACCCCCAGGAGACTGGCAGCCCATGGCAAGGCTCAGACCATCCCAGCAGCTCTCGGCGCTGCCTCCTTCACGTGCTCAGAGCTCAGCATTTTGCAAACTAACCTCTGGGCTTGTTCCTTCCACCACCTGCCTGATGCTGGAAACAATGCCGCTGCTCTGACACACATCTATTTTTCATGATTAGTGAACTGTTTCTATATTGATACCAAAAAACTTGTCAAAGGGTAAGAAGTTTACTGGTCACAACTGCCCTGTGTTGAGATTGAGTCAGTGGCCTCATCACCAAGAGCAGTTCTGGCTCCTGCAAGACCTGGCAGAAACCTGCTTGGATGCTGGAGAGTGGTAAAAACATAAGATTCAAGCCACCCAGTACTCCTCTGCTACTGTACCTCATACCACACCGTGGGACAACACTCAGGTTGTCACCTTTCTGCGTGCCGTGGTGCTCAAACAAAGCAACGGCAGACATTATCACTTCAGTAAGCTCTGAAGTACTTTTGAGATTTGCCTTGTAGCTTCTTTTTAGATTTAAGAACATTTCTGTATCCCAGAGCTGTTATTTTCCACCTGCGGTGTGAACCTAAGCATGCCCATGGACCTCAAAAGGAGGATAGAGAAGAGCAGTCTGCGGTCTGCAGGCGTCACCATGCTGGGTGTGCAAGGTAACATTTGGAGTTCTTCTTTGAAAATGCCCCAAGAGGAGAGGGTGATCAAGCCACCAAGCATGCATAGCAATCAGAAAACACAAACTAAGGCTGCTGTGCCCCCATTCTCCTCCAGCCTGAATGTCAACATGGAAAAGTCATTCCGAAGGGGAAGTTTGGTAGGAGCTACAGGAACTCAGCTGGGCTTTTATTTTCCCCGGAGGATTTTTGTTTCAATAGGAAAACACCTCATCCTTACGCTGGACCTGGAGCAACACAAACTGTGAGCTCTTGGAGAATGGACTTGCTTTGTCTTTCTCCAATGGCCCAACAACAGGGATCAGGTCTGTGACTACGACTTCCAGGCGCCGCCGCCTTACAACCCCCCAGCAATGCCGTACCCATGCGCCAGTCTGCCCGGTCCATGCTCCAGCGATGGACAACATCCACGTTCAATCTCGTGTGCTGTCAGTGAGACAGCTTGCTATCCTGCCCCGCTCGTTACACAACTGCCTGATGACCGCACGGTGAATTCCCAGCTCCCTGGGCTGCAGCAACCGCAAACCCCCTCCGCATGGAAAGCCCACTTTGCAAACACAGGACGGATTTTTTCTCTGAAGCATCCTGATATTTGAGCAGGAGCGGTTTCGGCTGCTCCCAGCGACCCAAGGGCCAGGAGGGGTGGCCAGCTGCCAGCAATGAGATGTTCTTCCCCTGATTCCTTCTAAAAAGAGAGGGCGTAAACCACGAGTCCAGACTTCTCCGCTTATTCCAGCCATCAGCAACAGTCCCAGGGAAATGACTCGGTTACTGTAGCTTTTATGCTTCTCCCTGCCCCTCCCAATCTTCCAAAGCTTTTATAAATATCTGCAGCAACCTAGAAACAAATGTAAAACTGACTTTGACAGTTTGGCAGGGAAGTGTATAATTTATATTGCATCATGACAGCGTCCTATTTTATGCCTGGTCCAGCATGGAACACTGCTGCCATATGTTGCTTAAACTATGGTTAAAATAGCTGGGTTTTCTGCTCACATTCCTACACTATTTTTGGCAGATGAGCCTCGTCTGATCCAGCACAGCTGGTTTGCCTCCCCTGCCCTCTCTCTGGGATAAAAGCATCACGCTCTCTATTGCTGTTATTTGATGGACAGCTGCTGAACTCTGAGTTCAGCTGCTACAAACGATGCCTCTAGTTATTTGCATAACAAGATCCACGAAGATGCAAGGACTTGGACTTCAAATGGATGCTCAGAAACACATTTCCACGGCGTTTCCTCAGCTGTCACCTACTTCCCTCTGCCTCCGACAAGGGTGTCAGGACGCAGCAGCTCCACGGGCGTCGAGATGAGCAGGCGTCCCGGAGCCCTGGCTGTAGCAGGAGCTGCCGCAGCCGGTACCAGGCTTGTCCTGATGCTCCATCCAGCCCTTGGCCTCTGGCGAGACAGACAAACCGGACCATCTGCAGTGGCGGGTTGTAAGACACAGGCTCTTGCTTCTCAGGAACTTGGCCAAGCCACCAAAAAGCAAACGTTTCAGACATGTATTTATTTTACCCTGTACTTTTCCCAAGGGTGCTCTCCGCCTGAGCAGCTAATTATATCGCAGGCATTGCGCTTTTTAGCGTTAGAGAAAGCGTATGTTCAAACAGATGTTTGCCATGAAACCAAGAGGATCCCAGCTTCCCTATAGCCCCGTCGATAACGTCTGATAGAAACTACTCCCCAGCAAAGCCACGTCCCGCGCCTCGCCCGGTGACTGCACGGACTGAGCTGCGACACGGGCGGCTGCAAGCACCGAGCTGGGGCTGCTGCAACAACGGCCCTGCAGCCTCGCCGCCCCACGCCCCGTCACACCCCTCCGCTCCAGCAGCGGGCAAGCACAGAGGCTGCTGCTGCTTCTTCTTGCTTGCTGAGTAATGATGCTAATGCCATTTGCAATGACAGCACTTGCAAAAGCTACTCCTGGTCTAGGTAACCTGCATTTTATATCCCCCATCGTACTGGACTGCAAGAGCTTTCTGCACGGGGTCACCGGGTGCTGCCACTTAACGGAGCGGTGAGGGGCTGTGAGAAGATGCGCTGAGCCTGAACTGCCATCACCGACTTCGAGGGAGCGAGCTGGCAGCAGAGCTGAGCGCTGGCTGCACAAAGGCAGTCTGAGAACCTGCATTTCTTCAGAGCAGCATTATACACACATACGTCTGTGTGTACATACACATACTACTATTATTATACGTTATATATTCTCACATATATGTTGCTCTTGATATAATATATACAGGATAATTTATACAATTGTTTATATAATGTATAAATATAGTATATCTATTTTTAATATATACGATTGTATAAAACCTTGCATCAGAACAGAACACAAAAGAGTAGAAAGGGAGGAGACAGTCCAGTCCTGGTAATTAGGTTGCTTCACTGAACACCCAAGCAGCTTCTGTACTAGCAGAGAACCCCAAAAGGAAAATCTCAGTTGAAAGCGAACTGACACAACTGAGAAAGCCACTGCAAACCAAATCTAGGCAAAACACACTAGGTCAACGTTCCTCTGAAAGGAAAATCACGGGCTTGGGTTTTGAATTTTTCTCCTTTTAATTGCCTAAAACGTAATCTGCAACAGGGAAATCAAACTCTCCTCCTGGTGCTGAAGTTCGGTGGGTGCGCAGGACTGTGTGTGCAAATCCGCCGGCACACGAGGGGGCCATGAACGCTTTGCACCCTGCAAACTCCCCTCAGCTCAGCGCAGACCCGCTCCTCGGCCCCGCAGCAAAGAGACCCCTCCCCACAGCACCGCGCCATCATCATCCTCCCCGTCGAACTTCTCCTTTCACAGTCTGAGTGACCGAGTATCAGTTTAAAGCAGCCCGTAGGGAACAGCTACTTATTTGGGATGGAAACATGAGGAGCTGATTTGCTCTGCTTCAGCAGCCAGCTCCTGCGCCCAGAGAGGCAGGACAAGCCATCAGCTCGATTCCCAGATCCGGGAGCCTACTCCACGGACCCAGGGAGAGGAGAGAGAGGGAGAAACATCCATACAATTGACTGAGCATCTGGCAATGACGCTTGTTTTGACATTCAGTAAAGATACGATGCAGATGGACCTGTTTTTCTCTTCGGCTTTAAAACATACTCCTTAAAATCTGACATTCGCATTTTGGGAGGTGCATGCTCATTTACACCGAGGCTCCTTTAACGATGACCTAATTTGAGGTCCCTCAGTACCACCAAAACCGAGCAGAGGTCCCTTAGTGTAAAACGATAATCCAGCTCTGCAAAGTGCCTACAGCAACTCTGAAATGCCACATCTAAACCCAGAGTCGGTACAAGCACGAAATGTCGATCCCACTGTCCAGCATCCGGCATCGGTGCTGGCAGCACAATTTGCCAAGCCTCCAGAAATCATCATAAACTAGGAATTACAAAAAAAACCAAACAAGCCAAGGAAGAAAAAAACAGGAAAAACCACCCCAGCACACATATGAGACAGAATTTGAAAAGACAACAGAAAAAACCTTTTTTCTTACCTTCGGTAGCTTTATTTACAGCTGTTAATGTGCTCAGGACCTTGGAGAACTGTTCTCCGGCGTACAAATCCTGCGGATCAAACACCTGCGAAAGAGGAACTTGGTCAGCTGAGCCCGAAACCTCTCGCCCCGGCCATCTGAGCCACCCACGAAGAGGGTGGCAGCGAGGATTAGGCTGCCCGAATGTCTCCGCAGGGGAAGGGTGTTTGTTCGGGGCTGACAAGTCCCATTGCCTTCATCGCAGGCGACTTCCCGGGGCGCGGGTGGCAGGCGGCGAGGGAAGGGGAGGGGGACCCGGCAGCGTCCGGAGCGTAACGCTGGGGACGGGGAAGGAAGAATGGATGCTGCCTGCAGAGAAGGGACTGCTCTGAAAATCACGGAGAAGGTTACTGCTTGCCTGGAGGGAAGGAAAGACTTCGCTGTTATTTTTGCTACTGAAAGCTGAAGAGATTGAGGCTGTACATGTAGATGTATATATATACACATCTTTCCGACAGCAGAAGAAACAAACACACAGAAATCTCTGCTGTTGCAATATGGCATATATAACACATTTACACTTTTTACAGGAAGCTAAACCAAGTTATTTTATGTGCAAAAATTCCACTCCAAAGAATTTTGTGTTCCTGAGCCTCAACAGCAAAACAGATTACACAAGGTTACAGCAAGGGCTCATTTCCTCTGACTGGTAACCCGGACCTCGTACACGCAGCCCCTCAGCAACCACCCCAGCACAACGAGCGGCAACCTGAGCTTCCAACACACTGCAATCCCCTCCAACGCCCGAGAAGCGCCCTGGAGTTCACACAGACTGTACAAATCCTACCCTTAAGGAAGCAAAGATCAGTGCCACAAAAAGCCCCTGTTGTTGGTACCACCAAGGCACCATCTGCTAATCTCCACACGCACGTCGTCTCGCAGATGGAGACCACAGATCTGCAAATCCAACGAACAGGAAGGACGATTTTCCAGCCCTCCTGGCAGACACCATCTACTTACGAACATTTCCAGTGCACTAAAGAGTGCATCCTGCTAAATAACGATGCGAGCCTTAATTACCTTGAGGGCAGTGCTGCCCTTTAGAACGGCCCGTTCTTATTTCCACATACAGCTCCTTGAGTACGCTCGGCGTATTTTGAATAGCAAGGGGACTGGCCTCTCCCGCAGCCCTGGACGCTCGCGGCCTCTCTTCCCCTCGCCAGGCACATGGACGCAGCAACATGGTCCAACGCAGGCAGTACAAAGGCTGCTCTTTGTGGGGAATGTGTTTTTAAAAATGACTCAGCCATGCAACACTGGGAGAAAGGCTTTACCCTAAAGAAATGTAATCCAGAGGGGTAACAGCCTGCTGTCGTTACAAATACTGCAGCCAGCAGCTCCCCAGCTCCGATCGCACCCACCGCTCTGCACGTTTTGGGGACATCCCCACCTACCTCGGGCTGTTTCCAATCTGATCTATCTCCCGTGCTCGCTTGGACCACGCAGACCCCGTCTCCTCTGCCAACTGGAGCATGAACTAGTTCTCCCGCCCTGCAACGGCAGCCGGTGCTACCCGAGCATCACCTCCAGCCCCACGCAGCGACGCCAGCGTCTCGGTGGAAAGGAGACGGTAACGGAGAGCCCGAGCACGCGCCGACCCTGTCAGCAGCTGCCAGGAGCCGCGGCGTTCCAGTAACGCGCCCGCACGCTCCTGCGAGCAGGCGAGGCAAGGAAACAGCGAGGCTGGGAGGTTTGCGTGCATCTCGCTGGTGTGTCATTTTCTCAGGCATACCCTTTTTCTTCTGCTTCAGTAAGTCCAGAAAAACAAGTCCTGCCTTGAACCAACCACACCTTTTTTTTTTTTTTAAAGGACCAAAGTGGTGAAATAGATCCCTGATCCTTCAACGCACAGAATAATGCCATAAGCTCAGAGCTGTCACACTGACAAAGTCCCGAGGAAAATGGGGGGGGGGGGGGGGGGGGGGGCGGGCACGACACATGCAAAAAATTTCTAGCACAAAAGCAAGCAGTAACTTTTAGGACTTCTCTTTACAGAGAAACTGTCTGGAGCTGTGGAACAACAGCTATGTGGGAAACTGTGCTGGATCAGCTACTGTAATGTAAATATACTCTGCAGCTTGTCCCAGAATGAACTAATCAAACAGAAAAGTCCTCATTTAAAAGCTAAAAATTGCTTTTTCCAGTGCAATCCATCCGTAATTCCATTCCTAACTAAAAGACAAGCTGCAAGCCTAGAAGAAAAATAGAGGAGGAAAAAGCTTTTTTGCTCTTAGCTGCTGGAAGATCTGGTGGGTGTAAGTAGAACTCTGCTTAAACCTACGGCTGTCGTCTGAGGATCTCCACTAAAACGCTTTTCCTGCTCTCAGAACCACCGGCTGCGGCTCCCCTCGGCAAAACGCTCCGGCTGCTCCGTCAGGCATGGCACCGGGAGAGAGAAAACCCGCACTGCTGCAGGGCCAGCGCTCCCCGGCAGCCAGCGAGACGCGACGAGGGCCCGCTGCTCGCAGAGGAGCACCCAGCTCTTCGGGAAGGACGAAAACTCAAACCCAAGTGCGTCTAGCGAGTCACGAGCACCCAACGTCCCAGTGCCGGGATGGGAGGTGCAGGAAAGTCAGCGGAAGCCGGGTCGTGTCCCGAGCCCGAGCGGGCTCATGGCCACAGGCAGACAGAACCCCGAGCCGGGTGCAGCCCGAAGCTGGACCGCGGCCCTTCATCCAAAGCGGAGGGCGAGGGGGGAGGCCAGGTCGCCGCCGGGGTCCCGGGCACTCACCGACCCGCCAGCCAGCCCCGGAGCCGGGTTCGCGTTGTGGCAAGCCCGGCGGGGGTCACCCCCGCGGGGGCCGCCCACGACACCCCGAGCAGCGGCGGGGGACGCCGGCGGGGAGCGGCCGGTGAGAGCCGCGCCGGGAGCGCCCGGCGGGGCCCGCCCGGTGCCGGCTGCCGCGGCGCGGTCGGTACTCACGGCGGCGGGCGGGCGGGCGCGCAGCCCCGGGGCATGGCGGCGGTGCTGCGGGCGGCCGCTGCGGCTCTGACCCGGAGCCGGATCGCGGCGCGGGGAAGCCAAGGGAAAGGAAGGGAAGGGGAAGGGGAAGTGACAGGCGGCGCCGCCGCCCCGCTCCGCCCCGCCGCTCGCTGCGGGAACCGGGCGGGCGGTGCGGCCGCAGCTCCCTCCGCCGGCCGCGGGCGGGAGGCGCGGGGCGGCCCGGGGGAGAGGGGGAAAGGGGCACGGGGGGAAGGGAGTGGGGAGGGGAGAAAGTAAACCGGGGAGAGAGGGGAAGGGAAGGGAAGGGAAGGGAAGGGAAGGGAAGGGAAGGGAAGGGAAGGGAAGGGAAGGGAAGGGAAGGGAAGGGAAGGGAAGGGAAGGGAAGGGAAGGGAAGGGAAGGGAAGGGAAGGGAAGGGAAGGGAAGGGAAGGGAAGGGAAGGGAAAAATGAGTGAGGGAAAGGGAAAAAGGAAATCAGGAAAGAGGGGTAAGAGGAAAGCAAAAAAGGGAAAGGAAAAAAGGAGAGGGAAAAAGAAAGCAGAAAAGAAAGGGGAAGGGGAAAAAGACAAGAAAAATAAAGGGGAAAGAATAGGAAAAGAAAGGAAAATCCAGGCTATTAAAATGGTAATGACAGCGTTTTTGCAGCACTGCGCAGGGAGACGCAGCAGACAGGCCTGTGGATGAGGCACAGTTGCGTGGCGGCAGCGAGTCCTCAGGGACAGCACGTCCTCGCCACGGCGGGCACGCTGCCTCTGCGGCGTGTGCCCATCTGTGCGGGGAACGCTCTCCTGCAGGGAGCGTGAAAATCCCCGCGCACTTGAGCGTAACAGCAGGCTGCGGTGTGGAAAGGGAACGAACTGTACTGACATCCAGGGTGCAGCCTGGCTGCAGGTCCCAACCCCGTGCAGGGACACCGGGGTGTCAGAGACACCCCACACACCTGCGAGCAGGAGGTCTGTGGGACACTGGATCACTCGGAATTCAGACATACCCATTCGCCAGTGCGTGCACTGGTCGGTGCTGGGCTGGAGCTTTTGCCAGCTAGGAAACCAGGAGGTATGCCAAAGCAGAGCAGGCTTTGGGAGCACATGGCTGGGGAGCCAAGGGGGCGATGATTTTTCATCTGCCTTCCCAAGCCCTCAGTCTAAGTACAAACAGATTGGTGAAGGCTGCAAGCCTCTCCAGCTGCAGCAAGAGCTTCTGTTCTGCCCACGACGGCGGCGACATGCTGCATGCTCTAGCATCACTCTGGGCAGTCAGGTTTAATCCAGCTATTGATTTATCTTGTGGATACCATTCTTAGTTCACAAAATTCAGCCCCTTGCCAGAAGTTTTGTGGTCCTATTAGCAATAAAATGCTGCTGCTGAATGAAGATCTTGTGCTTCTTCAGCAGTAAATGATGCTCAGCTATTGAGCTGCTGTCATTGTATGCACAGCGGTGTCAACAGCAAAAGCAAAGACCAACAGTTCCCATTTGTGCCCTCAAGAACAAGGTAGGCCAGGAGCTTTCTAGTTGGTTTTTTTTTTCCTCATTATCTTTTCCCTGTACCTTCTAAATTAGACTCCACCTGGCCATCAAGACAATACCTCTTGTATTCCACTTTCCACCTCAACCCGCTTGCATCCAGCTGTCCCTGCCTTAGCCGTACTCACTCACTCGACCAGATCTGGGCTCACATACACAGCCCAGAGGCTGAAGCCACAGCATAAACGAAGCACAGTCAGGTTATCTGCACTGTTCTTCAGTCCAGACCATTAAAGAATGCCCCAAGGACAGTTGAGCTCCAAGGAGGTGTCCATGTCCTCTGCCCAGTCCTCTGTCTCAGCAGGGCTGGGCTGACAGACGTTCTTATGACTTGGATCAAATTCAAGCACTGAAAAGCAGTTGGAAAATTTTAGTCTCTTTGTTTCACCTAATCACAGCACTTCTCTAGTTAGGAGGTGTTGATTCCCCTGTTTGCCTTCTTTTTTAGGACTAACACATTTGAAGCAGCAAATATTTGCAGGCTTCAGTCCTGGGCTGAAGCTAACGAGGAGTTTTGTTATTTATGCCCTGCAATGAGATGGACTCTTCCAACTCGCACCACCAGCCTGTAGAGCTGCTGCAACTTAACAGAGCCACCTAAAAGCAGGAAGGTCACAGAGTGTCCTTCTCCCTCCCTTCCACTATATCCTAATGTTTCACTGTTTCTGTAAAACGGAAGAAGGTGCTGTTTGCCTTGCTGTGTCTTTCTTCCACTTCCTAAGATTGAGTTACCAGGACAACAAAGAAGAAGGGTGGGAAGGAAGTGCGTATGTGTAGCTCTGCAGGAGTAACCTCTTTGCATGCTCTCTCACTGGCCGAGATTGGCAAGCAGTACCCAGTCAGTGGAAGGTGGAACTCCGGTGTCAACCAAATGCTGCTGGAAACCCTGCCTTCCACCCTGATCACCTTCCCTGCATGCTAGCAATGCTCAGTGATGTATTCAGTTCCAAATGGCAGCTATACAAACATCTACGACAGAAACAAAACCAAATTTAAGGCATAGTATGAGAGTAGCCACTGCTTTGGCAAAGTATGATGAAGCCATGGGATGCTAGGATGGGATGTTAATGTCATGTATGAAGTTGCTCATGCTTGAAATTTCCCAGGGTGAGGCCTTTTGTAAGAGTCAGTATCCAGAGTAGAAGTTCGGAGCTCTGAACTTGCTCAGAACATCCTCTTTTGCTCACATCTGCAACGGGAACAGAATCTCTGACCTTAACATGCACTCGTCAGTCTCAAGGCAGGAGAAGTGGCTCAGATCCAGTCCCAGGCTACTTCTTCATATCTAAGGAACAAGAGTTCTCTGTGGCACTTGGAGAAGGGCAGAATTTGACAGAACCACTAGGGTTTTATTGTCAAATCCAAAGTGTGGGTAAGCAGCAGGATGGCAGTCAGGGAATTCAAACCTATTAAGGCAAGAGCTTTCCTCACGTTACTCCTTTCTCATGCCAGGTTGCTGGAGCAGAACAGGTTTTCTGTCCTGTTCTCCTCTTCCTTAGACATAACACCAGATCACTGCAACTTCAGTGCCAATGGATCTTGGAACCAGCAGGTTTCCTGCCTGTTCTGATGCTCCCAACATGCTTTCAGAGTAAAGATGCTGCAGAGAAACCCCCTCGGAAGGGCAGTGCCCCTTCCCAAGGCAAACAAAGCATCAAACAGGAGGGAGGACCACCTATTGGGATGCATCTTAGAGTCTCTTTGCCAAGAGGGTCCAAACAGGGCAGCACTTAGAAGGAACAGATGGCAGAGGGTTGTCAGGCCTCCTCAGAGCATTCGGAAAAGCTAACGGGAGGAGAAGAGCCAGAGGGAAGCATAAGCACTCTGATTTGCGCTGTGTCTCGTGCACCATCTCAGCTGTCTTACCTTGAGCGTTCCTCTGCCTGAGGCTACAGAGGGGAGACAGGAAGAAGCAAAATTCCTGTCTTCATTTGGCATTCTAGTACGACATAATATTTTGGAAAAAAAATAAGAAGAAATCAGTTTAATTTTCCTGTAAAATTTAAACTTGAGCTTGAGAGATTTGAGCTTTTATTCAGCTTTTGATGTGTCCTTTCACAGCAACCAAGACAGGGGCAACCACATGAGCACTATTGAAGTTACTGAAGGGTCAGAATATATCAAGGATTAAGTGAATTATAAATCAGAAAAAGAAAAAAGAAGTCAGAAACCTTTTCTTAAATTAAAACCAAGGAGGAAAAGCAACAGGGAGGATCAGAGCAATGCCCAGATCTGGATACAAAATGTTGCTAGTTCCTAGTATCTGAAAATTGTGGAGTGTGACTGCAATATTGCAAAACTGGCTTTAAAAACTATGACATGTTAAAGCACAACGGTTGAGGACTGCTCCCTTGTCCTATCTTTTAGCTGTTTAAGTTGCGTATTTTTTAAGATTTTCCACCACAACCATTATGATTAGTTCTTAAATAGAAAAATAAACCCTGAAAAATGGAGGAAATCACATGGTCAAGTACCAGAAGACTGGCAACAACTGATTTCTGATGTGATAGGCCTTCGGTGATTCTATATATATCTATCTGCTCTTGAAACCGGGCTGCTGCAGGCAGCTTTTAGAAATGCATTACTGGGAAACAACAGGCTAGTGAAACAGATCTGGAACGAGCAAATTTTCATGCAGGTTAGCTAAAAAGCTCTGAAGAGAAGAAAGGCTCTTCGCTTGTTTAGACCTGCAAAGGAAAAGCACAGGAACAGAGCTACCACGAGTTGGACTTTTCTCACTGAGGTGCATGAATATTGTGTGTAATGCCCAAGGATGCTGCTCCTTGCTTCTGGCAGAGTTTTTCTTCAGAATGTATTTTTTTCCACAATGTTGAACATATTTCAAATGAGACAGTGACAGCTCTTACTTACAGGTTTCTTTTTTACTGTAGGAATTTAAGTGTGATACAAAAGTCTTTACATTTTAAACCCATATGCACTTAGTAAAAAAGGTAATGGCAAAATTAGCTGAACTCTTAAGTGATTTGTTTAGACTCTGATCTTGCAAATACGAGCTACACTTAGGCATAAGAATCAGCATGTAGATAGGGTCAGGAATAGCCACTGAAAAGGTATCTTTCATCTTCATTAGGATTATGTTTATGCATAAGGATCACTCTAATATTACGAGTTTGACAGAATCTCATGCAACACTTGTGAAGGGATGAAAAATACTGCAGTATTATGAATACATGTCACCTTCATATTAAAGCAAGGCTAAAACCTGCAATCCCTTCTAATAATGAAAAAAAAAATGTAAACAGGTCCACACTGCTCAACTCTGTTTCGACAGACCTCCAGTTATTGCTGCACTTATTTCTACCTGACCGTTTATGTTTGTCTCAAAAGCCAAGAAGGAATCTGTTAAGCTCGCAGTCAATAGTCGGTTTCCACATTCTCCAAACAAGACTATTAAATTACCCATGCTCTAATTTATGTTATTAATACAAAAGACGAGAAATAACTATAGATTTTGTCCCTCTGGTATCTGGCTTCCTTTCAGAAGGCTGATTAAACAAGCATGTTACGAAAATAAAAGGATCCAAGTTGACTTACCTCCACCTTAAGGAGTGCACAGCCTTTCAAGAACTCTTGAATATTACTGATGCAATCGACTTCATTTTTAGGCTCCAGGCAATACTAAAGAAAGAAAATCCACTGAGATCACTGCTTTACCATCCGTACAGCCTCTGTTCAGAAGGCCTGCATGAATATTGACATGTGCGTTTTATACTGAATAAGGGAAGCTTCTTAAGGGGGCGGATGGGGGTGGCAGGCAAGCTGTCGAAGCAGGAAGAAAGAGCCACTGGAGGAAGTGATGCACACATCGAAATGGTCGGCATCTTGTTTTGAATGTCAACATATGACAGGGCCCTAAGTGACAGTGGGAAATCAATGACCTTCAAGAACACACTGCCCCCAGCCATCACATAAGCAAAAGAGAAGAAGGTAGCAAACCTGATTTTTGCTAAGAAATAAAGGCTCCTGTTTTACAGAGTGGAGAACCCGGGTTTTTTTATTATTTAAACAGCTTCTCTTCTGTGCTGCCATTTCCTATCTCTCATCAGACTCCTTCCCTTTTTTTCTCCTGCAGTTACTTATCACACTTTGGACTCTCTGAATCTATGCCTCGTAAAACTAACAGGAGGCACTCGCAGGGCTTAAACGGCTTCCGCACCAATTGATTTGCTGCCCTTGGGACAGTTCAAAATGGCATGGATGCAAGGTTTACTGTTTATTCCTAACCTAATTTGCTTCTCTACTGCATTTCCTAACAAAGTATTTTACAGAAAGAGTTCTGAGTGAGTATATTTACAGTTGTAATAAATGATATTTACAAAAATACAAACTGCATATCCTTGTATTCGAAACCAAGATATTTTGATCTCCGGCAGGCCCGGTATTTCCTGCCACTGAATGAACACGTGTATTGGCCAACTGCAACCTTTTGGAGTTTTTTTCTGGATGTAGAGACCAAATCAAAGACTTACAGCTACAATCCTACTTTGCCCTCATTTAGATACAACTAGTAACTGAAATGTAAAACATTTGTATCTGACGCTCCTTGCTCATCTTACCAACCAAAGAAAATCATACCTCAAAATGCCCAGGGCAGTATTCTACTGCGCAGTGCTCTGTTTCAGGCTGGCAAAAGACATCTTAAAGAGTTACCTTTTCTGCAGTTCCCGGAAGAAGTCGATTAACGAGTTTACAAAGCACGGTTCCATCTTTCAGAGACGTTTTCAGGAACTCCTCCGGATCATCTACTATTTTTTTAGGGGAATTTAAAACTCCTAATGAAATAAGCCACGTTACAATTTGCTCTTCTGGATTCATCGCGCAGAGTTCTGCTGCCAGAGCAGTTCTCCCGTGCAGCAGCTTGCTGGAACCCACATCCGCGATTGCATCTTCCTGCCTCTGCTGCTGCTTGCAGAGCTCAAGTCTGAGACGACTTTTTTTTTTTTTGCTCAGCACAGAAATTCCCCAAATCTTAAGAACCAGAAATACTGTTACTCTAATGTAAGAAACTTTTAAATAAAAGTTTCTAGCACTCTGGTACTTTAAAGAGAAACAGTGAAAGCGGATCTTTAACTACGCATTTTCAACATTATTGAAAATACAAGTATTTTATGGGGATACTTATTCCACCAAAAATATCTTACCTAGCGACTTCCTCCTCATGGCAGCTGCCACTCTATCATCTGGTGGCTATTGCCCAAAGATGCAAATGTAAATTTGTCTTCAGTACTGTAAATAATAAGGTATTTACAGTATTAAAATTGAACTTCACATTAAAGATGATTGGGAGGAACGTCACACTAACTTTATTTTAAATAAACATTTTTCAACTCTATGTGGCAAACTGAGTGATCAAAAGTGCCTTTTATAGTAGTTTTCTACTTTCAAGATCTGGTTTTTGAAAATAAATTGATTGTGCACCTTATGCAGAAAAAAATTTTTCAACTATTTTATACAAGAAGTGCACATTTAATCCAAAATGGATTTTCGGAAGATGGTGATCTCTGAAAACAAACACCCTGGATAACTTTGCAAAGTCCGTAAATTTAAGTCATCCAAAGCTAAGAATGAAACTTTCCAACTACTTTACTTGTCCTATTAAAATGTCCCTTTCCACCAGCTCTTCAGGATCCACTGTATGAAGACAGAGTAGAACCAGGAGTTGTTTGCCCTGCTCTGGGACAGCACTAACTATCGCTATTAGTCATATTAATTTATGAAGTCCAGCCATCTTGCAATTTTCTTATCCTAATTGGCCTTTCACCAGAATAGATGGAAAACAAAGCCATTTTCTAGAGCATCATGGACTGAAGCAATAAAAGAAGAAATTACTCTAGAGACCACAATTTCTCAGTGACAATATTCTGAGGCAATTTGTAACCCTGATACTTTTCCTAAGACACCGGCGCTCTCAAACTGCTGAGGCAAGTAATTTAAAGGGTCGGGAGAAATAGAACAGCAAAAGGATAAATTCCATACAATAAATATGCATGGGTTTGTCTCCACTTTCCAAGTCTTCTGATTGGTATTAGGACCTACAGAAGGATCATTTTCAACAGCCACCAGCAAGAATCATGAATTGCCATTCTAGGGTTAGACATTTTGACCTGTACAAGGGCGTGGGGATGAGTTCCAGTTCTGTTGTGTGGAAATACATCATCACATAGCCACAGCTAGCGTGAATGATAAAGCTGCCTGAAGCTAAATCATGCGCGCATTGCCCTCTGGTGAAGTACAACTATCCATGTGTGTGCAAACACTTCACATTTATGACTAGTTACAAGAACTTTAGTGTGTTTCTTTTTCCAGTTCTCATCAGCACTGCTACTTTGTAGAAGCAAGTACTTGCAGTCTCAGCTTTTGTAGCTTGCTTTTTCTTTTCCCAAATCTGTAGCAGGGAAGACAACTGGTAATGCTCATTCATCTACTGGGGACAATCATTTCTATATGGAAGACATCCACTTCAGCCATCTCATCAGAATACACCAGTTTCTGATGTAAAGAATGAGAGAAATATTTCAACACAGGTAAAATTACACACCTGCTTTATTAATATAAACTGTTACAAACCCGAACACAAGAGAGCACCCACTCCCTCCTCTAAAGCAAACCTTTTTTTGTGTAGATAGGTAGGTTTAGCTCAAGCTCACAAGCAGCTGTTGCACCCAAGCAGATGTTAATCGGCTGCAACTACGATTAAATGAAAACACTTCCCTCATCTGTAACACTTACCAACAGCTTGAAAGGCATTTCTGATGAGCCACCTGAAGGCCAACCTTACATTACCCATCTAAAAATGTTCCACCTTGTTCACCCACCCCTACACTAACACTAAAATGAATTCTGTGGCAAACCCAGGGCATGAAGGAATAGCCACCAAGCAAGGAAGAGTTTCTGGTCTGGCCTTTGGAAAAGACGACTTTGACTTTGGTTACTTGTTGACAGGGACAAATGAAATGAATTGTCCATGATCTCTTGCAGAGTCAACCTCCACCCCAAGTTACAAATACACATTTAAAGCCTGATGTACAGCAGTAACGACTATATAGCACAGGATTATTTAAAGAATGAAGGGGGGTGGCGGTGGCCTAGTCCCAATTATCAAAGGACTCTGAGAGCATATACATCAGTAACAGCACAGTAACAGAAGCAAATTCAGAGCAGCAATCAGATGTGCAGAAAACATTCTGAAGAGATTCTTCTCAAAGCCACTCACGTTTATGTAACTTGCTCTTTTTTTCAGCAGAGGGAAAACACCCAATACAGAGAACAACGCTGGAGCATTTTTGTGCTGCAGAATGTACTGATACCTTACATTTACACTAGTGATTTTCAATGATGAAGTCCGAGTCAGTGCATGAGCTGATTTACATTGGTGGCACATTCTCATTATTTAGCATTTTAGGCAGGTATTAATTTTTTTTGCACGATAGCTTGTACGCTGGCATTAGATTCTAGTTAGGATGATCTATTTTAGCCTAAAAAGTACTACAAGACTGTAAGCTACTGCTGAATCTCTTAATATTACAGCACATTATTCTTTTTTGCAGAAGACACACTCTGAGACCACTTTGCACGACAAACCTCCACCAATATGTAACACTAGTCATCTTTTCTACCATGCAAGTGTTGCTGCGTAACGGGTATTTTTTTTAATTGAAAAAAAAAACCAACAAAACAAAACCCATAATACTTTTGTTCAACAGTATATTTATTAGCCCTGGGAAACACTGCAATTCTACCCATCTGCTACATACAGGCAGACTTACTCCTAGAATCTGAAAGTTCGTAACTGAAGCTTAAAGCGATACTCTTATCCCAAAACTCAAGTACGTTTTAAATCCCTAGACAAGGTACGCATACTTTTCTTTCTTTAACTACTCATTATAAACTGAGTGTTCAGTTGTCTAAACAAGATCAGTTTATGTCTACCACAGAAGAAGTCAATATAAACTTTATTAGCCATGACTGCTTGAAGTATTTCGCTCAATCTGAAGTTAGTTTCCTACATGGAATACTGGTGCCTGAGGACTCCCCACTCATACGCTGGCACATCAACATACATTTAAGATAAAAATGCACCAAAACCAAGGGCAAAGTTTTGAAGAAAGCATCTTGTCACAAGAGATGCAGTGTTGTCTGCAGTTTTGCAAGAAGCTAGTACATACATGGGGATTTATCGCTAATATCACATCAGTCCATCAACACTTCCCTCCCTCTCATCCAGAAGGCCTGGACAATTATAAAACTGTTAATGTAAGAATAAAGTAAAACTTTTCATGGTTTCTTCGTGAAGAAGAATTTGTAACAACTTAGTCTTCTGTATTTTAGAGGATTAAAACTAACTTTTGTAAAACTTGCTCTTTTTTTCAGCATAATGGAAAAGCACCCTATGTAAAGGGCAATCCTGGAGCATTTTTCTGCTGCAGAATCTATTGATGCATGTACACCAACTTAAGAAAATGCTCACTCTTGACTCTTGGAAGATGTTAGCTATGGCAGACAGCAACTGACTTCCACCTGAGAATTTTTTTTATATTCAAGAGATTAGTAGTGCTACTTTCAAAGGTAATTCTGAATCATAACACAACCTTCCAAAATAAACACTGGGTAACACCACACTCAAAAGCCAAGCTTTTTCAGTTGTAGTTTGTTATCCTTCGATTTTCCAACGTATATCCACTGCTGCACTTCTAGTCACCATCACTGAAAAAAGGAAATGCAAGTTAGTATGCTCTCAGAAACCAAGAGACAGACAAAAAAGGCAAACCATATCTGATTGTTTTTATATATACAATGTACACATTTGTATTATATTCAATTTGTCCAAACAGTGTGAAAATACATCAATAGCTACCTAACAAGCAAAACAATCTGGGGACTACTTGTACTAATGCACACTTCTTGCACAACCCTGTCTCCCGAGCAAGTACCAAGGAAAGTCTCTGTAATTCCTCTGCACATCCCCCCTCCAAACTCTTGCCTACCGCAAATTCCCACTAGCTCTGGACCATCTCAGCAAGGTACTCAGGAGGCCTGTAATAAACCAGTATAAACACTGGTACTAATCTGTAAGTAATGATGCGCTATAAATTAAACTTGTAATCAAGAACATGTGAACAGTTTGCTGAATTAGTACAATTGCATCCTTATTTTTTACAAACTTAGTATTTACCTTTCCTGCCACGTAGCCAGTCATGTTCTATGTACTCTCTCTAAACTAACACTGTCACCATGCCTGTTAAGAATTTGGAAATATTTATAAGCTGCAGAGTAGGCTGAGAAAATATGCTTTTATCTTTAATATCTTTATTAAACACAACATGGCCCACTACCACCAGTAAGTGACAAAACACATATAATGAAACTGAGAAAAAAGCGCTTAATTTTTGCAAAAGAGAAGCGTTTTTACTCTTTGGAAAAGTAATTAACCTTCAGCTTCTCAGCTAATACAGAGAACTGAAGTTAACAAGGCACATACATACAAAAAAGTTGAAAACATTCTGACGTAACCTATATGATTTGGCAAAACAGTCACCTAGGATGCTGCATATTAAAAACCATATTCCATCTTTTTGTTACAGAGGATTCATGATCTGGATCAGCCTCAAACTAAATTTAAAAATTGACTCCTGATAATTTTTTTCAGGTTGGTGGGGGAGCAAGCGAGAAAAACTTTCTTTTACACATTATTTGCCTAATCCACTGACATCAGTGATTTTTGAATGAAAAGTAATTTTTGAATGAGAAAAGGTTAGGTTTTTTTAATATTTAAAAAGCCCCCTACTGTTTAAATGGTGTCCTTTCCAGCAGGATTTGTGATTTAAATATTTCAGCAGTCGTGCTTAAGAGGAACGCAAAGATAAGGAAAGCAACAACTTTTTTTGTTTGTTCAAATTTTATCAAGTGACAGAAAAACAAAAAGATGGTCAGGCAGCAGCTTTGGCTTTATTTAACTATATGCTTCCTTTGACTTGTTTCAGGCGAACAACACTACCAACTACAGCTTTTTCTTTTCACAACTTCAGCGTTGGTTCTCAAAAGCAGTATTTGCAACTAACAGCGAAATGTGCCCTTACATTTACAGGGTACTCTGAAAAACTAATTTAAAAGTTACATAAAAAGCACACACACCTCTTACATAAATACTTCCCTTGCAAAAGGGATCTGTCCTTATCCTTCACTGTATACTGGATTTTAACAGATTTTCTACACATTAAAAGTGATTTCCTGTTTTTTTCAGTAACAATTATTTAGTAGAAGAGTTTTCCAAAAAGTTGTATTAGCAAGACACACACTACAACTTCTTTTTTCCCATGTGAGTTATCAGAGAAACAGAAGAGACAGTCGCTCTTCCACATAAAGCCTGAAGACAGTTGCTCCTACATCTACTTGAAAAATATTTAATAGGATAGGCTTCGAAGTCCTGAAATACAGCTGACCTACAGAGTTTTAAGCCATTCTGGAGATGCCTCGAAGTCTGCAATATAAGCCAAGGACCTCTACAGAGATTACTTCCCAATCAAAGATTATAACCATTAAGTTGCATGTTCCGCACATGCAACAAGACTGATTAAATGTCTGTACTGGCTGGCATTTATTATTCCAATTCAGATTTGTATGGTCTTAAGAACATTCCTAGACTAAGAACTCTCTGCAGCATGATTTAAAGCGCATTTGTAATCGTGTTTTATGTTCAGCCATACCCGAATTGGACAATTTCTGCATGTGAGAAGTCTCTCTGTGTCATTCCTAACTTAGCAGGCTTAAAAGCTTATTTATATCTCCTCCTCCTCCTCCAAAATTGAAACAGGACATTGAAAACATTATTTAGCCACCAAGAATGTTCATCGAAATCTATGAACACAGAACCACCAGACATCTTCCTTCCACTGTACCTCATGTACTGCTACAGGCACCAGTCATCTCTGCCATCAACACAGATGAACCAACATTACTTCAGTGGTATCTTCAAGAAGTTATCACCCTGCAATCAAGAAAAAATAGAACAAATTGAGACAAGTACATTTTCTGGCATGAGTCAACCTACAGCGCTTCCCCCCACTTCAAAAAAGTCACAAGCTTGGGTTTGCAGATTATTCTGTTGTTTTACTACTTCTCTTTTAAGTGGTGGAGGATTCACTGGCTTGGAATGGACTGGAATGGCTTAGTGACAGGTTGCATGGCTTATGGATTCTCATTCCTTTTCAATGGTGCACTGCCATGTTAAATCCATAAGTTGAACGACAAAATTTACTGAGGACTAAACAGTAGTACAAAGCTTTTGTGTTTGTGCCTTTTTTTTTTTTTTTTTTAGTTGGAGGTCTTCATGTCTACTATATTCAAGAGCATCTTTTGAACTTCATGGCTTTACCCGAGTCATAACAACTTGCCACAGGTTCTGCCACATGTACTAGACATCCCTGTAACGCAGTGTCAAACTAAAGAGAGTCAGGCATCCAACTAAACATCATGTTTGCAATGGTTTGCTTCAAACTCCCAATAGTCGAGCTGGTATTTGTCAATCTAAATCAATTCCTGATTTCACAAGGCTTAAATTTTGTTTAATATATATGCAGCCTTCTTAAGCATCTTCACTGAAAGATACTGGGCACAAAATACCCCCTCCCAACCCTATTTGGCAATGTTCTGTCTACAGCGAGCTACATTACATCTTTAGTTTCAAAACTGGTGCCATAAACGGTTTTATCCAAGAAGAAATGTTGAATTTGGAGAACTTCTAATGTATTGAAGTATTTCGTTTTCTTTTTTTTAATCTAGACAGCACTTCCATTGCCATTACGTGCAGCTTGTCTTACTGTACTAGAGGAAGGTAACGGCTCAATTTTGACTTAGACTGAAAAACTAGTTTGCTTTGCTTACCATCTTTGCTGTTTCACAGGAATTTGATGCTTTAAATCAGCTGTGGAATGCTGAAAGATTCACTTGTTTTTATGAAGCCATAAGCCTTTGAGAAGTTGGAGAGAAAGACTTCTTTGCTTATCTTTTTTTCTCCTTTGGAATCAAAGATGTTCCTTTAAAAGTGAAACACTACAGAGTTGCAAAAATTTGAAACAGTATGAGTAAGCATCGTTTTGCAGCTTCTTTGATGGAATTGGTCATTTTTTGTTTTTAAATTTTTACAGTATTCTGTAGCTGACTTACATGTACATCATTTATTTGGAGGGGAGATCTTTTCAAACTCCCCATGAAATAGTAGAAAGGCAGAAAAGAGCATTATCCACTTGCTCTTTCGGGTTAAGTGAATGATATTCTCTGTTTTTCTGTACACAAGGATCTGAAGGCATTTTGTACTGGGAACACTGTGACTTCAAATTCTAGGCAAAACTGAACTTTGTGTAGAATATCCCCACCACCCTCCAAATCACAAGCAATACTTTAAGAATGAGATGCTGAACATGTAGAACAATCCATCTCCATGTTAGATGGCTGGATGTTGTGTGGAAGATCTTAAGAACTGCTTGTTCCATTCATGAGGAAAATCAGATGGGAAGTGTGGCATTTCAGGGAAACTTTACTTTGAAAATTACAACACTAGTACAGAGCTCAAGTTTTACACATTTAACATCTGCTTTTCGAAAGAAATGTTAACAATTTTGAAATGAAATTAAACATTGGTTTAACTTTTCCTCACAAAAGCATAAAAGTCATGGAGGGGAAAACTTAACAGGCAACAATAAAAAAAGGTAAAAACAACTTTTCCTTTTAGTAGTCCTCTGGTAGTAAAGATAGAACAACTTCCACTTTTCGGGTTTTTACTTTTGAGAAGTAATCTGTCTTGGTCCAAAAGTTTAAGAGTGTTTTTAGTATCTGCTTCTGCCTCCACCTCTATCAGATCTGCTTCCACCACGGCCACCACCTCTGGGTGCTCCGCGGCTTGAACTACTGTAAGAATCACGAGGAGGTGGATAGCCCCTTTCCATGGATGGCGGAAGACCCCTGTCTTGTCTTCCAACACGATCACGGCCACTTGAGTAGACATCACTTCTGCTGCTTGAGTAACTTTCTCGGCTTCCATATCCATCTCGTGTGCTGCCGTAATCATCATATCGACTGCTTCCACCATAAGATGGCGGGGGCCCTCGTGCAGGTGGAGCACTACGTGAGTTACCTGCAGGGTCAATGGTCAGGTAATATGGCAACACCATAAGTTATATATAACAATTTCAATCTGAATTTACAGAATCGCTGTATTAAATGTTTACTGCTACTCTTTTGTATGTATTGAGATGTTCTTAATATCATCTGCCATGTTAATGGTATTTAAAGTGGGGACTGCATATCAGGCAGTGAGTAGATTTAAAGATTCTGAAGGAATGAAGACGGTGTTTATTCAGGCAGGCTCTTTACCGGGCATTCCAGAACAGCTTGTTATTTTAGAGAAGAAACTCAGCCATATTTTCCAGTGACAGTTGCAATTCTGAACTGTAGATTTTGCTTCTTTAGCTTACAGCTTATTAAACAAGATGATCAAATGATAACCAACAACTGCACTTTCACTGTAAGGGGAAAAAAGTGTGCCACTTCCCCATAGAACATGAGCAAGCTAGTACAAGTCAGGTTTTCTGACACCTGCACAAATTACTACATGGTCCTCAAAATGGATTCTTACCATAACTCTCATATGAATCTCTGTAGGAGCCTCCACTTGGATGATCCGAGTAGTCTCTGTCACGTCCACCACCGTATCCATCACGATCACTATAGGAGGAAAGACTACTAAGACTTAGTACCCATCAGTGGAATCACAGCAAGAATAAAAGGACAGGGACGAAAATCCAACAGTAGGTACCTATATCCCCTAGAGGGGTATTCGTCACGTGAACTGGAATGACCATAATCACGATATGTGTAGTCCCGTGGAGGTGGCGCGTAGTCTCGTGCATCCCTGGAACTGGGATAATCTCTGCTTGAATAACTACGAAGAACAAGAATTGAGATGTCAGCTATATGCCACACCTCAAAAGATCAGGGATAAAAATCCTTCTCTGAACAAAAAGAAAAAAAGGCCAAACTAAATTATTAAAGAATTTACCCATCTTTAGTACTGTAGCCATCATCTCTTGGAGACATGTAGACATCTCTTCGTGATGGCATTGGTTCTCTGCGCGGAGGACCACCATAACTGTCTCTTCCACGTGACACAGGAGCTTAAGGGAAAGAGTCCAAATTTTTAAACTTAATTAGCATTTAGCCACACAGAAGACTCCTCAAGGCAAGTTAAGTATTAGCAGACTGTTTATAGCTATTTAAACATATCTCTGTAGCCTACACTTACAATACTTTAACCTTCTGCTTGTACAGTTTCAAAGCAGCACTACAGGGAACATACTCATCAAATCACACCAAATTGTTCTAAACAGCTACAAAGCAATAGTGGTATGAAGAGAAATGAAAGATTAGAAAAACAATACACTATCCTACACCAGATTTAAGTTCAAATCAATGATTTGCAACAGTTCCTGAAGAACGACTAAGATGCTACAGCTGACTAACCAACAAAATAGTTCAGGAAGTCCTTACCTCTTCCTCCCATACTACTGCTACGCACTGGTCCTGAAGGTGCAGATCTTTTAGGTGGAGGGCCTCCACTTCGTGGAGGTGGACCTCTCTTCATGGGAAGTGGCCCTCGAGAAGACCCTAGAAGGATAAGCCATAAACCAATTTGTTATTTCTGTGATACTCACCTGTATGCCCCTAAAGCCTGAACTATAATTACCTAGGTGCTGTTATTACCATAATGTCATCAACAGTAAACCTCTAAAATTAGACCTCAAAGCCTTCTCCTCTTTTGGCCACTACTAGACATTACTGGCAGCATTCAGTGCGCACCAAGTTAACTTTTCCATAGCCTCAAATCCTGTTCAGAACTGTCTTTAGAACTTATCCAAAAGCCACAGGGTGTGACACAAGGGAGAAAGACAGCTGATACCTGTAATCAGTCACAGCTCAAATACTCAACAAGTTACTGTTCTCAGAAGAGAAGAGCCACCTGGGAAGATGAACTAGAGAAGATCCTACAGAGAGGGAACAGAGGCACTAGAGAGTCTGTAGAACCTACTACACAGACTCTTCAAGACAGGAGTTTTCACTATTTCCTGGGGTTTTTTTCTATATTACAGCTTTTACTGTTTTACTTCAGGTGCTACTTGCTTTAAGTGACAGTTCTGCTGTGATACTGAAAAGTCTCTGAATAATTAGCTATATCTTAAATAAAAGAATATCCAGTATCAAGTAATGTGCTATCCTTCCACTTCAGAAAGCTTCAACTCAACACACTATTATTTTATAACAACAAACGAGGCTTAGCTTCCTTAACTCCCACAATGATCTGGAAGGATCAGTTCTAGAATTTATTAAGGTTTGACCTCTTGCTAGTAAGAATGAAAGGCAGTTCCCTTTCCCTGGTGGAAGAGAATAACTTTTTCAACTTGAATACCAGAAAGGTTCCTTTCTCATGTGCAGGGCAGGAGTTTTGCTTTTCTTTCATAGCCAAAAGTCAAGTGGAGTGTTAGTTGTAGCAGGGAATCTTCATATTTGAAAGCCTTTTCTTAAGGTGTACTTGCCTAAAAAAATTTGACTAAACTGATGAGATCACATTTCATCATTTTAATAAAGAACAAGGAGTGCACTATTCAGCTGTTTGACTTTTTTTCCAGTAGGATTATTGTAATCTTCCAATGGGATTGATTGTCTTGTATGTTGTCCAAGTATATAATGAGAGAGGTAAATACATACCCAAGTGACTCCCTCTTGAAGGTGGTCCTCTTGCGCCACTTCCGCCTCTTCCACCTCTAAGGCCCCTGGGAGGACCTCTGCTTCGTGGAGGGGGTGGTGGCCCACGCCTACCACCACTTTCAAAGGATGGCTTGGTTGCTTGTTCCACTTTAATTGCTTTCCCATCTAATGACTAAAGAAGAAGCTGCTTTACTTACTGCTCAGTCATGTTTGTATTTCTTAAATTAAGCCCCTCTTGCTTCACTACTATAGGGCTTCCATTTTATAAAGTTAGAGCAACTTTAGAACTGATTTCAGTCTTCAGTACTAGTCCTCACGTACTCAGCAGCATGTTGGGCCTAATTTCTACAGTACTTCATTCTTGTGGTATTGATGAAAAAAAAAATACAGAGCAGCATCAGAAACGACTTTCAGTGAAAACACAAGTGTCCAATGATTACGGCAGCCCCATGTCATTTATTCTGTAAATGAAAACACGATTTATGATCTCCAATTTACTTTCAATTGCCACGGACTTTTGTACCAAACTAGGACTGCACCATTTGTTACAGGATTAAGCTGAAGGTATCTTAGCTTCAGTTGGGGTTTCTGGCAATGGGGAGGCCGTTTAGTACATTTTCTTGATGTCCTGATAAAACGGTGATCACTGAAGTATTTAGAAGTAATTTCGGCATCTACAGAGCAGAGAGAGTATGATAATTCAGCCCTCTTTTCTACTGTTTCAAGCTGGGTTTTCAAAAAAGGTGACTGTCACAATTTACTCTACTACTTGCTTTTCCAGAGTGGAGATGCTTTGTGATGGGTTGTTTGGGGTTTTTTTTTTTGTGGAAAGTGGAAGATTTTTCTGGAATACAGACCTGCAGTAACAGGAACTCTGCAGCCAACTACTACACCTCAAACATCAGCAGGTGGTAAGACATTTTGAGTAACTCAACCTGACTAATCAAATCTCTGTATAATCTTTCAGACACCACACATTTGGTAATTATAGCACAGCTGAGACCACAAGCTCTACCGACATTAGGTTACTGAGCATCTGTTCAGGCAAACATGGTTTATTTGCCTTTTTTAGCAGTTAAAATATTTAACTCTGCTATGACAACTAATGAATTATACAGGCAGGAAGTTTTGTTTATTGCACTTCTTTCCTGCAATAAGTGAACAAGAATATGACTGCCAGTGATGTCTTACTGAACTGGTGTTAGCTGTTTACTGAAGTACTGAATCTTTCCTGTTCTCCACTGAAATTTAGCCCCCTCTGATATCATCCACTTCAGTAACTCATATATTCTGCCACCATACATAGTTGTAGCTTCTGTTTGAAAAACCTGTGTGTATTCCCACGAGTCCAACTTGATCCATTGTGATGGGAAAAAATAAAGAAATACTAGCAAAATAATACTGGTCTCAGCTTTGACTTAATAGAAATACTTATTGAATGTTTCTCAAAAAGCCTTCTGGCATGACAAGCTGAAACATTCCAGGTGCGAGCATTAGTACCTCTAATCACCGGAACTTCTCAGTTTGTACCATGTTATTATGCCATCATCATCATTCGTCTGTCTCAGTCATCCTTCTCAAAACAGGTACATGAGCAGTGGGCTTGAAGCCTTAAGCTCTGCCATCATGACCACTGCTGTCCTCAGTATCATGACAAATTTCTGATGGCTTATTTGAAGTTCGGAAACCAAACACCATCCCCTTCTGAGAGCATCGGTTCTGAAAACCTGCATGCTAGATGCAAGTTCTTTCCTTTTTCACATAGGAGGAAGTTTTCCTTATTTCGCCTCCTATTTCCTTCTGCCTTGCACTTACACATCTTACCAAGGCAAAAGATAAGTTTCTTTTCAAACTGCTTTATGCAAACAGTCTTAAAAAGCTACGACTAAGGTCCAAAAGGGCCTTTCATCAAGTCTTTTTTTCTTTTAACCACAAGATATTTGTCAAAGTTTTGTCCTTTTTTAAAGCAGAGGGACAACTTCATTTTACAGGTTCTTAGGTCAAAGAAGAAAGGTCTCATGTCACTGAACAGATAAAATTCACACAACCTATCTCAGAATAAGGAATTTTTTTTCAATGAGCCCACACCACCATTTGTGAACACGAACACTCATTGGTTGGGTGTTCATCACCTTGATTCAGAGTGTTGCAGTAGCATTTTTAGTATGATACGGACACCATAAAGTGGAGTCACCTTGGTGCTAGTAAGTAGGAAAGTAATTCAAGTATAATAATAGATTGGCAATCATAAAAACTCCTGTATGTGGAATGAACAATCTATACAGCTTTGTAAGGTGAGCCAGGGAACCTTAACCAAATAGAACTGAAGAACTGTCCTGCAAACTGTTCCACATTCCAACAATAAAGATGAATGAAATTTGGGAAGTTTTGGAAGTGGGGCAGAATTCAAGTCTTCTGAAGAAACTTGCAAGAAACTGCAACCTAACACAATGTGTGGCTTTCCTCTTCCATGGACCATTTTACTGTTGATGCTGCAGTGACTCCACCTTTTCTGCACATTCACTGACAGCACATCAAGTGGGCTTCCTTTCATCAAATATATTCAAGAACTGAAGACCATTTCTGATCAGACTGAGCTTCTATGTATCGCTTCTTCACCAAAAGAACTGGAAATACTTTCTGTTGATTAGGGGAAGGCAACCTTCTGTAGCACTGAGTACAGTTCAGACTGTTGTTTGGATTGCAGTATTTGCTTCCAGCCTCTCAACACAGTCCAGCTGGCTTGGCAGGTCTGCCGTGGAATTAAATCTTTGGCTTGTCCCAGATGTTTCCTCTAAGGTCACATTCGCTCTTTAATTACCCATTTTGTCCTCAGGACTTAAAACGAAAAAGATCATGAGAACAGCCTGCTGCACAGGATGTCCGCTACAGACCTGAAGAGTATTCACATTTGTGTCCAGATAAGCATGTGCATGCCATGACATCAAGATGTAGACTTGACTATCATGCAATTAAGTTTCTTCTTAAAGGCAGCTAATAATTTTCTATGATGAAGTACTTCCAGCATTTCTTCTGTGCTGCTCTGACATGCTACCATTGATCCAAATCCGTAGATAAAGTAATTTAAGCAGAAAAATCTCCAGCCTTGCTCCAAAACCATTATCTCCTGACCTCTTTCTGCAGGACTGAAATTAATCTTCAACAAGCAAGCTTAGACTAGTCTACACTTGTCCCATTTTAGAATGAAATATAACTAACTCTCTTCCCCCCCCCCCCCGAAAGGAGCAGAACATTGGATATACATTTTTCATTAATATTTGCAAAGCAAAAAAATCAAATGCAAAATCACTCTTGCACAATCAAAGTCAGTCTCTTCTACTGGCTGCAACTTTGCACTCCTTTGGAATGACAGAATGAGCAGCGTGCTGGTGATGCAGGACTTCTCCCCCTGGCTAGACAGGTCAACTAATTCTTTACAGACTGCTTGAACTATTGTCTGCACAGTGCTTCTGCTGCTTCTTAAGTGCCTGAAATTCTCATTAGCACTCCAATCCATCTTCTCCAAATGGACCGAAAAACTCCAAGCTCTGATTTATTACAAAGATCTCTTCATACAGCACACCTCAAACATTGCTCCTCCTCAGACCTAGAATGCAGTCTGAGGTACGAGCAGTACTTGTTGTCCAGAAGACTTTCTGAAGATGAGGGCGAGAGACTACCTCATGAACATCTTCCATATCTTTCACATCCACAGTCGAATCAAGCTAGACCAATACACAACTGGAACTATACACTGCAGCACCTGAAGGTTTATGTCAAAAAGCTCATTCTAGGCCAAATCCCAAGTGAGGATGTTCTTTTCACACACTATTTGCTGTTCAGGCTTCAAAGCAGACAAAGACACTTTCAGATTTGTAGTGTTGAAGACAGAAACCATGAGACTCATGATCCACAAGGCAGTACTTTCTAGCATTTCTTGACAGTGACGCAGATGGTGCATTCCAGAACATGTAGACATTACCTCAGCCACAAACATCCAATCTCATTTAGCTACTTTACTAAGCATTACTTTCCTGAATGTTTCCAATGTGATGAAACACATGCCACAACATTTAAGACTTGGAACAGCTGGTCGTTATTTTCAGAGGGATTTTCATTTGAAAGCTGCACTCCACAAACACTTAGGATTAGTGACTGAACTCCCTTCAGTCTGACAATTGGCTGTTGGTGCTTGAAGTTACCTTATGTGAGCGTCTACTTCAGAGGGAATCAGTGTTTAAGAACTGCAGTAACTAAGTCTTCAGAACTGTAGCAAACTACACAACGGAGAAATGAATTCAATAAAAGGATCACTTCTAAGGATGTTTAGGCTCTTACAGGAGGAACATTACCCAACTTGTCACTCTCTGCCTTGACAAAAACTACTAACTTGTTTAACAAGAAAGTCTCAAAAGAAAAATTGTCATGAGGCTGTCCTAAAGCACCCACAAACCAAGTACACACAGCAGAAAGCCTGCTTTAACACAAAACAAGCAAGTTCTACTATTTGTGCTCACTGTGAACACTACAGCAAGCTCGTTTTCTCATTCCTGAGTGCAAATATTTACTTACTGACTGCAACAACTGACATTTTTCTTTTGCTTCAGTGTTTTATACCAGCAAGACAAACAGCTATCAAAATCCCAAGTGTTAGTCAGATCAACAGAGGCTTCTTCACCTCACATGAATAGCATCAAGCCTTACATGATCATCTCTCCACCTTACATTAACAGCATCACTGCTTAGAGAAAGGCCAGTGCAGCATGACCTAACACGACCGTCCACATGATGCATGAGAAGACCAGTCTGAAATCCAAATTAACTGAGAAGATAGCTCTCACTGCCTGAAGAGACAGCACCTCTACGAAGATAAGCAGCTGTTGACCATTAGGTGCAAACTTGCATCTAGCTTTTCAAACACGTGCTGCAACAGACACAGTCACAATAGTTTACAGTCCTTTGACAAACTTTCACAGTATTTCTCTCGTAACTTTTTCTCCAATTCTCAGGTTTTCTTCTTTTTAAAGACATTTGTATCACTGCACTTCAGGGTGTGAACAAGCAAATTCAATCACTGGCTAACTGCAAAGCTATTTCACATCAACTGGCAAGATGCTCCTCCGCGGACTGATGATGCAACTCACAAATTTATGAGGATATCTACAGATTACCAGATAGCGCATGAATGCTCCTGCACAGTAGGGAAGTCAAATAAAACCCATGTTAAGGGAAACATTAACAGTTCTCAGGTAAGTCACTTCCCTAACGTGTAATCTATGCAATACTGCATTCAAATATGATAAAATATAAACATTATAGGAAACATACAAGAATGAAGAGCTGACTATTAGAAAGCCCTCCATCACCAATTAAAAAAAAAGTTTAACTGACTGTCAGTCAGACTTCACTCTACTGTCAAATCTGTAATCAGGAGAAAGTGATTCCAGCTTCATGGACAGAGAGACATCTTGCCAAATTTCAAGTTATGGCTTGTCTTCAGGATCTTCTAACTCACTGTCCTTCCAACTTTCATTACTACCCCGAAGCTCAATATTGCTGGTCGGTAACAACAGTGACATATAATTGGTCTTAATTCCTACCTTTCCATTCATGTCTCTGGCAGCATCTTTTGCATCTGCTGGACTCTCAAATGTGACAAACGCAAATCCTCTGGACTTGTTGGTTTCACGATCTTTCATCAAAAGGACTGCAGAAATAAAGTCACATTACTCTTTCCTGCAATTAGGCAGCAACACTTAACCTTTATTTACCCTTTTAAGCTCAGAACTTCTTAGAGGACATGAAAGCACAATCACTTCAGATGATCAACACCAAAGAAAGTCATCACAGCTATGTCATTGCTTTTTATTTTTCAGTATCTTAAAATAGCAAGGTTTTTCTTTTTACCTTCCACAATGCGTCCATATTTGCCGAATACAGCCTCAAGGGCTTTTTCATTAGTCTCTGTGTTCAGGCCTCCAATGAACAGTTTCCCAGGACGATCTGCTTCGACCATTTTGATTCCACAAATGACCTATTAAATGCATAACGATGTTAGTAACAAAACACTATACTGCATCAAAGACTTCCATACCACCTCACGGAATACAAGTTACTTTTTTCCTCAGAAGTACAAACAAACTTTCTTGAGCAAGATATCAAGAGATATAATGTACAAAGGATATACAAAAAAATTAAAATTTCAATACTGAAGCAACTAGAAGTACTACTGCCTTCAGTTATTTCTGCACATTACGTAGTGTATTTCAAATAGGTTAACTTTAAAACATGGAACAAAGCCATGATGAGAACTCTCTTAAAATCACACAGTATTGGTGATCGTGTGCCTTTTTGCCCTCGACAGTAATTCTAGCACTCCGTTCCTAAACCTGCCACAGATGTTCCACGAAATTTACTTAGTATGTCAAAATAATACCAGAATATTGAAATTCAAGCCCTCTTCGCCAAACAGCCTAAATTAAGCTAACTCTTTAAATTATTTCCAGTACATCGGCACTGCGCCGAAAGCCTAGCCTACACAATGTGTCAGCCTGAACGGTTACCAGACCACCACCGCAGTTCTACGCAGCAGGGCCACGGCCAGAGCAAGGGGGAACGGGGCTAAGCAAAAACAAAAAAAGCGAGATCCGAAACCAAAGCCAGGCCTCAACGCGCCCGGCCCCGGGCCCAGTGGCGGGAAAGCCCGCAGCCGCGCGCACGGCCAGCGGGGACAAAGCAGCCGCCGGGAAGCGCGAGGCCGGCGGGGGCTGGGCCGCCCCCCTCCCTACCCCGCGAAGGCGCGCGCCAGGTCCGCATCAGGGGGAGGGGGGGGCGTCAGACCCTCCGCGGTCTCCAGGCACCGCCACAAAATGGCGGCCACCTTTGGCAGGGACTCTTCTCCCTCCCGGCGCCAAGCGACCCCCTCGGCGCTAACCCCACCGCGCACCTCACGCCCGTTCTGAGCTATCCGCCCGGCCCCCAAGGCGCGGCCGCCACCGCCCTCCCCTCACCCTGCTCGGGGACGCGGAGGCCCACGCGGCGGGACCCCGAGCAGAACCCCTCGCACCTAAAATGGCGGCCACCGCGCCTCACGCGGCTGGGACACCCCCCCACTCCCCCTCGCCCCACCACAGCCGCACCGGTCCCTCCATCCCGCAGACGGTCGGGCGGACGGGGAGGCAGGCCTGGCTCCGCCGTGCCTCACCTCGGGCCCGCAGCGGCGGGCGTGCGAAACACAGCTCCCTCACCGCCCGGGCCGCGCCTTTCGCCGCGCCGCCGCCCTCCACGGCCCGCTCCCGCCCCGCAGGGCCCCGCGTTCCCCTTCCCCAGAGCCCCCGGCCCTGCTCAGCCCGCCCAGCAGCGCTCACCTCCGCTCCGACCAAACCGCAACTGCGCAATGAGAGCGAACAAAGGCGCTGCTGGCCTTTATACTATGACGTCACCGGCCGGCCGGAGCCCCGGATGCAGGCGGCGGCGAGCCCGGGACGCGGGGGGAGGGAGGAGCCCGCAGCCCGCCGCGGTCCCCTGAGGCCGGCAGCGGCGCGGAGCGGAGCGTCCTGCCGGGAGAGAGGGGCCCGTCCCGCTTCTGAGGCGGGTGCCCAACGGAGCGGCCGCGTCGCTGCTCTGGGAGCGACAGTGACTGACAGGAGGGTCAGCTTATCTGCGGGCAAGTGTCCCGGGGGTGGGGGGGGGTAACCCCCCTCGGCTAAACCTGCCTTAAAGGCGTGTTTAGTTAGCGTAATTAACTCGGGCATGGCGATAGCCCTTCCTCGGAGCCTCACAGTACAGTGACGTAAGTGTGGTTCGAAGTGAAATCCGTTGTTGATAGCACAAAGGTTTGAGCTGGATCAACTAACTCCATTTTTTAATTATCCCTGAAGTTCAGTTGTGGCTGTTTTCTTTCGCTGGCTAAACCTGATAGCTGAAAAGTTAGGAGGAGGTCTGCATACAAAAATCGCCTAGATTTTCATAATTTGAATTTGCAGATTATGTAAATCCAGTAGATGATCAACAAGGCCTATTTTCTTAGAGACACGCAGTCTAGTCACCACTCAGTCTTTTAATTCAAAAACAAAAATGGATTTTTCTGTTACATTCTTCAAAACTAAGTGACAAAAACAATGGGGAAGATGCCTGATCAAGCATTCTGTGTGGTTTTTAAACAGGACAGCTATTTTGCAAATCTGCCTGTCTCCATTGATTATCTTTTACAAAAAATTCCAGAAACAGTGTGAACTTGGTCACTGAAAACTGGCAGTCAGGACCTGTGAAGAACACCCACTCCTAGTCCTTGAACAAGGACCCTAAAAGTTGATTTCTGCAAGATGCAAAAGCTAATTGCAGGTTCCTCGAAAGTTTTAGGATTTCATACAACTCCTGACTCATCCTTGTGCGGTGAGGGAACACGCCAAGATGCATCACAGGTAAATTATTTAACACACCTGGTTCCCATGCTGAAATCCCACTAGGATTAACCAGAGGACTTGAGACAGAACCTCATGTGAACCCCCTGATCCCAGGAGTGAGCAACGATGCCAGCGGCTGGTCCCTGCATGCTCCGGGGGATCTGTGGTGCTGAGGGATGCCTGCCGGGTCTGAGGAGCTGGTCTCCAGAGCCACTCTGCGTTCCTGTACATCACCCGCATCTGTGGTGGCAGGGGTCACCGGGTGGTTTTTCCTAGGGCTTTCCAAACGGTATCCACGCTGCATAGCAGGCAGCAGTGCCTGGTACTTGCTCAGTCTCCTGCTCCTTACAGACACCATAGCATGCGTTCGTTGAGAAGTCCTCGGGGCTGGCAGGGCTGTACAGCAAACCTGTTGGGAGCTAAAAGGAAAAAAAAGAGGCCTTTCCCACCTGTATCTACTGCCCTTCCGGCTGCGTCCCACACTTATTTGTGCCAGCTGCATGGAGGAGTAGGAGGGCATGGGCAGGGCTGAAGCAGTCAGAAACAGTAGCGTAGTGTCCTAGGCCGTGTAGTCTTGTAAGAGTCACAGGAAACAAAGAGTATGGTCCACCAGCATCTTCTCTGCTTTCTCAATGCATAGTACGGACATTGCTCAACTCCTCTGTGACTTCTGTTCTCCCCTGTGGTATTCTACAGACCTTTATTTTCTGAGAGGTGCCACAGAGTCTACGGACTCTACTGGTACTGGCCAGTGCCATTAGAGTCGCAGAGATGTGTAATGGTCGTGTTCTGATCAGAGAACATCAGCCTCTATTCTTATCTTCAGTTGTGCAGTCTCCTCTGTTCAGATACTGATATTCAACTGCTCTTTGTATTAGGGAAAGCAGAAGGCAACATTGCTTCAGACTACCTCATAGATCTGTTGGGAATACAAAAGAAGGTAGCTCTCAAACACTCCTCTAGATCGTAGTATATGCTTAAAGATGGTGACCCTGCCAGCATAGATGCTTCAAGTTTCTAGATGCTGTTACTGTGCATGGGAAAAGGGAAAGATGACCTTCGGTAACGAAGTGGGAGGGCACTGCATGCGATAACAGTGCAGTTGCTGAAGAACGGCATAGCTAGATACTCATCCAATTATCATATGAAAAAAGGTTCAAATTCTGGTTTCAATAGAGAAGAATTTAAACCTCAGAGTCTTCCTGGAATGGATAGTGAAAACTAAAGTGAGTTGTTAGTCCTGTAAGAAACACGCTAAAAATAGTCTCCATCTCTATACGAAGTCTTTGTGTGCTTCTATGACCTACAGTAGCGTATTTGCTGACTGCCTCCCAAGTAATTGGAAAGATAAGAAATGCAAACTTTTCCTCCTCTGATTAAAAGAGTAAAATATGTCATTGGTAACTCCAAGCTTCATTTTATTAACATTCTGTTAACCCGTACTATACATGTAGCTAGATGGGATTAGCAAGAACATCATTACATTTGAAACAGCATTTGAACATAAGTGCTGTAATTGTATTAGGGCCAAATTCTTCCATCCTTTGTCCTAAACGATATCTTCGTCAGGCGTCTCATCAAAACCTTAGTTCCATCTACATCGCAAACTGGAACAGTATTTTACTGTATTCCACTACATAGTTTATGTATGGTCTTGCTCCAAGTTCAGTGAGACAGATCTTTTTCCTAGAGGATTAGTGGACGTATAATTCTTCTGATTCTTCCCCTCCTCTCCTTTTTTTTTTTTCTTTTTTGTAAGTTTGAATTTTTGTAGAGAAACTACAGAAATCTTCAGGGAACAAACTGCAGTCTGAATGGAAGCTAATCCCTCTTATGCTTTGCTCAGTAAGAAGTTCAAGGCTGAAGAGGCATGACAGTTTCCGTCACAAACGACCTCTCAACTTTGAATTTTCTGACAGGAAATTGAGATAGTAATAAGAGATCTTAATACTGGCCCCTACAGAATAGGAAACACACTTGGATGGGATAACTGGCAAAACAGAGTCCAGGAAACCCCTACCAACCTTTACACAGCGGACAGTTGCTATCTAACTAGCATAGATACACTTGCCCTTGCATTACCACAGCTTGGAAAATTTTCCTTACATTTTTAAAAGTAGAAGAAATGCAATTAAGTATGTTACTTACAAACCCACACACATAAGCTGATCTCTTCTTGCCTTTTCATAGATGACCTTAAAAATGAGCCCACTAAATGGGAGCGATGGGCAGCATTCCATGAGGGTAATATTTTATCAATTTTTGTGGTAGCTTTCACCTAAAATGTCTCTCCCTTGAATGAATCCTATGATGTTTAACAATGTAGAATTTACACTACAAACTTGTTCATACAGAGGGCAGCACTTTGGATCTCCCTTGTACCATGCTGCGTACTTGCATCAGATGTATTTACCAAGTTCGTCATACTTTGGGTTTAAACTGGACAAAGGGTTCAGGAGAGCTGGGGGATGAGGACCAATGAATACATAAATAATCTGATCACACAAGACCCATTCAGAATGGATAAAAAAGAGAATGTAATTCCCTCTAGATATACAGTCAAAAACTAATAACTGAAAAGATCAGTTTAATACTTTCATGACAAAGAGCAATTTTCTAGGCAGCTGTCAGTGGATAGGTATTTATAGAAATTCAGCATTTTTCATCTGTAAAACTCAGACTAGAGTGGATTAGAGCAGCACAAAATAATTGTTTCTGGCACTGACTTTGTCAACCATTTCTAAACTGGAACTCCCTAATGTGCTTCTCCCAAACACCTGTTTGGGATCTAATTGTGGCCCCTTTCAGTTTAGCAATAGAAGGCAGATCACAGGTCTCTAAATGCCTGAAATGACAACTCATGTTTTCCAAGCTCAGCTGAAAATTCACGAGATAAGCAATTATTATGCACCCTTTATTCTTTCTCCTTTTCCCTGGTGCTGTCCTACAGTAAGGGCAACTCACTACTGATTGACAAGTTGGGTAAAATTGTTGGACACGGAGGTTTTACAGGAGTAATGCAAATGTAATGTCACAGGCTGGAAACCAGAGTGGCAACAGCTTTCCTAAATGGGAAGTACAGGGAGGAAGATGGAGGTGTTGTCTAGCCGGTATTGACAGCAATGCCTTTAGCGCAACATCTTAGACAGCAGTGAGTATTTGTCTCGCTGCGGCAGCACGGAGCTCTGCTTGCAGCCGTCACTTGTACCCACCCTGCTTCTCAGACAAGTTTTGCAGCTGTCCCCGAGTGCTGCTCCTGCCATTGCCACCCGAACGGGCGAGCCTGGAGCTT
The DNA here is from genome assembly GCF_030867145.1 of Opisthocomus hoazin. Classification (NCBI taxonomy): domain Eukaryota; kingdom Metazoa; phylum Chordata; class Aves; order Opisthocomiformes; family Opisthocomidae; genus Opisthocomus; species Opisthocomus hoazin. The sequence continues at coordinate 8,421,630 of NC_134427.1, read as the reverse complement.
GGCATCACGCCCACGGCACCACTGTGGCTGCGCAGCAGCAGGGAGCCGTGGGACACCGTGACCTGGTGCGCATCCCACTGTCGTTGGCTGCAAACGTCCAAAGCTGCTGAGGCAGACATCAAAAAATCATCAAACATAATTCTTAAAAGTTGCAGGGTTCCAAATAAAGGTTGCAATACAAAATCTTGGATTTCCACCCCTAGTTTTTGTGCTGGTAAAATCCAATTTAAGTCTTTCACTGCTGTGCTGGGGGCTAAAACCCGTAAAGAGGTTCTGGTAAAAGTCACCACAGGGGACTTTGGGAAAAAGGGCTGAGGTGAGCGTGGCAGATAAGAAGAAGGGAAACCAACTCCCCACCGAGAGGGAGGCGACGGCGGCCTCCTTGAGGAGAAGACCCGCCCTGCCCCTGGGTGCCCTGCCTCAAGATGGCGCCCAGCGCCTCACCTCCTCACCGCGCAGGCGCCGCGGCCCCAACGCGGCTGTGACGCCGCCGCCAGCGGCCTCCGCAAGGCGCTGGCCGGGGGAGGGCGGGCTGCAGCCTCGGCTCATGGTGCCTTCCCCCTTCCAGGCTGGAAGATGAGGCTGCTGGCGGCCGGACTCTTGCTGGTGGCACCTCTCTGCGCCGCCTTCTACCTGCCCGGCTTGGCGCCCGTCAGCTTCTGTGAGGAGGGAGAGGAGAGCGAGGGCTGCAAGGTGAGAACCCTCACGGGAGGGCCCCACGCGGGCGGACCCCCCCTCCCGGTACGGTGAAAACCTCCCATTTTCCCGGTGAGCTTCCCGGCCAGCGCCGGCAGGCTCCCTTCGGCGGTGCCGCCGTTCCGTTGGCAGCCTCCTGTGGCGGCTCCGGCGCGGCCCAGCGCCGCGGCGGGGGCCGGGGCCTGTCAGAAGTCTGTGGTAACTCCGCCGTGGGGCGGCGAGCTCGGGAACTTGTGACGGCTCTCGCCAGCTGGCGAGGCGCTGCGTGTCGGCGGCACGTTTGTCTCCACAAGTCTGTGTTTTCATGCTTTTTCTCCTCCTGCCCTTCTCTGTTCCAGTCGCTAATCGAGCTCTTCGTGAACAGGCTGGACTCGGTTGAGTCGGTTCTGCCGTACGAGTACGATGCGTAAGTACATGGCAACAGGCTTCCAGAAGCGCTTGGAAAGCCTGTTGTCGGTTCTCAGCGCAGCGATGCGACCCCCGATCACACACACGTGTCCCTTGTAAGCTGTATTTTGGATGTAGGGGTGGAAGAGTAAATCCGGCGCTTGGTGGCAGGGATGAAATACAGGAGGGTGGGAAGGATGAAGGCCACACCTTTGCCTCCTGACCATCCTCTCTTGTTTTTAAGGCTGCTGGGTTTCCAATGGGTGCAGTTTTTTGAGCTGCATACTAGATTTAATGTTGACCGTTTGACACATTTGAAAGTTCTTCCTTTTAGTCAAATCTACAAAGACAGGAGCTTTGTGTGCCTTGTTTCTGGCAACTAAAATAAGTTGAAAGAAGAGTCACTGTTATTTTTCCATTTTTCCACCAAAGCTCTGTATGTAATTCTTGGGTTTTTTAAATTTTGATTCTTGTCTGCGAAAACTATTGCCTATGTTTGCAGATATTTATAGGCCTACGAAGCAACAATACACAATATGATTTACAGTCTTGCAGTTGGGCATACAGAAAAGAGAAACTTGCAGGTGTTGTAGGTCTTATCCTATGCAGTGCAACAGCAGCAGCAAGACCAGAGACTAGCTCAGAAAGCCCACAATATCTCTGTTTGCATTAAACTTTATGGAAGCCGATGGATTTAGAACCACTTACTGAGGAAAAATATTTATTCACCAAAGATAAGTGGCTTGTTTGGTTTTTTTTGCAATAACCTACTGCTACCTGTGTTTAAATAACGAAGATCCAGAATGGTTACATTGTCTCCTCCATATTCAGCTGTTTCAGACTGTATGTAGTTGAAAAGAATTGATGAATGGCGTTTGGCAGTGTGACACATTATTATTAAAAGCACTTCCCTTCTTTGGAACATTTTTTACGTTAAATACTATTTGTAAAGGCTCCTTTAAGCAATGAGTGTAGTTGTTTTTCTGAAACTTTTTTGCAAGAGAAATGGACAGTTTGTAGCATAGCCTCTCTTTTTCCTGATATGAAGCATTCTATTGTTTGTTTAAATTGCCATTGGAAAAGGGTGCTTGGACTAAGCATCATGCATTTTGTTAAAGATACTTCAGTTGTGATATATCATCTTCGGAAATGATACCAAAATAGAAATATTTCTGTATAGTATATGCCAAATTTCTTTGCAAGGACACTGAAATTTTTACTAACAGTGGCTGAGCTGCTAAAAGAAGCATGAAAACTGCCATGTTAAGGACATAACTTAAGAAATTGTTTTAGTCTGGTATTTACAGTTATATGTCAGTTAAAAATTCAAGGTAATCTTTTTTCACTTTTTTCCAGTTTTGACTTCTGTCAAGATACGGAAGAGAAAAGACCATCAGAAAATCTTGGACAAGTGCTGTTTGGCGAGAGAATAGCATCATCTCCATATAAGGTTATTTTATCCCTTGAAGTTGATCCTGTTTAAATTTGATAGCTATCATGCTGATAGCTGTAATCCATAGACATCGCTGAAGATTTGATGATTGTGTGAATATTTATTTTTTAATATATGCTTTATAGTGTTTATGTAATAAAACCAAAACCCTTGCCACCCCAAAGGCATCTTAGGGTGGCTAATTAAAGTTAGGAAGCTGAGCCAGTAATCACTATTCTTTCCTGTTGCTGTGTGGTAGAGAGGTCCAGAAAATGTATCTTAAGCAGTTCTTTAACAACTGGGTATATAGTGTTTTAAGTGACTAAAATCATCATTTTTTAAAAACGTAGTACAGGAGGCTGTAAACTGGTGGTTCAGGAACTGTTTCGTATACTTGGTTGTGCTCTTGGGCAACTTCCAGAGTGGGAAGGTGACGTAAAGTTGCGGCTCAGTTCCAGCTTCTCCCTGCTTGTTCACACTTGACATCTGTTGTCTGAAAACGATTTTTTTATTGTTGATGCATGTCACTTGAAATCTGTAACATAAATGTATGGAAGTATTTGGTAGATTAGGTATGTAGTATTTTTTCTGTCTCATGCCCTGCATTAAGAATGACCAAGTGCAGCATCTCTAAAAAGCTGTACAATCAACTTGGGAAAATTATTAGCAGTAAAGGAGATATGGTTGAACACTGGCTCTTAATGCTTGAGAGCTGTATACTGTTCAAGTGCAGTTTCCAGGCTGGGATTTGCTCCTGAAACTGAAAACTGGGCTATGTTTGTATGTGAGGGTTGCTAGATAATCCAAATCCCTGTGAGAAAAAGAGGCAGCAGAGTTTGAGTCTCCTGCTGCTCAGTCATGAGGGACCTAGTCACATCTTTTCATAGCACTGTTAAGGACGTGATGCCTCCTCTCTTGTGTAAACTGCTTGTAGAAGGCTCTTGGTCTTTGGCTCTCTGGGCTAATGTAATTTTAAGTCTTATGATTGCTGGCCACAAGAAGCTTTTAAATACGTAGCATGATGGGTCGTTTGGCCTGGATACCCATTGACCAGATGAAGTATTATAACAATTACTTATTTGAAATGGCTGCATGCTACAGTAATTAGAAAATGCTGTGATTGGTTAGCACTTAGGCCTTGATAATGTTAGAATTTTCAGTCATTTTTTAAGTATGTTGGCTCATTAACAGGTAAATCCTAACTGGTTTAGAATAGAAGTTTGATATACACATGTGAGCACGCTGGTGTTAGGTGCTGTCTGCACTTGAGACATAGGTGCTGTGCAACTTGTTGCATTTTTGACAGCCTTGTCTAATAACTTAGTCATGGGGAGAAGCAGCTAAAATTAACATGAAACATTCAGAAGGGTGCAGTTAGAGTCCGGTTTAGAGAATAATGAAATTTCCATAATAAAAGAAGCTGGTAAAAGAAAAAAGCAATAGCTTTTCTACTAACTTTGAGATTTCAGTCCTCAAACTACCTCCAGATAAACCTCGTCTGGGCTGCCGAAGAGATTTTTAGCAATATGAAAGGGGGTTGCTGGTGCTGGATATAAATAAAGCTTGACATTTAAAGTAAAGCTGTTGGGTGGGAAATTCTGTCTCTAGAATCTTTTATATCAAGGAAGTGAAGTATCTCAAAAAAGTCAGTTTTACCTGAAAAAAAAAGACTGAAAGATTTTTGAAGCAAAACTGAAATTACTCTTTTTGTGTTCTTTTTTAACAGTTCACTTTTAAAAAGCAAGAAACATGCAAGAAAGTTTGTACAAGATCATATGACCCAGGAAACAGTGCTGATAAAAGCAAACTGGCTTTTTTGAAGAAAGGAATGCAGTTGAATTATCAGCATCACTGGTAAGCTGAGATGTGTGCCTGAGGTTGGGGGGGGTGTGTGTGTGCTACTTTTTTACACTGTTATCTATGTTCTAAGTCGTTGCTTCCTTCCTTCTATGTGATAGTTGTCCTCTACTGTGCATCTTGTGGGCACTCCTGAAAACTGTGTGCATTACATGAATGTTAAATGTCAATGTGAAATAAGGTGCATCCCTTTCTGAGGACATGTTCTTTGATGATTTCTGTCTAGGATTATCGATAACATGCCTGTAACCTGGTGCTATGATGTGGAAGACGGACAAAAATACTGTAATCCAGGATTTCCAATAGGATGTTTTGTTACTCCAGATGGTAGAGTTAAAGATGCTTGTGTTATAAATGTAAGTGGTGGAACTCTTTTTTTTGTTAGTATAGCAGACGTAATTTCATTTACAGGTTTATTTTTAAACTTTCTATTCCTGAGAAAGAACAAATACCCTTGTAAGCAAGGTTAATGTTCAGAGTATGAGCATTGGCAGAGCTGAATGCTGCTTCTGTATGCAGTGTCTCACTGATACAATTGTCCAAAAAAAAAGTTCATATAGATCTTTTGACCAATATAGATGAAGCTATAAACCAACTATATTGGAGTCTAAAAGCCTTAGAAAACTGAGGTTTTGTTCTGAAGTTTTATGTGTATCCATCCTTGTACCTATTCATTCTTTGTCTGTGTCATGTTTGTGTGCAAGACCTTCTTTTATCGATTTCAGGCAGAACCTTGCTAGTGAAGACCTAGAAATGAGCACTGTGTTCTAGTTACAAAAGTTATGCCTAGCACAGTTTGCAAGTTAAATGTGTCAGGATTTTCCCAGATGGCTGGAAGATAACACAGCTGTGGCAGGGAAAGAATTATATGAACAACAATTTGAAATGTGTCAGTGAGCCTGGGAATTCCATGGTGAACTAGTGCAGTTACAGAGAATAGTGATACAGTTTTATCTCTACTGAGGTGAGGGACCGTGCCCCTCTCAGTGACAAGAGATCTCTGCTATGGCTCTGCTCTGCCACGTGGCTTTCTGCTTGCATGCAGTGCAGTCGGTTTATTTGTATTTAGCAAGTCTGATGCTTCTTGGAAGTGATGCATTTGTCATGCATGTTCAGTTTACTCTGTCTAGAGTCACCTTGCAGCTCAGTTACTGCTCAGGCTCCCTAGACTACTGAAAATGGTCTGTGGATTGAGTAATCTGTTATAGTTAGCTGTTCAACTCTATTACTTTGTATCTGAGGTTGTTCCTATGTTAAATTGATACTGGTGTGTGCTGTGTTGGAAACTATCTGGTGTGCAGAAAACAGTTGCAGCAAAGTCAGCAACTTGAATGAAATGTTGTTTTTTTATGGGGGGGTGGCCTTCATACATAGGCAGCGATGATTGAATTTCCTAGTGAGTGCTTAGGGAGCTTGTACCGTGTATCCATGAAGTGCTGTGTAAATCATATGCTTGCTGTGGTGTGCGTGCTCTGCCAGCGTAGCTGTCATACCCAGTGTCAATTTTAGTCTGTGAATTCTAGTTGTGATGAGAACGTTGCGTGCCATAGTGCTAGAGGGGTGATTGTTATGTGGTCAAATAAGAGTGTAGCACCATGGAGATGACTGTAATCTCTGGGCTGAGTGGGGGAATGTCATCCTCTTTTAGAAGTATACCCAAATACCTATTCCAGCAGACATAATTCTCTCTTTTTTGAAATGGGGGCAGGAAAGGGGTTGTTATGCAATGACACAGCTACAGTTCATCCTTGCATTCGTGCAGCTGATAAGTTATATTATTGCTTCGGCTGCTACTTTGGAAATTAAGGAAATGGGTACCTAAAGATGGGGCTATAGTATGACATGAGTATGATTCTAGTCTACTCCCAATGGGAATCTTGATCATAGTGAAAGAAGAGGAATCCAGATAAATGTAATGCAAGACACCTTCGTATTTTGCTGGGAGGAGGCATGGGACGGAAGTTTTATGGCAATTGGAAAAAGGCAAATATACCCAGTAAATAAAGGAACTTTTTTTACTTGGAAACTCAACTAGCAGTCTGTCATCCTGGTCCCTGAATTCAAATTAAAGTTTTAAATAATGACAGTGTGGAGGAGAAAAGAAACTCCAAGACAACTTAATTGACTGTGGTATCATCTGAGCTTTATATAGTTCTTCCTAATTCCAAATTCTGAAAGGATGGGGATGACAAACCAAAGCAGCTATTGGAGGTGAAAGATAGTTTTTTGAAGCAGAATCTGGGTTGTAAATTTCAGTAAGAGGAGTGTCTACCAGGAAGACTGGGGATGGGGAGAAGTGGTGACTCCAAATTACTTGTACCTTGAATAAATACAGCTTTGAACGTGTTTTGGCAGCTTTTTGTAGTAAATACAAAAATGGTGTCAAATACACTTAATTTTTACTGGTAACAGAGATGTGATCCTTTACTATCTGGGTTTGTTATTTATGTAATACAATATAATATATAGAAAAATATATAAAAGTTTTATGCAAGTGTGTTAAAAAAGAGTGACTGTCGAAGTATTTTACCTTTTTTCTTGCTCTTTCATGGGACAATAGTCTCATTTTAAAGTTCTTGACTGCTTGCGCCCTCTCCTGTTGGGGAAGTTTCTTAATCTCTTGATGGTATTTTGTAGTCAGAGTTTAACAAGAAGAACACTTTCTACCTCTTCAACCATGTTGACATAACAATCATGTACCATAGTGGGAAGGATGAAAACTGGCCTGGTGCAAGACTGGTGATGGCGAGACTGAGACCGCAAAGGTAACTGTGCGTTAAAGCAGCAAGTTTAGTACTAGGGAGTCCTAACAGTAGTTGCAAACTTCAAGTGATACTTGATGTCAGTAAGTTCTGAGGAACTGGTTGTTCTGACTTCTGATAAAGCTTTTGGTGTACTGGTTCACAGCTGGAACTGTATTTGCAAAGAACAGTTCTATGACTGTAAATGTCATTTAATTTTGCTTTTAAAATGTTCCCCAAAATCTCTCCTGATGGAATAACTGTTTACACAGACTCTTAGAACCTGACACAAACAGTAGAAGCTTCCTCGTGTTTTATTGTTTTGCATCTGGGTGTGCATTACTTGCTTTTAAAAGAGGTGTTTCCAGATACACTGAGAAACGTCCTTTAACTGAGTGACAGTTTCCCATGTCATCTCTCTTATTGTTGCTGCGTTGCTTCCCAAATGTACTTTGTGTGAATGTACCATATTTGTACAGCTGTACTTTCTCCTGTGTTAGTTTGGATACAGAGATACAGGTGAAATACCTGTACCTAAATACCTAGGTATTCAGAACAGCAGAAGACGACAACTGATTTCCTAAGAAGACTAATTGTTAAACAGTAGATTTTTAGCTTCTTTGTTGAATAGAGAGGAGATGTAACAATTCAGAGGTCAGAAACGGAAGCGATTACTTTGGCCTCTTGTCAGACTGTTCATGCACAGTTCATACTTACCTATGTTTGAAAACTGCAGTCGGTTTATAAAATTTCAAAGTAGGTTCCTTTTTTTAGTTAAAATATTTTGTTCTACATAGATTAAATACATTCTTAAATTATGCTACCACAGTTTTTCAAGTCATGCAGACACGTATGGTACAACATGACTCCGGTATATTTGTTTTTTCCATTGCAATGGAATAGTGTGTTTTCAGTGAATTATACTTGCTGTGCAAGTTTATTCCTTCCGTTTACCTCTGCTCTGAGATGGTGGCAAGTAGAGTCTACCAACCTTCTTCATTTTTGATTACCGCTTTGAGTTGTCTCCTGAACGGTTGACAGATGAGAATTCGACTTTTCACTGGTAATGCAGACCATCAGGGGGCACAGTTAGGTTGTACAGAGCCTGAATTTTGTCATTCTCTGACCTGGTGGTTTGCTTGCTGTTTTGCTTCCACCTTGAAGCTCTCCTGATGGGGGAGTGTTTGTGGTTGGAGCACCTTAGGACTTTAATGAAAATTTTTATTATCTTGTGGCGAAACTTCATTGTTGACATATAATAATGCATGTGAGGTAGACAGTTTATCTAAACTGGGTAAATGCAGCTTGCCCAAGAGGGTATGAGAGGGAAGCTATTTTCCAGTGTTAGAGGAGGTTCACAGGAAAGAATTCAAGCAAACCTTAAGGCTTTTTTGAGTTTGTACTTCTATAGCTGCAGTATTTCTAAGCTACTGCAGAGAAGGGTTTGCATGTTTGAACTTTAGAATGTTGTTCTGACTTGTTCTGTATTTTTCAGAGTACAAAAAACTGACATGAGGTGAAATTAGACCACTTGTGTAGGAATGGAAAATTGAAAGGTTCCCACAGACATTTCTTTGGCCCCAGTGTAAGAAAATGGTAGTAATAAGAAAAAAAAAAAGACACTCCAAAATCCACCAAAATAAAATAAAATAAACACCCTTCTCCCTGTGAAATGTGAGAGAAGGTGAGAACCTGTGCGAGATTGCTAAGAAATTCTCTGTCTTCCTTACTGACGAGCACACACTGAGATTAAGTCCCTGAGCAATAATGCAGTCTTGGTACAATGTGGAAGCAGGGTATGATGGCAGAGAAGGGGTATTTTGTGTTAAAACTTACCACCTTAACTGGTGAAGATCTCCAGACTTCACAGCCCGGTTAACAAAGCAGCGTTTCATCTTAGAACTAGGGCTTCATTCTGATCATGGCAGAAGAGTGGATAGGGTGAAACTACATCTTACAACTTCTCAGAGGCCTGCGGTTCTCGTCTCCTGCGTGCTTAGCAAACAACTTTACCTATAATGTTCTAGAAGTCTGAACAGACAGTTACTGAATGTAGGATAGTAATCCAACATCCAAAACCCTAAGATGCTTTCTGTGGAGGCTTTAGCTCTTGCCACAAGTGCTTGTGAGACCTAGTTTTAAGTTCTGGTGTGACTTTAAGGCTGTTACAGAATTTCTGAATAATGATACCTAATTATATACAAGATTTTATTTTTCTTCTGTCATCTCTAACTACAAACACAAGTATTACTAAAGTATATATTTTAAGATCTTCGACTTTTGTTGGTAGAAGAACAGAAAAGCAAGTTCTCAGTGTCATTGAATAACTGGTACAAAATGATATACACAGCTCCTTGTTTTTTTCTTTTTTTTTTTTAAATAAAACTTGTTTTAATTACCTTAGAAAAGAATTTGTGAAAATTCGTCCTGCAGAGCTTATGCAATTTTATTTAACTTTTTTCCCCCCTCTTAGCTACAAACATACAGATGAGAACAACTTAAGTTGTGAAGGTCCACCTATGGAAATTCCTGGAGATTTCAGTAATAAACTGAATTTGATCTACACTTACTCTGTGACTTTTGAAGTAAGTATTGAATCTGTTACTTGAATACGTAATTCCCCAAAAGAATGAAATAAAAACAGCTGGTTGATTTGCTAATATCAATAACTGGATTAAAGAAGTGTAAATTTCATGAGGATGGTCTTGTGAAGCAGTTTTCCCCAAATCTATTGCTTTTCCGTACAGTAGTTTGTGACACTTGGAAGGTATAAAGAAAGACTTTTATTGCACCTGTTTTATTATTAATAGGAAGGTAGTAGATTGAATAACTGCAAGAGTCATCTTCCTTGAGGTATGCTCTATGTTTTCAGATTTCAGTCGGGGTACTGAGAGTCTCATGTTGTAAAGCTGTTTTTTCTAGAGAAGTCGCAGGTTTTGTCTCATTTTGTGTTGCTTTTGTTTTATTCACTAGCTTTTTTTTGAATAGGAGGCCATTTATCTTTTAGAGTTAATACTCTAAATGTTTACTAACGCTCTATTGCTTTGTTCATTCTGCTATGACTCAGACTGGAGGAAATTAGGCTTTCTAGCAACTGGCTCTTTACCCCAGCATGGATAGAGAGTCTCTTGTGGGGGTGAGAATAACTTGGTTCAAGCTACTTCAAACCTTGATGCCTTAGTTCCAGTCTGTCCTGAAAGCATGTTTTTTTTTCTGATGTAAGACACCAATCATATAAGACGTGGCTTGAGACCACCACGTTATTTTGTATAGGCAGTTAAGCAGCCGTCATATGGTAACAGCTTTCATTCCACCAGACTGAATTTGATTTGAACCAATGACCTCGAGGTGCAAGGCTTTATATCCTGTTACTTTTCCCTTGAGACACCCAGTCCTCCTTAGACTCTCTAATTTTACTACATGAATGAGCCTCCTGTCTATTAACATTTGTGTTTAAATCCTGATGATAAATTCCAGTTTAGAATTGCAGCGTGAACTTTGGTTATTCAAGCAACAGCGTTACGCATCTGGGCTACCTGCTCCCTATTTCTCGGCGCAGAGCAGGTCGGTGCAGGCGCTCCCAGCAGATGGCACTCGGCACATCTCAATCGCCAGGCTCTTCAAAACTGCTTATTTTCTCTCTTATCTTTTAGCCTTGATTTGAAATAATACCTGTTAAGTTTTAATTTTTATCAGTAGTTTCAAAATAACTTAGAAGGGGAGTATTTATTGGTGAGAAGTATTTTTAAATAGGAGAAAATTAGTTTCAGTAAGCCTGAATACATAAACCAGTAAAATGCGTTAACGGTTTTATGGTCCTTTCTAGTGAGGCAGTGGAACTCTGAGAAAGCTGTGGCTCTGCTTTAATCCATTGAAATGGACGCGGTATTTAGCTCTGTGTGTGTGAAAAGTATATACGATTGTGCCTCTAATGTGTGATACGCAAGCATACAAAAATGTAAGCATGTGAGCAGTTTGGTACTCAGGTAACAAACTCAAAGGCGCACTTCTGAAACTCTGTCCCAGCTACCTGTGAACTACTGATCAGCTACTGGTTGGGCTGATAAAGAGCAACTTATGGCAATTTCAGCCACCTGGTTGTGTTGACGTAGTTCTTTGTTGTTACACGTTCTTGATCCAAAACATGAATTGGAACTCAAAAATTCTAGGCTGGAGATATCTGAATTTTGAGAACTCACTGTACAGACTTACCACCTGGTGAATAACTGAAGAAGTTCAGTAGAACTTCATGCCAGCCAGGAGGTAGGATTTGGTAGCAGGGCAGCAGGTGTACATCACATGAGACAAACTGTAGAGGACAAGGCTTGAGGGTCAGAAAGAATCGTCACTTGTATGGCTCTCACATGAAGTGTGAGGAGGAGATGGAAGAGAATGGAAGCATCTTTCAAAAGTGAAAGTAGCTGAATGATTTCTTCTTCTGAAATCCTTCACAGAGGTATCTGGAAATGAAAGTTGTCTGCCAGGAATCAGAGTGGAAAATAGTGTGTATCAGACACCATTATGGCAGGGAGCGAGGAAGCCTGTGCCAAATACATTAAAGATGATGAGCGGGAAAAATTTCAGGGGAAACTAGAAATGTACTCATAGAGTATGTTTAACAAAGTTGGAGTTTCAAGATCAGTGTGCTGTGCTGGGAGTGTCTTGTAGTGGTGGCATGATTGTTTTTCAGCATGCGTTTGAGAGCTGCAGACAGCTACATACTGAATCATGGAAAGGTGAGGCTTAGTGAAGTCTCAGTTGAAGGTAGAAGATGTGGATAGAGATTTCTGTAAACAAGATATTCTCTGAGAGGCTCAAGAGATAAAAAGAATTAGTGCAAGAGGGAGTTCTAACATCCAGGGTTGATACCAAGCTTAGATATTAAAGCTGAATGGAAGGTTTGTGGAAGAGATTTGATGTGCTTATTCATTCTCAGTGACTGTAACAAATTTGGACTTGTTTCCATTAATTGCTATTTAATTTCTGTATAGGAAAAGAATAATATTAAGTGGGCTTCCAGATGGGACTACATTTTGGAGTCCATGCCACATACAAACATCCAGTGGTTTAGGTAAGATATGCATTTGTTCAGTGAATAACCTTGCAGGGGAGCACAAACCTTTGTTGTTTGTGCTTCTAGGGATATATAACTTCTGCTCTGGCAGACTAACGTCTGTTAGTTTTCAGGCAAGAAAACTTCTTCATTTTCATATGTAAAGTAACTTTTATCAGTCTTCCATCTCTTGGGAGTAACTGTAGTATTGCATTTCAGCAATGGAATGCACCATTAGTGTCCAAAAGGAAAGCAGCTCCCATTGTTTTACTTTCGCATCTCCGTTCTGTAGGACCCTTGAGACGGTGCTTTATCTGCAGTGTTCTTATTTTTACTGTCTGGCATTCTCTAATTGCCAAGTGAGAAACACGTGTACTGCATGTTTTGTACTCAGCAGCTGCTTACAGTAAAAGGAAGGGCTTAGTTTACGAGTAAAAGATGTATATGAAAAGCTCTTACTTATTTCCCTCTGTACCATGCAAATGATATCAAGTAAATTTATAGTTTATGTTGAAATGTAAAAGTTTTGCAATATAAAGTGTTTCAAAAGGCTAATCTGATTAAAGATTACAAAATATTAAATGGCATGATGTATATTTCATTGGTTGATAGATATAAAATCTGCTTGACAAAGTCTGCTTTAAGAGCTGTAACTGTTTCACTAGGGAAATGACTTGTGAGCTGTATGAGGAGGAAAGTAAAGAAAAGCAATATGTAACTGTACTGAGAATTAAAAATATATCATAAAATACTATTCTTCTTGCTTGTCTCCTAAGAAATCATAAAGGTACACAACTTAAAACAGTTTAGCTTTTCTGGGTGGGAAAATACTAAAAGATCTGAATGACTTAAGTAAAGTCTGAATATCTAAGGCTGTTCCTCAGACTTGAGCTGTAACTGTAGTGTGAATTGGAGTGCATGTCCTGAAACCTGAATAAGTGAATTGAAAGTCTGACTTTTTCTTTATCTACAGTATAATGAATTCCCTCGTAATTGTTCTCTTCTTATCTGGCATGGTGGCTATGATCATTCTGAGGACTCTTCATAAAGACATTGCAAGATACAACCAGATTGACTCTTCTGTGAGTAAGGTTTACAGCTTTTACGTGAGCACGTTTTTTCTGGAAATAGTGATGTCTATCAATTAGTTTTGAATATAATCTAAAGAGGTGTGTAACTACCAAGAATTCGATACATGCTAGTATATGTGAGGGTTAAAAATAGCTTTATTGCTACTTCATCTTTTCTAACAGCAGGAATACATGGGCAGATGTGACAGTCTTACTTCTCTAGCATCATTTGATGAACTGCTAGTATGCAAGGACAGACTTATGTTTTAGAAGTATGTGGAGGGATTTGCAGAACCTTATTGGTAGTGAACAAGCTCGTATTTGAAATGTAAGTCCCTTTGTTCCAAGGTCTCAAACGAGGAAAGCCTCTTTTTTTAATAAATACGTTCACAGTATACCAACAGCCACAAGACACAGTGCAGACATTGAAAAGTGTTCTGGCATTGGTTCACCATCAAGATGTGACCATTGCTCCTGAGTCCTATGGTTGCGTTATGGAGTCGGTGTGGACATGTGGCTGGTGGTATGACACCAACCTAAGCAGCTGGTGTGTTATTTATGAAATCTCCATCCTTGGAGATATTCAGAAGCCATCTGGACATGGTTCTCGGTAACCTGCTTTAGATGGCCCTGCTTGAGCAGGGGGGTTGGAGAAGATGACCTCCAGAGGTCCCTTCCAGCATCAGCCATTGAGTGATTCTGTGACTCTGGCAACCTGGGATTATAGGTAAGATTCCTTGTCCCTGCAGCTCTGTTTTAAGTCATGTTACGTGGCCTTGGCACAGGACCTGTACTTGTATCTGTTGCAAAGACATTTGTAGCACGGAAGCAAAGACTTTGCTACCCACTTTGGCATATTGTCTGTCTAAAAATGAATTTTGTAGTCTCAATAACCAAACTTGTGAAGAGAACAGTTATTTTTATTGATAATGTTTTTTTCACCGCTTCAGGAGATCAGGCTTAAAGCTACTGCAGCCAGATATTGTCCCCATTGCAATGAAGCTGCATTCGGAAGCTCAGTTGCTGTATTTTTTCCAATTCCAAGGTCATATTTCTTTGTAGTAGTTTGTAGTATAGCTTGTCCAGAAAGCTAGTGTGCTAGCATGTGACTTGAAGTTTGGAAAGTTTGTGGTGTAAATTTCTTGAGAAGTATGGTGCTATGCACCTTCATAAAGCAACATATTTTAACCCGCCCCCCCCATCAGGTGATTAGTGCAAAAAGGATCAAAAATTAAACCAATGGCTAATAATAGAGTGAAATTAGTATGAGTATCAGTAGTTGTCTTGCTAAATGGTATGGGAGAGATTCTGGTTAACATAGACTAGTATGAATTGATGTTGCCTTTTGTCTGTGGCTAAAGTGTGGTGGAATCATGTACTTTGTCTTCTTTTAGGAGACTGTAATATTGCAGTTCATGTGCAACACCACTTGTGATTTCTACCTATGTTAGAACTACTTGGTGTGTGTGTAAATAATTTTTTTTTTTAATACAATTTTGGTGATCACTGTGTCAGACTCAACCTAGTTTATCTGACAACATAGTGACTGAAGCTTGTTGCCATCCGACTGATCCTGCTATGAGTTCTTTGGAGATATGTACCCCTTAAAATGGGAAAGCAGCAGGTTTCTGTGGTGGCTTGTTGCCTTGATGGAAGAGAATGTAACTGACTGAGTTAGAGACTTGGCCAGTTGACTGAGTGAAAGGCTGAGTAAAAATTACTTCCTTATTGGTAGAAGTGGTATCTGCAAGCCAAAGATGAGAAATAATGTCAGATACTACAAAGGTTTGAATTTTCGCTGTTGTTGCTGTCTATCTGGATAAAGAAATACTTTAAAATGCACAAAAATGTTTCATATTGAAACTAAAACATCTGAAAGTACTTTTATTCTTCTTTGTGTTTTTGATATTTAATATCTTTTGTTAATGCAAATCCAGACAGTAATTAAAGTGGAAGAATTTTTCCACATCCTTTAACTGATCGTTTTTGTGAAGCTCCTGTTTGATCTCTCAATTAAATTATGTTCAATATCTTATACTGTGTTGTCTTTATCAGTTGGTCATTCTTAATGTGATAAAGAGCAAGACTTGTAGAAGCTTGATTAGTTTTTGTGGATAACAGCAGGGATAGGTGTGACTTTCAAAAAACCACACTTTTTTAATTTTCTTGCCGGTTGTAAGAGACTTAAAGATCTGTTGCAGTTCAAGGAGCTGATTTAAAAAGGTGTGAGATAATTGTGCAAAAAAGGGTCTGGGCTGAGGAAGCTGCAATAAAGCAAAGTAGTATCTCACACTTAGGGAATGCAGGTGGTTGTGGTCTTAGTATGCACATTTAATGTTCAGCTAATGCCAACTGGCTTTTAGTGTGATGTAGATTTAGTGAGACATGCATTAATGAAGTGTTTAGAAGTCATTAGATTACTTTTAAGGTATTCTGACTAAGAAAAGATTCCTGAACTGAAGAGAATTCATGTCAGCATGTTTTCAACAGTGAGAGGTAAAACTCTGGTACTCTTTTTTTTTAACTCTCCTTTATTGTGACTACTTGAGCGTAGGGGACTTAAATCTTTGTTAGAATATTTTGAGAACTAGGCTAAATTAATGGAAAAGACGAGGATTCATGCACTTCTTAAAAATTTACAATAACTTAGCATATTGGCCAAGATTCAAAAGTCTCTTTTTAGATTTTCCTCAAATTTTTTTTTTTTTTGTAACTATGAATTGTAGCTTCCTACTTGGATTAGTTGTACAGTTCTTATCCTCATCTTTGAATGATAAAGGTTAACAATATGAAATATTGCACAATTCTTTGAACAGAAGTCTGGAAAATACTGACTCGTAGCTAATTGGCCTGTAATGGAAAAGTCTTATTATAAATCAAGCTTTGAGACAAACACTCTGGCCCAGAGGCCCATACAAGATAGATCAAGGGTCTCAACCTGTCAAACTTGATTTCTCTTTATTTTTCTTAAACCAAGGTACTAACCATGTAGCTTTATGTTTTAAAGTTTGTATTAAAACCAGAGGGTGTCTTTTGAGTGCGTTTGCCGGATTAGGTGTTGATAAAGAATCGAATACCAGCCATTCTGAATTTGTACAACGTTTCCTTTTTCTGTCAGGAACTAAAGTACTAAGCATTTATTTCTGCTTGGTATTCACCGTTTTGAAAACAGATGCAGACTTGCTTCAGATGGTAACCTTTAAAATTCCTTCATTCCTTACTTACAGCTACCTGGGAAAAATCTTTCTCCTGTCATACTCAACAACTTTCTCATCTTTATCACAATTAGTTCAAGTTCACACTTATAGGAAAGTGTGGTCTTTATGCTTCTTTCACCAAACAAATCTTTCTTTACTGGAAGAGCACTGATGAGTTGGAATTATACCTAGATACTTGGTATAATTTTCTTTGCAGGCATCATTTTTGTGGTTTTTTTAATCAGTGTTGTCTTATGTTTAATAGTTCTCAATTTTTATAGTAGTATATCAGCCTTCTGAGAGTAATTTCTACCCAACAAATGCAAGCAGAGGTATCAGTATAAGGAAGGCAAAGATAATCTTCCAGCAAAAAAAAAAAAAAAAAATTTACATAATCTGTCGCAAGTTAAGATGCTCTGTGTCGTTCTCCAGTGTGGTCTGTATTCTTTCTTACCGTATTTTTTTGTGTGCTGTACTGCTAGTGGTAAGGAGTCCCTTGAACTAAACTTAATATTCCTGGGTTGAATGAAACCTGTAGCTTTTAACTTTGTAAGGAGGAGAATGGTCTTCGCAAGGGATTGGTTATTTGTGGTTGTGTGTTTGTTCTGTTTTTTTTTGTGAGGGGAGGTGTTTGTTTTGCGTGACTTTATGGAAAAGTTTTGTTCTTCAGCAGTGGTTCCTTAGAGTCACTGGACTGAAGATCCCCCCTCGTGCCGTCCATCCATTCACCTCTGGCAGTGGGACAAAGAATGTTGGTACTTGCCCCTAGTGATTCCAGGGAGCAGACTTTCTTCTGGAGTACAGAGGGCATTTCATTCTTTTGCAATATTGTCTTTGAGACTGATGTGCTTTGTAATGGAAGAAAAGAAAGATAAATGCTTGAACTAGATTGAAATGCTATAATCCAAGTTAAATTGAATGGAATGCTTTGTTTTAATTTAAATTTAGAATGATGTTAGATGGTTTGGCTAATTATATTTTGTTTTTTCTTGCTTTAGATGATTAGGGTTTTCTTGATAAATCCTGCCTGTTTCTTTCACTGAACCATTAGGGGGGGTTATAAAATCAATGAATGATGAATCAAATGCAATTAGTCTGTCTTTGGATCTAAACTGGAAGTTAATCAAACTTTAAATATGTATTTTGCATCTTGTTTGTGTTAATTCACTATTGCATTGTGTATCTTTGCTAAAGACATTGTTGATTTTATACAGGAAGATGCCCAAGAGGAATTTGGCTGGAAGCTGGTTCATGGCGATGTGTTTAGACCTCCAAGGAAGGGAATGTTACTGTCTGTCTTTTTGGGCCAAGGAACACAGATTTTCATTATGACATTTATTACTTTATGTAAGTAACTTTGTTAAGGTGACGTGTCCATAGTGTAGTAGTGGAAGAAAGATGCAATACTATTAAAAAATGATAGAAGCCTGCTTTTGGAAATGAGGTCTTTCCTTTAGTAAAATAAAAAATTAGTACTATTTCATAACAATAAGCTAGATAGCTTCAGTAGTGCTGTAGTTCAAAGCGTTGTGATATCTGGGGTAATTCAGATTCTTCGTGATTGCAGAAATGAAGCTTCCTTGTTACAAGTTTCTTTTCGAAAAACAAAACCAGTTTGTCGTGGAGTAAATTATCCAAGGATCGAGTAATGCAAGTTCAAAGACATGTAATCAAAGCTGTAATGTTCTCAGAACACTTTCTATCTAATATGTTTGACACAACAGCCTGCAGCCATGCAGAAGTAAGAGCAAGAATGCATGCCAATGAAATAATACTGACACAACATGGAGATAATATGAGAGCCTACCATAAATAGCTGTATATACATGGGATGATATAACCTGTCACATAGTGATGTTTTGTTATATGTTATCCATAAAATATATTACTATTCCTTTTCTTACTGTGCAGCAGAATTGGGAAGTATACTGATATTTATGACAAAAGAAGAGTTTTTCAAATTCTACTTTCCAGGTTTTGTTTAGATTTTTTTGGTCTTTCATAGAGGAGCTGCTTTTTTCTATTAATTATGTGATGATAGAAGATTAATAGAATTTTTGTGATGGGCTTGTCTTTCAGTGTTGATCACAGCTCTTTGTAACTTACTTAACTGCAGTAGTTTCCTGTGCAACTAGTGTAGCATAGAAAGAAATTTGGGGGAAAAATAATCATTTTTCTGTTTAAAAACAAAACTTCCCACTAGAGATCACGGGCAGACGCCTTTTCTGAGAGTATCTCTGCGCTGGCCTCAACAACTAGTTCAGACACAGGCAGCCCTCTTCTATGAAAGAGACTTATTTTCAAGATAGCGTGTTCTTGGGTAAAGAGTTGTCCATCATGGTGGCTGAGAGCCTTTTGTGGCATTTCAAGGACATGACTCATACCTCTAAGATCGTCTATCTTCACAATTATTTCTACCTTAAAAAAACAAACAAACAACAACCCAACCAACCAAACAAAAAAAACACCACCAAAAACAAACCCTAAAAAAAACCCCAACAACTTCCCCCCCCAACAAAAAAAAAACCCCACCTAATTTCTGTCAAAGGTTTTGGCTTTTCCAGGGCTACTGTTCTCAGATGTCATTTATGCCACATATTAAACTTCTCTTTTTACTCAGGATGCACAAATATTGACGATGTACGTTTACAGGAGGACTGTAGGATTTTGGAAGCAGACTTTTACAAGCTGAAATTTGGTTCATTGTTCATCTCTGTGTGGCATTTTGTTTTTCAGTCTTGTGGCTACAAGAAACTTTCTGTTCAAAAGATGAGGTGGAAATAATGCTTTGTTATGAATGGAACAGTGACATTAGGGGTATGGTCATGTGCTGGGGACATATCAGAGCTTATGCACGTAGTCTTCATTTAAATATCTGGTAGTGAAAGGGATAAACCTGTACAGTGATGTGAGTAACAGGGGAATTTTGACAAGTGTCCACAAATGACTAAATCTTTTTGCCTCTTTAGTCCTAGCTTGCCTTGGTTTTCTTTCTCCTGCCAACCGTGGTGCTTTGATGACCTGTGCAGTTGTATTGTGGGTCTTACTGGGAACTCCAGCTGGTTACGTGTCTGCTAGAATGTACAAGAGTAAGTACACACGTTTGTTTAAGGTGACATAGCAGCTTAAATTCAGAATTGCTGGGCTTAATATAAACCTCAGACTGGTCCTGGTGTTTCAGAAGACAAATCTGCTTCTTGCTGCCATACTGCAAAACAGTTGGAAGGAGTTCTGAACTTGAAATTATTTTTCCTTTTTCCCTCAGCGTTTAGAGGCGAGAAATGGAAGACAAATGTTTTGCTTACAGCTCTGCTTTGCCCTGGGTTAGTATTGTTTCCCTTCATTCTTTCCATTATTCTTAAATATGAATGAACCTTAGGTGGGAAGAAGGGGGACAAAAAAAGTGAATTATGATGCTTGTTTGTGTGATTATTTTCTTTATTGTTCTTCAAGTTACTGTTCTTTTTGTACATTGCCTATCTGTGAATATAAAGAAAAGTGAATTCTGAGGAGCTGGAGCCTAGTACTGTAGAACACAGCTTCTTAGCATCTTGTTTTGTACTCAGCTGTGGGTATAGGAGGCATGAAGTAACCCTCTTGCAAGGCAGCCTTTGAGAATCACTGCACCAGAACATTAGCATAATAATGGGGTAGTTCCAGTTTGCTACCACAGCACTTGGTATGTTCCACATAATGCTGTCTTAACTGTTAATAGGGATGGTCACTTTGTTAAGAAACGTGTGGTTTTGTGGTAACTTTGGAGTGTCTGTGTGCTCTTCTGTAAGTAGGGAGAGACAGCCCTTTAGGCAGAACCTCTATTACCTTAGTTACAGTATCAATGTTTTCTTGTAATCAAGTTCTTGAAAAGGACACAGGAAATAAAATTTACGTTGTTTTTTTTTTCTAAGTGAGTAGCTATATACTTCTATACTAAGCAGTAGATGCTTACTGTGCTTCTGGGTGAGAATGATACTGGGATTCTCTTAAATGGATTATAATCTTTTAGATAAATGTAGATAGTGTCCAGTTGTGGATATGGCTGTAGCATGGCCAATACTGTTGTGCTGAGGACGGGTGATATCTCTGCTACCTTTCATTTGCTCATAGCTGTCAAGACCTTCCGTGAGAATTAACTCAGTGAAGAAAGGGAACAGAAACTAATTTCTTCTGCAAAGCTTCCATATTTCATGGTTGCAACTTTGGGTACATGAAGCTACCCTTTGACAACTGTCCTTGGCAAAATTTGAGGAAAAGGTTATAAATAATTTCTTAAGGTATCTTTTCTCCAAAAGAGCCCAGAATGAATGAAACATGACTTGGTTTTGAGTATAGCAGAATTTCATCGGATGAAATGTAATGCATTTGATAACAACTGAGTGTAGTATTTCTATGGGGAAATCTTATTTCTAAACAAAATGTACTTCAGTCTCCCTGCTGTCATTTAGGTATTATGCTGAGAGAGAAGAAAATATTTATCAGTGGAAGAAATATCGTGCTGATCGTTTAAACTCCCAAATAAATTTTCACAGAGGAAGTAAAATGATTGGGGATGGTAAAATAGGAACAGATGTCTTGATTATGCTATGCTAGTTCAGTGAATTTGCATAATATCATAAACAGCCTAAGGCCGTCAGTAGTCTCAGTAGACTGATGGGAGTTCATATTTGCGGTATTTTTTTCTAACTTTGGAGGGGGTAACTTTTTGAGCTTGGACAGATGATAAAGATTAGCCAGACTTCTAAAATTGATTTGATTTTTATTTTTCATTCAACAAGATGCTTACAGCAGGGGTCGCTTGAGTGTGCTTATTTAACAAGTTTATTCCCCCAAACAGTTTTGGCAAGTTGTAAGGCCTCTCCCAGGAAAAAATGAGCCTGTCTATTCCTCTAATCCTCCCTCCTTCCTTTTTAAATTAAATATAGTGGAGCATGCGTGTTCGCTTCAAGGTGGTTTAAATTGTGCCTCGGGAACACTTTTTTAACCAAACCCAGACAATGGTGCACTTCGCAGGGGCCCTTCCTGAGGCTGAATTTTCTGTGATGCATCTCTGAATCCAGGAGTAACGGCAATTCAAGCAGGCTTTTATCTGGGGTTCCCTTGCACTACGATTTGCTTTGTTTTCAGAATGGGATGTTTGAAATCTTCATCATGTGTCTCAGAGTTGTTTTCTAGTGTTTTTTTAAGATGTTTAGCAAATGAGGCAGATGTATTTAACTGGGGAGGGAAGAACAGTTCTGGAGACATGTCATGGCTGATGCATCTGTGCTTAAATTACCCAAAGGTGTGGGCTACTTCACTGTGTAACTCTGAAGTGTTAATGCAAACATTCTTATTGTAAGGAAGAGCCCTTCCTAGTGCACACTTCTGCTACTGTGTTGCTGTGACACATGCTGCAGCAGAGTATATGTTTGTGACAGAGAGACGTGTGGCTTCCTAAATACGAGATTTTGCTATCACTGTGCTTTTTCAGAGCGAATTTACTGATTATAAAGGAATTAAATGACTGGCAGTAATACAAAAGGTGATTCAGAGAAGGGGGGGGGGTTTGTTTATTTTCTCTTTTAGTATTCCTTGCATAGAGTTTTACACTAGAATCTTTCTGTTACATATTGGTTCTATGTGCAGAGTCTTTAAATAGCGGCTTTATCATAAATAGTTGCATTACAGGCATTGGATGTTGCAAGCCTTTTTACATTAACTGCACTATTGCTGAAAACAACTAGGACTGTTAGGGAATGAAAGATTGCAAGAAGCTACATCTTGCTGATGCAGAGTTTACTGCTTTAATTTTTTTAATACCAACTGATATTTGTTCTTTTCTGAGCATTTTATTTTCTGATCTTTTTTCAGGATTGTCTTTGCTGATTTCTTCATTATGAATCTCATTCTGTGGGTGAAAGGATCCTCAGCTGCCATCCCTTTTGGCACTTTGGTTGCTATCCTGGCTATGTGGTTTGGAATTTCAGTGCCACTAACCTTTGTTGGTGCATATTTTGGCTTCAAAGAGAAGGTAAGGCTCTGAATACAGTTTTGAAATACACCTGTCCTCAGTAGTTGAGCCATTGAATCCTTAAGTGTACAAGAATTGAAACATCTATGGCCCTGTGACTGTAAAATGATGTTTCACTTTGTCATGAATTTGAAACCAAGTATATGCTTCTAATGTCACACTAAACTCTTATTTTCTCTCTGTTCACTAGAATCAGAATTTTATAGTGCTCTTGGAGTTCTTGCTTGCCTTTTGTGCTTCAGTACAACCTCAGCAGTTTCTTTTTTGAAGTAGTACTTCAGAAGGACTTCAATTTGTACTTCACTATTTTGAGATAATGCCAGACAACCAAGAAGTTTGGGGTTTCTTTTATTAAGGACTGAACAGATTTCTTCCTTTCACATTCTGACTTTCTTACTGGCCAATAGTTGGAATGTCTAAAGCATGTGTGTTTTTTCCTAATGATGGATATCAAGTCTGTAGGTTTTTGTTTGGTAGCTTGTGATGGCTTATGGATGAAAATAAAGCTATGTTTATAAAATCTTTAGATGCTGATATTAGGGAAAAGTTATCTTATTTATGATGTAACAACTTATCTTTTAATTATATTAATTTGTTTTAAAGCCTATTGAACATCCAGTTCGTACAAACCAGATTCCTCGCCAAATTCCGGAACAGTCATTTTTCACAAAGCCGTTGCCTGGTATCATAATGGGCGGTATCCTGCCCTTTGGCTGTATTTTTATTCAACTCTTTTTCATTCTGAATAGCATTTGGTGAGTATCACTTTTTAAAATTCTAGTTATGTTGATTTGGTGATAAACACATGGTGAGTTTGAGTGTCCCAAACCAATTAATATAAGGAATAAACCAATCTTTAAAATGTTTTATCTTCTTGCAGACTTTTTTGTGGGATTTCTAGAATCTGCATATTTATTCTTGGTCTTAAAACTTATAACACTAGTTCTTACTGACAACAGTGATGTGTGAAATTAGTCCTGTTGCCTTGTTTTATCTTTCTGGCTCCGAACGGCACAAACATGGTTTCATGCTGTTGTGGTTAGATGGGTCCTAATCCTTTGTGTAACTATATTATGGTTTATGGAACTAGTATGGTGTAGCAGTGTCAGTTGTTAAATCAGAATCAGGTCAAGGTCTTGGGATTCCATGTTCTGCAAAACAAAGACTCCACCCCCTGTGAAACATCCACACCACTCCTAATTCTTGTCAAAATGTAGTCAAGCAGGTGCATGGAAAATTAAATCAGTGCAATCTTTCATAACTTTCACAACTTTCACAATGTAAATATGAAGTGTTTGATATATTGTTGCTCAATGGAAAATACTAACCTGAAAGTGCCAGGTTTTTAAGGTGTCCTCTGTTTATGTGGACGTTTCTTACAGAACATTTTTTTCTAAAGTAATTCTTAAATGCAAATATATTAGATATGTTACCATTTTACAGTAGTCCTCAACAGAAGTAGAAACCATGTAATACAGCTGTGCTGGAAAATATAATCAGCTGACAAATAGATATACTCTGGACTTTTGTAGCTGAAATTACCGAATTCCCAAATTGTTTCTCTGTATGTATCCTACAGAAGGGAAGCACAGGGGGAATGTGCAACTAATACTCCCTCTGTCAAATCCTACACTGCAGTAATTGTCGCATCAGTCAATAACGTTGATTTGGTTACTCCCCTTATCTGAAAGCCACTAGTTTAAAAGTAAACAGGCATATTTCACTTGCGTTTGTTTTTGTCGGTGTTTTTGTGTTTGGTTAGCCCTTGGATTGGAGTCAGACTTGGTATGGGGATAAAGTAGGAGTGAAGGAGCATCTGGTTGGTATAGTGAGGAGATGCAGAGGCACCTGGAAAACTTAGCTGCAGTATGAGGAAGTAAGTGGGTATTGTAACTAGGGAGGAATACAAGTGATGGAAGAGTCGGGGAAGCTAAAGGTCCTCTCAGCAAAGAGACCTGAAGTGATAAACATCGCTGGAGGAAATTGTCCATAACTGTTCTCTGTGAAAGTTT
Organism: Opisthocomus hoazin; assembly: GCF_030867145.1. Lineage (NCBI taxonomy): Eukaryota > Metazoa > Chordata > Aves > Opisthocomiformes > Opisthocomidae > Opisthocomus > Opisthocomus hoazin. The sequence goes on along the minus strand of NC_134427.1, from coordinate 8,397,175 downwards.
ATAGATGCTAATTTCAGGGGAAGTATAATTGAAGACTGAGCATTGCTCTGTAAAGCAGTGGTTTTATTACTGCTGGCTTAAATGGATGTGTATTTACAAAGTACATTCAGATAAAGAAAACTTTTTATGAATCAGCCAATAGCGGTACAGACAAAGTTACCCCTGTGGTGTGTTTTTTCTGGATATGTTTTGAATTTTGTTTTGCTTTTGATTAGCTTAGCATCTGAGAATGAAACACTGTAAATTAACTCCTAACTTCAACCAAAAATGTGACTCTTGTTTGTTTTTTATTTTAGGTCTCATCAGATGTATTACATGTTCGGATTCTTGTTCCTAGTTTTTATAATTCTTCTGATTACGTGTTCGGAAGCTACAGTTTTGCTGTGCTACTTCCATCTGTGTGCAGAGGTAAAAAGCACAGTTTTGATGTAGATACCACTTCTGGCTGGAAGATGTTAGAAACAGAGTTGAGATATTCACACATACTGTGATGTGCCGGGCATTGTGGATGGATTGTATTGGGGGCCCTTGACATGCCTGTCTTAGCCACTCTTCTGAAATGTGCCTTTTGCTTCAAAATTCACCATTTGCTGCAGATAAGCCAAAATAACCAGTCTTGATTTTAGAATAATTTCATGTTCGTAGTGGAAGCAATACAGCTGACTTTGAGAAAGAAAAAAGTAGCTATGTGCTATGTTAGAATTTTTCTGTCTATGAGATAAATTTTGGGGAATTAAATGTATTTCATAGGACGATGGTGTTTTTTAGCCAGTTTATTTATATTCTATGTGATGTCTCTTACTGAATGGTTTATTGTTCCTTTCAGGATTATCATTGGTGGTGGCGATCATTCTTGACGAGCAGCTTTACAGCAGTTTATCTCTTTATCTATGCAGTTCATTACTTCTTCTCTAAACTCCAGATAACAGGAACTGCTAGCACCATTTTATACTTTGGTTACACAATGATCATGGTTTTGATTTTTTTCCTTTTCACAGGTAAGTACAGTGCTCAAACTAAAATGAATGCAGGGGTTTCTGTTTTTGAAATGAGAAACATTAGGTGAAATTTAGACCATCTGAAACATCAAATACAATTTATGACTCTTCAGGCAGTGTTACTTTTATGGTTTGAGACACCACACATAACAGTAAGATATTCTTTAAGGGTTTTTTTTCTAATTTGAAATGCATTTCATGTATAGTATAATTAATTTTCCTTTATTGCATATTGTATTAGCTGTGAGTTGAAACCATTGTATTTTCAAAGTGTCATTCTTGTTGACTTTGATATCAGGGGTGTTTAAATTGATTCTGGATTTCATAATTGTTTCTAGAAGTTCTGTAATTAGAGATACTGTGCTCTGCATATGGAGAATAAAAGATGTTTTCGGCTTTTGCTATTAACAAGTGAAGCAGTTTGGTGCTGGGCAGAGAGTGAAAATTGACAGTAGAGAGTTCTGGTACTAGTAGAGGCGGTCTGCTTGTTAAGCACCACTTCTTAATGACAGGAATGTGTTGTAACTGGAGGAACCTGTTTGAAATATGGCTCTTCATGTTTAACAATCCAACTTTTCTGATGTTAGTCATGCAGACTAAGTGTCTTCTACAGAATTACTCTAATGTTCATAATCACTTGACTCAAACTATAATTTCAAGGTTGATTTGATGCGAAATCTCTGCCAGATTTACCATGTGTTAGGTGAAATTAGAAGCTCTTTGAAGGGTACTGGCCCTTAAAATTAGCCAGGAGCATTTTGTATTCATGTTCATCATACTGCTGCTGTGTATATGTAGTTTTAACACATGAAGTCAGATCTTTAATGTATCACTCTGCTTAGCATCATGAAGTACTGCAGTGGTAAAACTAGAGAGAATGCTGACTCACATATAATGGGTTGTTCCTAAAACCAGCCTTTATGTTCGTTCCTAAGATTCGTAATAGAGGATTTCTTTGTGGATGGCATGATGGTTTGGATTGTTACTTCTTAACATCTTCTACCTGATTATTGAAGCGTGCCATAATTGCTTTATGTTGGCTTTATGAAGGGCATCATTTAACTCCTTGATGCAGTTAAAAAAGTGGCTAAAATAAGTAATGAAAGTACGTCGTAGCATCAGACTTCAAGTTTGTCAATTCAGCAGTGAGAAGGAACTCTTTCATCTTTATTGCCTCTAATACTTGTTGAGCATGAGGCAAAAAAACCCCACTGTTGTCATAAAACACTGAAGATAATTACTGTATGGGTTTGAACAAAGCAAGTACTCTGTAGAAATTATATTTAATAACATTAACTGGCACTTTTTGCTAGATTTTCAGTGTTGTTTGTTATTTAGACCTATGTCTCTTCAAAAGAAAGTAAAAAAAGTTTCAAAAAAGTGGGGGGGGAAGAAAGGGAGGATTTAATTCTTTTTAATTATTAGAAGGCAAATGTAGAAGTTGGCATATTGCCAATTAAACCCCTGCTTAAATCCTGGCAAAACAGAGAAGCTCCAGATGTCCTCTATGACATATATACAAAAATACCAAACACAAACTATAGTGTAAAATGTTTTAATTACTTTTAAACTAAAGCAATGTGTTAATGTGTGTCTGGGCTTTAGGATAGGTTAGTTGCTATTCTGCCAATTTCAATTTCACTTACAAGATGCAAATTGGTGGAATTAAAAATATCACTTTCATATATAAAATGATAATTGAAATTGTCATGGCAGCTGCTGAAATGTTATTAAAAGCTTCAGACGTGCTGATCCTGGTGTTCTTCATGTGCAGGCCAGTGAGGCCCCCAAAGTACTGTAATAAACTGTGCTGCTGATGTTACTTTTGCAGTGTCTCTTGGTTGGGTGGTTTTTTTTTTAATAGAAACATGATAGCGGTGGCTGTGCTGTATTTGTAGTTCATGAAGAAAGCTGCTACACGGTCCCTTTTTTTAAATTGGATAGACTAGCTAGCCACTAGAAAGGCAGAAGGCACATGGAGTGTGTAATAAATCCTTGCTGATGTAAAACGCTGTGATAAATTTCTTTCCCATATTTAGTTTGATGATTGATATTTTTGGGGGCGCTGAAATGTGAGCTGTTGTAGATAGATGACTCAAGCAAAGTTAGATGCCCTCTGCTTTGTTCTCTAAAATACTCATTAATAGTACTTGCTTTGGAAAATAAGGGGTCAGTCCTTTACAAGTTTATGGAGGTCAGGGAGTTTACTAATGTAACTTTACACACTGTTTACAGTAATGGTCGTCTTCCTGCATGTCTGTTCCTGAAATGGGACCTTGATCTGTTCCACTTAAGTTAGCACTGGGTATTCTGGTTTTCTCCATTCTTGCCCATTAGGACTCGGCAACTGTGGCAGAAATATAAAGAGCAGCGTTAATACCTCCTGCGTGATGGTGTGTTGTGTTACTGTGCACATCACAAAAGAGATCATAATGAATAAGTAAACAGGAACTGAATACTTGTATGGCAATAACAACAGTAATATAGTCCATCTGACAATAATATAATCCATCTGACTGGTGAAATCTAGCAATTAATGTGCACACCCAAACAAGACAATTTTATTTTAACGTACAAACTGCGGCTAATCTTTCAAGAAATAACAAGTGTGGGTGAATGGGGATAGCTACATGATTACGTGCATTTCATGCTAGGAGACAAAAAAATGTTGATCTTAGTCAAAGCATGTTGCTTTATAGTGACCTCTATTTTTGAACATCATTTTCACTTGTGAGTTAATGCCATTTTTAAAATTGAGTTTTGATCTTCTGGGTAGATTGTGTTTAGAATCCGAGATTCTGAAGCACCCACCACTGTGCAGTGATTGAAACCAGTATGATACAGAGAGCTTTTAAGGTACATAAGAAGTATCAGCCAAGTGCAGAGTGCTTTTCTATTTGCTTTCGTACAATCTGTTCGTGCTTTGAATTCTTTTTTCTTCATTAAACAATAAAGCTAGAAGAAAAGAAATAGAACAGAGCAGTCTGCTTAATGTATTTTGGCATTATTCTGTGCAACAATCCTTATTTTTTTAATTCTGAATTTAAACTAGTTTACTAATAACTTTCCCTTGCCCAGTTAGATGCCAGCTTGCAATCTTCTTTCAGTGTAGAAGAAAACTGTTGCTGCACGGTAGTATGTATTGCGGACAAGAATATTCAACAGTATAGAAAATGGAGGACAAAAAGTTAAAAAAAACAACTGAGGTGTCAGTGTCTCCCTAGTAAGTGTAAATGGATGCATTGGACATTTCGCTTCTTGGATAGAGAAATGACTTGAGACATCTTCACAACTGGACCCTTGAATTTGAAATAGCTCTCGCAAAAATGATCTTTTAGCTGTACCTCCCTAGGATGATCAGTGATGTACAGTGGGCTGCGTTGCACTAGGTGGCATCAGTTTCCTGGGCTAATAGGGGTTATTTAGAAATGCAGGAGCTTAAAATATGAAAGTCACCCACTGGGGAAAAATAAAGGTCTACCCCGGAAAAGTAACTTCTTAAATGTATGTCTTTCAGATGCTTTTTCGTTTGATTTAAGCTAGTGAGCGGTTAGGATTAGTTAAAGTAAACTATAGCTGCCAAACTATTTTGTAATTTTAGATTAAAACAAACAAACAGATTTTACAGGCTCGTTGGAAGAATTGGTGTCAGGCTTGATATCTTTGCGCTGTGTCGTTTGATAGAGATGCGCATAGGAAAGCAGTAAAAACTTACAATGGAAAGGTGTTTAGACCAATCAGAAAATCAGTTTAGAGGTCTCAACTCTTTCAGCTAGCAGGGGTTTTTTGTTTATTTGTTTGGAGGTTTGGTGGTGGGGTTTGGTTTTTTGGGGGGTTGGTTTGTTTTTTTAAGTACTTACTGTTAGATTTTTTTTTGTAACAGCTTTAAAAAAGCTATCTTTGGGTATCTGTTTTCTGTCATGTTGTGTTCATTGATATCTGTCAGTGAAGCAGTAAGCTGAAGAGGTATGCTTCTTGTTGATAGTGCTTCAAAACTTTGGTTTCAGTTTGAATGTATTTTGAAAGAAACAAATATAAGCCAGATCCTTGGGTGATCTTATCTAAAGCTTACCTAAATAGTCCTGCTATTCTAATTAGAGGTGCATTTTAAGTAAGGAAAAATAAGGAACAATTCTAATTTTGGTGCAAGTTGTGCTTAAAAAAAATGCTCAGGATTGAAGAGTTGAGTATGATTTTTGAGAAAATGCATTTCAAGCCATGCTGCTTTAGATGGCAAGGTTGTATTTTAACCGCTGCAACCAATAATGGCAGTTTTACTGGGTAGAGCTGCAGTTGTAGGAAACTGATCATGCGCTGACCTGTACTTTAAGACTGGCTTTAGTCAAAGTAGTTGAAAGGGGAATCTGAGAACCTGTCACACTAGTCAGCACTGGCCTAAAGATCCAATATGTAGATGCTTTTCTGTATAAAGTGCTAAAAGTTGGAACAAGTAGCAAACTTGTGAAATGGGCTAAAATGTAGAAAACAAATTCTAGCTAGAGTTTTCAAGCAAGCCAAAACTAGTTCAGAGTTACTCTTCTTCTCCAGTCATTCTTTATTTGCAGATCCCTTTCTGATTGGGATATTTACTTCTGTATAGAAAACTGAAAGCTTTTTGACTGAATTACTTTTTGTGGACCTCTCAGCAGTTCATGGAATTACAAGCACCCCCCGATCTGAGGTGGAAAACCCACTGAATTTCAGTGGAACCAGGCACTGTGTTGCTTATGTTCTTCAAAAAAAGTTAAGTTTTTTGCTGCAGTACCATAAGCAATCCTGTAGGTAAAGCAGCTGTACAACTTAAAGTAGCTTATAAATAATGTGTCCTTAACTTACATTAATTTCTGTTGATTAATACTGCTTTTGTAATACAAACACAACTCCACGGTGACCTGAGCTTTGGGAAGTTCCTAGTCTGAGTGTTTGGCCCACGTTACTTAGGGGGGAAGCACTAAAACACTTAGTTGATTTGCTCTGATTAATTCTCACTTCTAAATTTGCAATTGGATTCTTGAGATTGGTTTAAAGGTGCTGGCAGAATCACAGCTAGGTTGAAAAATCTTTCTGATCTTTGAGCATCAAGTATGCTGTTTAGGTGAAGCACTTCTGGGGTCCTAAGTTTGATACTCTTTTTGAAGTTTCTGGTCTATAGACCTATCCACATCTGGAATTTGTAGAATACATTTGTTCATGCGAGGGAAGAAGAAATTACAACACTGGTAAGCCCTAATTATCAGTGTGGAAGTAACGACAGAAGGAAACTCTGCTGACCAGGGAAGGTGTACTGACTGTGTAAGGCTGTATCTTGGTGATGAGTCTGGCCTTTCTCTCCTGAGCTTACAAGTTCATGGTCCAAATCTGGTATCTAACAAACATTACCACTTACTGCTTGTGTTAGGAAACATAGTCTTATCTGATTCCACTACATTGGCAAGATTTCTGATAAAGCTTAAAAAAGGAGCAGGGGGTCCTTGGTCTTTGATTGCTAAACAGACTTTTTTTAGGAGGGAAGTTGAAAATCGGTGGTACTGAAACCTGTGAAAATCTGTTTATAGATGAAATGCTGGTTCACAGTGTGAAGCCTTCAGATTCTGCTATGAATGAGGCCATGTTTTATAGAAAGCTGGTGTATCAGAAACATTCAGAGTGACAAGGATTGGGGAAAAATACTGTGGATTTGGAGTGTTATTAAGTTATGGCACACTCAGAAAACTGTGTGGTAAATCTCATTCTTGTCTTAAGGTTATACATTTTTGTTATGATATTACAATTTTGTTCTAGAACAGCAGATAGGTTTGGTTTTTTTAAGAGATCTCATCTGTTAAACATTTTAAAGAAACATGGCTCTCAATGCCGTAAAATTCTCAGAGTGGGCTATATTATAAAAAACAACTAGAAAGCAGATGCTGAGAACCATTATTAGGAAAAAAAACATGAGAGCAAGGCTTAGAGTAACAATGCTGATATTGGAGTATTGGACACAGTAGGAAGGAGTGAGAATTGACCATAAACTGCAAAGACTTAGCGATGTCAAGCCTACAAAGGAATTAAATTTCTTCTGTGGTTGGTGTCTGATCTCCTATCAACAGCAGTAAATCTGCCGTCTCCTACTGTTTCAGAGGATGATAACTGCAAACTTGGAGGGAAAGGGTAATCTGTGGTGTATAATAGTAGGCTGTCAAAAAGCCTTTAACTGCAAATATACATGGTAGCACGAAGAATACAAGAATTGGCATATAGATAATAAGCATCCAAAGACAGATTCCTCACTTATCAAATGCGTAGATGTCTGAAAGACAGAAATGTAGAGAATGCAGAAAAGACAAGTGCTTAATAAAGAACCTTCTAGTTAGTAAACCAGTCACAAGGAAATAGTGAAAAGAGTTGGAGCTGATGTTAAACGTGGGCTACACAAACAGAAAAGGATGAATGTAAAACTGGAGGAGCTGAGTGCATAAGCTTGCAAGTGCCTGTAGTGTAGCTGGTAAGGGCTGGCACAGGGCTGGCACGTAGCTCTGTCTTTGAGAGTGAATTTGGCTGAAACTGAGACCTTCCCGTTTTTGGGCTCGTAAGGTTTAACATCTGTGTGGCAGTTTACCCCTAGGTAAAAGCATGAGGAACAGTGCATCGCTTCCCTTAGAGGCTGAAGACTTAATTAATTGTGTGGTACTCAATGTTTCCTTACATATGAAGTTGCTAAAGTAATTTAAAAATAAATGTGATGGACAATGTCTTTGCAGTTGTCCCATAACAGTGGCTGTGGGGTGCAAATTACAGGCTTGTTCTTCAGCTTAAAAACAGAAAACTGGTATAGACTAATCTCATTCAGTGTCATCTCTCTCGCCATCGTATTACTCTGCACTGTGCTCGAGCCACAGGGCTTGACCTGTGGCCCAAAGTCCCTTCAGAAGATAGTTGTGGGTTTTTTTTCTTCTGCTGTTGGGTTGGATGATTAAAGAACAGGGTTGGTAAGAAATCAAGGAAGGTAATACCAAACCCGACCACAGGTCTGCTACCCGAGCACCCTCACAGCAGTACTCCCAGGAAGGGCGATGAGGACAGCACAAGCGTGTGCTGATGCTTTCTCCCAGCCTCCCATCAGCTGCAGCTCAAGGGCTTATTTAGCACTTGAAATGGTGTCTCTGTAATTAATAGCCTTTGGATTTCTTTGTGAATTTGTTCGGTTGCCCGAAGTAGTATATGTTTTTTATTATCTATAGTGACCTGTGACAAGAAAATCCACAGCTTGAATACACATTACACAAAATTATGTGTTTTGGGTTGTGTCACTGCTAGTTTGCTTTGATGCTTGCTCAGAACTGCTGCAGCACTCACAGCATTGCCTTAGCAACAGGACGTAACGGGACACAGAGAGAAAGAGGTTCCTTGTTCCTGAGTATAAATAGAGCATGATGAACAGAAAACTGGGCCAGGTGATTTTTCCCAAGGCCTTGTTTTGTGTCATAATTCATAGGTGGCTGTGAACTATTGTGGAGCTAAAAAATCCAGGAAGGTGTTGACTTTGTCTGCGTATAAAAGTCAGTTCCTTAAATGGTGCTGTGTGCCTGCTAGTGGTGATAGTAGCATCACCTTCAGTGGTTTAAAGGTACATCAAGCAGCCTGGTCCTGAAAGTCATCTTTGATATAAATCAATAACTTAGCCTAGGGATGAGTGTGTGTTGTTAAATTTAACAAGCGCTGTTATTCTGGGTAGTTAGCTGGATTACAATGTTATATTCTGTCCTGCTGGGAAGTACTTGTTAGATTTTTCTCTCGGAGCAAAGTGGAAGATAAACTAACCATTTTCACTTTCTCATTTTAGGGACTATTGGATTTTTTGCCTGCTTCTGGTTTGTAAGTAAGATTTACAGTGTTGTGAAAGTGGACTGAAAGGCTTCAAAGTGTCTTTTGAACATATCTCCCTTGCTGTTTGATAATTTTTACTATGTATTGAAAAACATCCTGTGTAATTATTCTGATTTGTAAAAGCTGAAGAGCAAACTGCAGCATAAAATACAGATTTTTATGGAGGGAAATGGCACCACTGGAAAAATGTTTACATCAGTATAACTCATTGAACATGTTCATTCTGATAATTCTAAAAATGATATCCAGAATTTGATTTAGGACAAATAAAAATTCTGTGAACTATTTTATTTGAAAAATGAGTGTGTCATACAGTCCTCCAGCTGAAATTCCTTGTGATTTTTTTTTTTTTTTTACTTCTTTTGGTTACCATTTATATACCATGAAAGCATAGGACTGTCAAGTAAATCTATGTAAAATGTGAATTTTTTTAACTTAACTATGATTGTACATATTATCCTGCACCTTCTTTACAGCTAGATATCTTCTTACAAATGTACATGCATTTAGTGTAATGTAGACTTTATTAAAAATATCGACACTGGTTTTTGTTCAAATAAAACTGCACAACTCTAGCCGACTTGTTTCCTTTCTTGTTAATTAGACCTTCACTAGCTGGACACAGATGACATCAGTTTGACCAGATGATAGCTTTTGAGTTTTATATTGTTTATAAGCAGTTTGGCTGTGACTTTGGCTGCAAATTGTCTGTGCGAGCAGAAGGACTGGTAGGTCACTGCAGTCTGTGGCTGTGGGGTGGGCAGGGGCTTCTGAAGCTGCTGCCGCCGCCGGTACCTGTGCATCAGCTGTGTGCTTACTCTAACTTTCCCCCAAATATTTTTTGCTGGACAAACCATGAATCTATAGCAAAGAGTGAAAACCATTGCCTTCTTTTAGCTCTCCCAAAACACACATCTGGTGGTCTTCACAGGATGAAATACAGTGTGTGCCTTGCTGGGAAGTTTAGCCGTGAATCTAGTGGGCTTGGGAACGGGGGATTCTTAAAGGTGAAGCCTTTCTTCCTGCTCTGCAGAGCTTGTGTTTACATGCTGGATTACAGAAGAGGGAGTATCTTAACAGCCTCTTCAGTTATAAGATTGCAGGCATGCTTTTCAGGAATGTCAGGGCTTTAAAGAGGGTCCCCAAAATGTTGAACCGCACTTGAAGCCGAGCAGAGAGTCACGTCAGACACGTGATTCAAACGGCTGCGTTACTGACCCCGTTGGGGGTGAGTAAGGGGATGTTCACTCAGATTAATGGGTGAAATACTCAAAGCTTATTAACTGGCATATGGAAACATTCATCGCTGGAAGCTGCTTTTCGATGTCTAAGCCTGCAATTTAACAAGATGCAAAATGACTCCATATCTTTTCGTAGTCATACAAATACTAGGTAATTGTAGTTAATGTTTAGTATCCTTTCCAAAATGTTATCTTTGGTATGAGGATTTCAGGTCTCGCCTCTACGTGTAGTTGTTCTTTCCAGGTTACTGAAGCGTGGGACAGATCACCTGGCTATGCTGGGGTGAGTACCAGGCGGCATCTTTTGAACAGTCCCTGTGGCATAAAAACAAGGCGTTAGACAACTTAATAAAAAGGGCCAAACATTAGTGTATCATGAGGAGCTGGCTACAATAAAGATTGTTTCAAGTGAGGTTCAGGTGTGGTCTTGATGGCAACTTGGCCCCCTAAATGTTTTCCCCTCTTACCACCACGATATCCAGTTTCCTTTCTGTTCCTTCCCAGAAGTGGAAGACTACAGAGTTGCAATTAGAGAAATCAGCGTGTGGTTATCTGCTGGTTCAAGAGCGCTCTTATTAAAGATTTCATGCTTATATTGAAATTGGTGCTGCTCTGTTCAAAAAAGTCTTTCCTATTAAATCTTACATTTAAAGTTTGTTGGGTTTTTTTATGGGATACTTTAAAAAAAAAATTTCTGGCTGAAGCTGCTGTTGCATTTTATGTGTTCAAAGGGAAATGAGAGAATTTGGAGCTACAATTGGCATAAAATCCCAGCAGGAAATTTTGCCAGATGAATAAATACACATTTCACAAGAGGCAAAGTAAAATGAGTTGTAAAATTGTATTTACGGTGCTTTTTCTGCTTTTACTGTGACTACTAGTGAGCTAAAAAGTAGAAACTGGGTGAAGCAAGCTTCTGAAGCTTGCCCGTAGTCTGGAGCCAAAGCCATGAAAGCAAAAGCAGTCGTTCTCGCACAGTTATCATTGGAGAACTTGGTTTGTTTTTTGTAATAGGCCCCGTTCATGCAAAGCTGGTATAATTCATAATTCAGCAGCCTTTGTGGTGGAGACAAAATGTTGCGGAGCAGTAGAGTGTGTCTAAAACAATCAGAAAGAGGCTGGAGTTGTGGTCTCTTTTCTTCAAAAGAAGTGGGTGCAGTCATGGCCAAGGCAGTTATTCTGCTGTAATGGTCTGTCACGGGCTGTACCTCTGAGTACAATAAAAGTGAATTTTAAGGATGCTCTTCAGTGACATGCTACAGGGATGAGCTGGGGCGGGCAGTATCCTGACTGACGAATGTCTGGGTGGTGGCTTGTTTTAGAATAGTTTCTCTATTGTCTGTTTGTCCCTCCATGGACACCTGTAAGATTTGCTGCTGCTGCACGCCTCCTGCCCAAGAGGCAACTACTCCTCTCATCTCTTGAAGTCCTCTACGTCTCAGTATTTTTGGTAGCCCCAGATCTAAGATTTGTGCTGTTTGCGGAGAATCTGGATATAAGCCCTCGGAATTTTCTGCCATCTTTTTATGACCAAGGAAAAGCTGCAAGCTGTCTTTTGACATTGCACTTCCAGAGAAAGCCACCAGGCTGCAAGTTCAATACAAACTGTTACGAGTGCTTCTCAGTTTAAAGGTGGTGTAAGCCCTAGTCAGAAAGCAGACAGACCTCTTCGTTTGAATTTTATTGAGCACAGAATGGGCTGTGGTAATGGGGTTTTCCAGTGACTCTCGGTGCTCTTTGAGAGTTTTTAAACTATGGGTGAAGTTCTTGTCCACTCTGTGCTGCATCAGCCGTGCGTTTTGAAGAGGAAATGGTCAATATGGGGACACGAGTACTTAGATTAGCAGTAACTGGTGTCTGGTCTCTAACCCATTTTGTATTAACTTACAAATAATAGCTGTTACCCGGAAATAACCGTTATTCATCTACTGTCATTAGAACAATGGGCTTAATAAAGCATTCCCCATGCTGCTGCAGATACTCGAGCCTTCCTGCCCTCTTTAAAAAAGAAAAACATTAGGCGGAGTTTTAGCTCTTCTGAAGTGCCTGTGTAGGCATCTACACTGCATTTGTGTGATGCTCCCAGTAACAGCCTCACAGCAGATGAAGTGAACCATCTCCCGGGTGAGACTCTCCTTGTAATAACCACCCAAAGCCAGCAGACTCTGAAGAATGTCATGTTTGTCAGATTTTAAGTAAAACTTGACAAGTTACAACAGAACCTCAAAGAAAGGAGGGCTTTCGGTGCTGATGTTTTACATTTCATTCCACTTGCCTGAGCAGTGTTGAACAGACACAGCCTCATCGTCGCTCCTGAATGTAAACACCAGCGCAAGGCCTTGCTGACGTACAGCGAGGTGGGAGTCGGGTGCAGCCTGTGTGTGGGATTCATGCCCGTGCCTGTGTAAACCTCCTGGAGGACTACAAATGGTGCTGCTATGGGGGAGCTGAGATTGGAAGCATGTTTAATGAACAGCAGTGAACTTGTCTTCAGTGGTTTGCTTGATGTCCTTTATGCTGGTTGTGCTATTGCAGTGGGTAGCACGTTCCATGTTCACATTTAACATTTGTCTCAGAATTAAGCCTGCTATGCCAATAGCTTGAATGTTTATAGAGATCTGTTGCAAAGGACTAGGGGAGATGAAATTTAAACCAAAGTTTGCCTGCAGTTAAATGCTCATGTAGACATGGGATCTCTTCTGGAACCTGTGGGTGAGATCTCAAATGGCAATCACCACATGAAGATCCAGCTGTGAAAAGCACACATAAAAGAAAGGCTATCAGATGTTTTGCATCATAAGGATCGGGGAGAAGACAAACGGCTGCTGAAGTGGGTGGAGAAAGGTTAGGTCGTGCTGGTCAGAAACTGTAAGGACAGGACGATTCTCGGGCGTGTGATTTCCCGATGGAGATCTGTCCTCCATAGTCTTACACCACATGTTCAGATGTCCAGTTCCATTCCCATGAGCTGTGTCACCGAAGGTAACGGAGATAGCAGAGTGAAGTCCAGCACAGGTGTCGTTGGTTCTCTGACCGGTCTAATATTATTTTGCATTTTCCCTTCCAAGCAGGAATGGAATCACCGCAATTCTACACAGAAGCTCCCGGTGCCTCTGGGCTTCAGTATAGAAATGTGAAGCTGTTGTGCTCTTCACCTGCAGCTATGACTTGTTTAATTCAACTAAACTTAGAACTGAGCCTTAAAAACAGTGTCTGCTAAATGCGTGTCATGGAGCGGAATTATTTCAATATTCATATTTTTATTAAATATGTATTGTGTGCGCTAACCATTGTTTTTAGAAAAGGCACTCAAGGCGGTACGGGGGACTTTGGGTTATGGGGGCTTTGTTTTTGCTTTCTCTCTCACGTCTGGGGACAGCGTTCTGCCCTGAGAAGTGTAAAAAAGAGGGTCTGACCCCATTTCCCGAGCTTTCCGATGTATTCCTGCAGTGACTGAGCCCAGGAGGGGGTCCTGGAGGGTGCAGCCCCTGCAGCCAGCGCCCAAGGGCCCGTGCCCACGAGAAGAGATCAAACTGTTTCAGCCTCATCGTTAAGGCCGAAGTCGTGACTTGACTGCAGTGCAGTTCGCTTGTGGAGAACGGAGTTTTTATGGGAAAGGGCGAGGGGGAAAGGGCTTAACAACAGCCCAGGCTTTCCCCTAGGTCGATAACCAGCAGCTAACTCTCCTGGAGACACGGTGCACCCTTCTTAGCACGGTCTCTTTACGCTTTAGTGGGACGTCTTTGACTTTGCTGGGATGAAAGCAAGGTGGATGTCTTTCATGTTCTGTAGAGATGCTGCAAGCCTCTACCCAAAACTGCAGGTCAGGGTCACCATCTATTTTGCTATGAAAAGCAACTACAGTTAGGGAGTTCACAGTACGGCACTTTATCTTCCTAATCTCCGTGCCTCTTAGTTGCAGGCTACGCGCACTAATTAGCTTTGCTCATAGAAACCGGGAAGCCCGTAGACTTTCTGTGAAGTTATTAGCACCAGGATTTTTATAGATAACATTAGCATCTGTGGAGTTTACCCAAGGTAATTTATGTGCTGTTTGCAACTCAGGGAAAACTCTTAGATGTTTGACATCATAAACCAGTAAAACTTGGAGATTTATTACAAGGGCAGAGAGAACAGGGCCCTTGAGCTGCTTTGTTTATCATAAAAAGTCGGGTTAATCACACGTGCACATGTGCCTCTCATATTTTTGGGTTTCGTTTCCCTCCTGTGCTGCTCCTTGACAGGCTCTGCAGTAGATGAAAAGGTGCGGGAGCCCTGGCAACAGTCCTTTGGACTCTACAGGATGAGGATTATATTTGTACATCCAGAGGATATTTATCTCCCTCTTGAGCTACGGTTAACAGAGAAGAGACGTATGCCTCTGAGCTCCCAGTGAGGCTGTAACTTCTCCTGGAGAAGGGCAATATCGGAAATCCTGGTAGTGGGGTTAGTGGTGGAGCGAGAGCCAATGCTCCGGACTGCGCTAGAGCTACCGGTGTGCTGTCAGCACCTCAGAAACGCCCATCCCAAAGGGTGATGGCTGCAGGCAAAAAGAGAGGCAGTAAAGCTACATTTCGGGCACGGTGACCATACCCCGTGCTGCCTGGTGCCGGCAGGCAGGGCTGCGGCCACTGCAGCATCCTCAGCAGCTGGGGAGGGGAGGACCCTGCGGCCGGGGTCCTGGATGCATTAGTTGGGTTAAGGAGACCCTCTCTCTGCCTGGAGAGCTTTGCCCACCGCTACACTGAGACGACCGTGGCTGCAACAGCCCTGCCGCTCCCTCCTGGGGGTTTTCTGCAGTACCGATGTGCGTAATGTCTGGGCGTTTTGTGGGGGTTTGCAGGGAAACGCTGTCACCTTGGAGGTTCTGTGAGCAGCAGAAGTTGGTTTCCCCAATCTGCGCAGAAGCTGTGGCTGCATTTGGCTCAGCTCATCCGGCAGATGCTGTTCATGCCTTTACATTCGCAGGTCCTTGCTTTTTATGGCCTGGTCACGCACTTGGGATTAAACTGAAACCAAATAGAGAGACGATCCATCAGATTGGCAGGGGCCAAGGTGTACTTTCCCCTGCGCATTAACATGTTTTTCCAACAAATGTCCTACTGGTGGGGCACTAGGCATCTCAGGGTGATCTCCATCCTGCCTGCTATAGCTACTCAGCTCTTGGTCTTGCTTGGCTGGTCTTCTGTTTGCTGTAGATGTGTGGGGTGCATCAAGTAGATGTTCTCTGATGCTCCCAGGCAGCAGCAGGAATGCTCCTCTGGGTTTCTTACTAGTGTTGGTCTATGAGCAGAAAGACAAGCATCATGAGTTCTGCAGGGTCCTGTGACATTCAAGCAGGGTGACATGACTGCACTTAGCCAGGCTTCCCTCCGGGGCGTGTGGATGGGGTGCCAGCGGGGAGCTCCCAGCCAGGCTGGGGCAAGCGGGGTCACACAGTGACTGCGAGTCCTCAGGCTCCACACAGGCTCAGCTGGCTTCAGCTTTCTCCTGTCTCGCCTCTCCAAACGCCTCCATTGGAGGCTGCCTCAGCAGGGAAACTGTGGTTAAGAAGGAGGAAAAAAATAAATGAAAAAAAGGCAGATACTTACTCTGAAACAACTGCTCATCACCCTCCACGCATTGCAGGGTGAGCTTGTGCTGCAGGAAGAAGTCCTGTGGGAATTAGAGAAGCCAGAGAAGAGGTAGAGGAAAAGCAGGTAAAAAGGTCTGGAGCATGTCTCTGGGGGGCAGCATGAGCAGCATCCTGCACAGCTGGCTAGGGGAGCTGAGCTAGCTCCAGCATCAAAGAGGGAAAGCAGTGAACTGGGTGAACTGGTATTAATTGTGCAGCTGAGAGTGGTTAAGCAGCAAAGCCCATAAGACCCTGTGACTTTCTGAAGTTATTAGTGCTTTCAGGTGTGGTGAGGAGAGCAGCTGGGGAAGGAGGAGAGAGCTGGGCTGTTGGCTGGAGCTTCCCGTGGTTCGGTGCCCTGGGACAAGATGTGAGTTAACTACAGTTGCTGAACTTCTCTCTGAAGGGGGTGGGGGACAGACAGATGGACAGACAGGGGTGTTTGTGGTAGTAACTGTGGTGACATTGCCTTGGGATGGGGGTTTCCTGGGCTGTCTGGGCTGCTGGGAGGTAGGAGCTGGTTTCTGAGGTTCCCCTGGAGCAGGGAGTGTCTCTGGGCAGGAGGGTGGCTGTGACCTGGTGTGTCCTGGCAGGGTGTCCCCATGCCGCAGTGCCACTGTCGCAGGAAGCCTGAGGACCCCCAGATGAGGTACCTCCCCAAGAGCTGGCAGACATTTGCTTTCTGGAAAACAGCAGGGCCCTGGTGCTGCAGGACCTCGAGATGGGCTAAAGGATTGTCCTAGTCTTAGCTGAGACCAGATGGCTTCATGGTGAAGCGTCCAAATTGGGAAGTTTAAAGCAAGGAATGAAACCCTGAAGGCTTCCCCTGTTAGCCAGGGTGTTTCTGTGCCTTGGGTATCAAACCAGGAGGATGGCACTTGTCCTGTGGTGGCAATGGGGGAAGGTGCTTGGCCCTCAGAGGTGGCAGGACAGGCATGTCTCTGCTATGGGTGGCTAGATGTGGCACCAGCCTGTGGTTGCACAGGAAAGGCCCTCGGGGTGTGTGTCATGCTTAGGTCCTGTCCTGTCATGCTGTGGTCTATGCTGTGGCCAGTGGAGAGGCATCTCTAACGTGTTTAGGGCTTGCACTTTGTGAAAGGACTGACTGGGGTGACTGTGGGTGTGGAGAACTCCTGCAGACCTTGTAGGACAACGTTGTGTTGGGCGATGTAGGGAGGAGGATGCCTTTTACCTCCTGAACTTCTGACTTGACCCCCAGCCAGCCTGAAAGAAGATCCCTCTGAGGCCCCTGTACAGGTCCATGACCTGTGAGTCAAACCCAGCAGGCGGTTGTTATCTCCAGCTCCCTCTCTGCACGGCAGATGCTTCAGCGTGTGCCTTGCAGGAGCAGCCAGGCTTTCCTCGGGAAATGCAGGATACCCCCTGTGCACTGCATCACTACTGTAAGCCACTGTTCCTGCATCCTATACAGAATTCTCTTTACATACTGAGACTAGAGGTGTGCAGGTTTCAGAAACGTGCTCGCCGTGTATGAAATCAGATGCTGATGGTGATCTTATTAGCCGGCTCCTTGGGATCTTGCCAGGGGGCACGTGGGACCAGGCCTCTTTATTTCCCCCTTCTTCCAGCTATGAATGACTCCCAAGTTTCCTCCTGCTCTTTCCCAAAATCAAATGTGCCACGCTGGGACAGACTTCTCAGCTGAAAGTGTCTAATTGCGGGAGTAAGGATGAAATAGCCATTAGAGTGTTTGCTGGTCATTAATTATCGCTTGTCGCTGCTCAGAAGTGGAAGGGTTCAAATGCAATGTAACAACCTGAGCAGTGCTGAATAACTCCTGGTTACAGCTGTGGGGACTGATAGGCTGGTGGTTACCTGCTGTTTGTAGCACCGGTCTTCTGGGGATGTGGGGAGGGCTGAGTCCCCTGACTCTGTCACACCTTTTTTTTTTTTTTTTTTTTTTTTTAGCAAAGTCTGGTGGTTTCTTGCTCATCCTGAATGTTTTTAGTTGGTTTAAAATAGATGGTGTCTGCCTTACCAGTCAAACATTGCACTCTAGGAAATATCAAAGAACTCATTAACCTGCCAGACTGCTTAACAAGGTTACAAAAAGATTTCTTGTAACTAAACGCAGGATGTACCTGCCATTTACTTTGCTTGTTTTTAATTTAGAAAAGGTGGAAAGCTGGTGGGGAGAAATCTGTGCATCCAACTGGAGGACTGATGGTTGACAATCGAGCGGCGGTGATTTATGGCTGGGTAATTTTCCAGCTGCCATAGTTTGTGTTAGCGCAAATGAGAATTGATGGCAGCTTGAGTTAACAGCCGATGCAGTGAGGAGCTGGCACATGGTAGCTTTGATCTCCTCTGCCACGGGAGCAGTTGCTTCTCAAACCACCCAGGCTCATCTGCCGAAACCTGGAGGTGCGGGTGGGCTCCAGCTGCGTGGAGGGGTGGGCGCCCAGGAGGAAGGAGGGACGGTGTGAACAGACCGGGGCGAGACCTCGGAAGGGCTGCGAGTGGGGCAGTGCTGTGGGAGCCAAGCCCAGTGCTTGCCCAGGATGGCTGGCAGGAAATTTGGATTTCTTTCTTTGCTCCCCTTTTCCAACGCCTTGCTGCTGTGCTGTCCAGGGCACCCGAAACCCTGTCTGTTCTGGGCTCTTCCTTCAGCACCTTGCGCTGCTCCTCCAAGCACTGATAAAACAGCCAAGGATGGTGCTCGTCTACCAAGGCATAATGGGCCACGCCACCAAGCGTCACAGTGATGCTGAGACTACCGGACAAGGAGACGGGCTCTTTGAGCACGATTGAAAAATAAGGGAAGGTTTTCCCTCCTCTCCCTTGCTAATGCACAGAGATATTAGGACTGAATATGGGGTTCCCAACCTCCATCGTGCCCCACTCCAGAGGGATGCAGAGGCTGGGGCCGGAGCATCATGTCTGTGGAGCTGGAGCAGGACTGGAGCCGGGTGCCAGTGTCACAGCAGGGACAGGACTGGTGCTGGCATCGAGCACAGAGCTCACTTGGCCTCGGGGAATTGTCAGTGGCCATCGGAGAGATAGAGAGGGGTTCGGTGGAGCAGTAGCAAAGCTCAAGGAGAGAGTGTTCATCAAACACAAAGCCACTCGGGGCTGCCCCATGCCGGAGCAGCCCGTGGTGGCAGCCCGTCCCCAAGCTTGTGCGAACACATCAGTGTATGGTCCCCAAAACGGGCCAGACGCTCTCTATAAGGCAGTTTTAATTTTTCACTGAATGATTTTTCTCAGCTATAGTGGTGATAGAAAGAGGTTTTTATTCCAGTGTGGTTTATTTTCAATAATTAAGAGGGGCAATAAGACAATTGCTGGAGAGATTGCTTATAGTATAAATGGTCTTTGTTTTAAGGTTTTCCCCCAGTGTCAAAGTTCCTCAGTGGCTCTCATTAGGAAATAGAACACACACCAGTCTTTGACAAGCAGCAGAGAGAGGAGCATAGCCTGTCGGGAAAAGTCTAAACTATTTAAATGTAAATTATTTACCTCCAAAGTTCAGTCTCTGAATGTTTCTTGCCACAGTACCTGACTAATTATCATGTTATCAAAGGAGTGTGCAAACCTGTAAGCCTTGGTGTTTGGAGTGGTTTGGCAGATAATCCCTTCTGACGGCAATAGATGTAACTCCGCTATTGTCAGTCTGGTTCACTTCTGAATTTTGAATTACTTTTTTTTTTTTAAAACTAATAGTCTGTTTTATGTAAACCGCTCACAGATTAGGAGTTGATTTCTAAGATCATCCCCTGTAAAGTCTCTTGATCATATTTTATGGTTCCTGTGACTCATGGGTGTAATCTTGTATCCCTGGGATATTCATGACATGTTCGCCTAATTCCCCATGGTAGCTAATCTCACTTCTGTACCTTAAAAAAATATTAAAAAATCTTTAAAGCAGGACTGGTAAAAAGGCAACTTTTACAGCCAATCTTCAGCTCCAATTTCTCCTGCTGGGGAAGTCATAATGATGAATTCGTGACATAATTTCTGCGGCAACATGCTGGGATTTCATAAATGGGGATGGTGATTATAGAGCAGGATCAGGTGAAGCTGGATTGTGATGGAAAAAGCCCCAATTCAAATGCAAATTGTTCAATAATGGCATAGGGGATACCAGAAATTACTGGCAATTTATTTTATTTGGGTTAAGCTCCTCATTCAGTCTTCTCCAGTTAGAAAGTCACTCTTTTAAGGACGCGAGCAAAAGAAATAGCTGGAAAATATATCTTTCTTCTCTCAAGAGAAGAAAATTGTCCTAATTTAATAATAATTAATCAGTTAGTGTAATTAATAATAATGTTCTGTATTTCTATGATTCCTCCCCTTGAAGACTCTCGAAGTGCTTCACAAAACCTAACTGATTCCACCCTGCCACTCCCTGTAGCAGGACCACACCGTTTACCCCTGTTCTGGAGATGGGGAGGTGTGGGAGCTGGGCAAATCATTTTAACCACGTTAAACGATCTGCCCTAGGTCAGATGGGGAGCTGAAGTCAGGAGAGATCTGCATTTGAAAGATCAGCCTGTACCTGGTTGAGTTTTGGCTGTGGGATGGTGCGTGCAGCTATTGCACGGCCATGTGAGTGGTGGCCACCCAGCTGCAGCCTCAGAATAAATCTAGCAGTTTTCTGGTGTCCAGCATGTGGAGCTGGGAATAAGCCCCATGGGCATGCATCGGTGGTGAAACCAGCAGATTTGGCGTTTTTTTTAGTTATTCTCATTGAAGTTGGAAGAAACTCGGCTTGCCTTTTGGGTTTTTCTTTTACTTCTTTTTTTTTTTTTTTCCCCTCCAAATCGCTTGGAATTTAAACTGTTTAGCTGAGGATTAAACTAATTGCTTCTGTAAAATGCTGTTCCCACACCATCTAGTGTACATCTGTTAACTGGAGAGGGATAACTGAACCAGTTGCCAGATGGTCTCTTGGATTTGGGTGGCCGGGAGCCAAGGAGCTGCCAGTTGGTGGTTTGTGGGGTTCTAGCAAAGAAGTCACGCTACGTGCACGTTCCCCTCGGTTACTCTTCTCTGCCTTAATGAAGACACTGCCTAATGCAATAAAGCAATCATTAGCCCCCTCCCCAAAGGGGGTGAGTTTGTAAGTCTGATTTGTCTGACTGAAGCAGGCTTTTCCAGGAGCTCGGGTTCTCCGCACGCTATGTGTGCAAAGGCCCTTGCTCAAGTACGTGAGTTCTTCAGTCCCGTGCCTGCCGCCTGCCTCTTCCTACGCTGTAGTGGAAAAACACTGTTGCAACGACACTGCTGTTTGGAAGTGTTTTTCACCTTTATGGCTAGCAACTCAAAAAACTTCATTGCTTGGCCCTGATCATTAAATGACGTGTCTGTAATGCGTGTCGGCTCACATCACTCTTTACCATTTTAGAAGCCTGTGCTTTGTGTTTAGAAAGCACACAATATTTACCCATGCTTGGACGAGAACACAGCCCTGCTCTGCTGGAAAGGACTGTTGTGTCACTCTGAAGAGACCGTCCATAGAGCAATAGCAGGTGTCCTTGACCAAAACTCAGAGCATCTTTCCCAGGGCTTGGCCAGTGCTTGGGATCCTCAGAATTGACAACTAGACGGTGTGTTTTGCATGGGACTGCTCACAGGCGACAGCCGTGACATCCAGAAGTCAGCCCAGGCATGGGCCTTGCTCTGTTTCTGACCATGCAGTGCTAGACAGGGATGGCAATTGCTTCTGGTGGGTGGTGGAGTCACTCCCAGGTGTGGGACAGCCACAGCCTGGGGTGTTATGGAGTGGGAAGGGGCACCCCATGCTCCAGGTACCGTACGGAGCAGGAGGAGAGCAGTACCTGAGCTGATGGCCAGCTTAGACCAGTGTTTCCACTTTGACTTTGTGCTGGTGAGGCTTCCTAGTCAGGGTGCACGCCTTCGACAGCCATGAAAATCCAAAGCTGCCTGCTGGGGTAGGAAAGGACGGAGCTGGCAGCAAATCCAGTTTTACAGCAATGTTTTCTTTTTGGCAAAGTGTGTATTGACTGATAAATATTAGGCTTGTGTGACTTACGCCACACACTGCAGTGTAAATACTCAGCTGGCTCCCCTGCAGTGCAAGTACTTCCTAGGCCATGATGCCATTACTCTCCTACTTGAGCTGGAGCTCCCATGTTGTAATGTGCATGTGTCTGTCCAGGTGAAGCACTGCTTAGTAAAAATAACTAATAAAAGCAAAGGATACACTGGGAGGTGACGATACAACCAAATCCAACTACTTTTGGCAGCCAGAGCCTCATCCAGAGACTTCTGTAGTCTGTCAGACACCATCACCGTTGTCTGTGTGTTGCAGACTTCCCTCCCCAGAAGCCCTGCATGGAGCTGGATCTGTCCCTGGACCCCTTGGCAGCTGGTGACTTATGCGAGCAATGATGCATCTTGATGGCAAGAGAAGAGAGTAAAAGAGGAGGCATTTCTGTTCCTGGAAGTGGCTGTGGGGAGTTTGGGGGTGCCTGGCCAGTCTCTTTGCAAAGCCTGTGTTTCCAGGGGTGTTTTGCTGGGCAGGGAGCAGGGGGTTCCCACAGAAGGAGTAAGGAGCCACTGGGACCATTTCACCTGGACCTTTCAGACTTCCCAGGGAGGAAGGGTGTTGGGTGGGTACGTGGTGGTGTTGGGGGCAGATGATTTGGGTTAGTTTTCTTCTTGACTGGCTGCAAGCCTCGGGTGGTGGGTTGGGGCTGTCCTGTGGCAGGCTGCCGGATCACATCCATTGCTTCACGGCAGCTCTCCTGGGACCACGCTGAATCAGCCCTGCTTGCAGCTCTCCTGCTGAGCCCCACATTGCCTGTTTGTCTTGTGACTGTCTGGCTTCTCCTGGTCCTGCCTGCTGCTCACGCATGTGCAGCACTGGGGGAGGACAAAGTGTGCATGTGGCACTGGAGGAAGGAGGAGATGAACAGAGACTTGGTCTTGGAAGGGAGTTTTGTCTATTGTGTATGTACAGGGATGTGGGTAAGGCCTTGTTTGAAATTCTCAATGAATATAAAGCAGGCAATCGCATGCTTTTGGGGGAGTGCAGAAAGCAAAGCAAAACATCCCAAACAGGACCCATCAAGAGTGCAGTTCTGCTGCTTGGATGTGGAAAGGGCCCAGGGGATGCCCTTGCGGCAATATTAGATATATTACCGAGTGAAGATACATGGATGCACGAACTCCATCAGTGCGGTCACAGTCTGCCCATGCCCTGGAAGGGAGCTGGTGCATCTCTGGCCTTGGAAGGCTCTGCTGAGAAATAGGGGATGAAACGTGAAGCAAGACTTTATGGCTGTTTTTAAGGATGAATCAAAGACATAAAGGGAAACCGAGATACTGAGAAGGTGCACATATGGAAGAAGCTCCTTTATTGAAATTACAGGCACACAAATCCAGAAAAGCCTCGTGGGTTGGGTCTAAGAAGCTTACCAAAATCAGCACCTAATCAGCATGATCCCTCCTTGCCCGGGCTATGGGGAAACTGACCTTCAGAAACCCGGGTCCGGGGTGAGCATGGCAATCCCTGAGGCTGTGTGGTGGCACGCGAGGGGCCCCTGCACCATGGGGCTGTGACACAGGGCAGAAGAGTGAATGAAACGATCAAGGGCAGAGGACAAACCCCAACTCCTCAGAGTCCCAATTTCCCGAGACAGCACTGAGCTGCGATGCTTTGAGGGGCTCCTTTGGAAATGACTGACGGTGAAATCTTGGCTTTGGTTTCTGTACCCATCCTTTGCCTTTCTAGGAGTGCTGGTTTTTCACCTGGTCCAGAAGGTCAGGTTTATTGCAGAGGAGAGGATCCTTGGAGGCTGCAAAAGCCATGGGCAGCTTGGAAATACCAGCCTGGCTTTAGGATGGTGCTTGGCTTTGCAGGGACCATCCCGCTGCGCAGGGCTGTGTCACTCCTTTGCACATCCAAGTCATTAATGTGCAAGGAAATTTGGGAGGAGATCATAATTCAAAACTCCGTGTTTTCCTCATAATAGCCTTGATTTCTCTGAACTCATTTGGAACGTGTTTGGGGGTCGGGTGAGAAATGAAGCGGCATCAGTTAGCCTGAGGGAAGCACCCATTTACGTGCATTTCTCTCTTTCCAGAAAGAGGTCTCCGGCGTACGCATGTGTAGCAAAAAGTGGTCTGGGCAAAGAATGCACCCTCAAAGCAATTCCAGTTCTGTCTTGGGGATGCGCCTTGCGTTTCACATAAACTGAACTCGGTCCAATATGCTCTGCATGTTAGATTATGGCTTCGTGAGCACGTTCAAATGCGAGACTAGTATAAGTAGGCACTTGTGCTTCAATTTATGCTAAAAGCCAACAGATGGGGAAAGTACATGCCAGGAAACCAGGCCCCGATCAGGTGGCTTGAGCTGTGCTCATACTGTATGTAGACAATAGCCTGTATTGCATATTTGGAGGCTGATCTTGTGAAAATGAAATCCTGCTGGTGCTAACCCACAGAGGCTTTGCACACTGGGAAAATGGCCAAATTCCTCCGGAAAATGGTGAACCTCCAGCTGGGGGAATTAATGAAAATTCACTTTTGCCAAAAAGCAGAATTTCATCTTTTTGCATGACAAAGATTGGCTCTCACTGATGGAGATTCCCTCTCTCCTGCCACCCCATCTCACACACATGCAGGAGGAAACATGTGGCAGTCAAACACCCAAAACTGCTGCAGGGGGCACAAGTAATTTGTTCCCTGTATCTGCTAGGGCTAAGGCACAAACTCAGGGCTTTGGGCTGCAGTAGGAATGGGTAGGCTTCATGCTCAGAAAACCTTCCTAGGTGTAAGGAGTCATAAGGGATGGGATTGCCCAGGGCATCTCTGGCACTGGAGGGTTTGAGAACAGCATGGTAAGTATGCTTGCAGAGATGCAGGCATATACAATCTGTCTTGAGGTGGGGGAATGGACTAGGACATCTCTTCTAGCTCCATTTCACATGATTTCTGACACCTGCTCCTCAACTTAGCTATTGGGAAACATGGGCTCAGCTGCTGGAGGAGATGGCCAGCTGCACAGCTCTCCTGCTCCCTGCACTGGCCTTGTCCTGGAGTTTCCTTTCTTTCTGGAAAGTTTTGTAGTGGTTTGGCTGTTCATCGGTTGAATCTGGCTTTGCTGGGGGTGCTTCCCTAATTCTTTCTCTCCATTCAAATTGAGACTAGGCTTTTGCTCTTTGTACCAGCTGTGTGAGCTCCCAAAAATTTCCAGCTCCATTCTATCCCCTTGCCCAGGCTGACTTCAGGGAGACCAAATTCACATACCACAAGATGAGGCAAGATCTCTAGAGGGCAACAGCTCCTCAATCCTTCATGAGTCAAGACTTTCAGAGAATTTTGACCTAAGTAACTTTCCCAGACCAGTTTTCTCAAGTTTTCCTTGCTGATTTCCAACACCTGGTTTCTGAGGTGGATGTGCAGTTCCCCTCCCCTCCATTAGCTCAGCTCCTCTCCTTCCCTGGCACAGACCACAGGATCTCTGCTGGTAGCACAGGCAAGATAACCAAGTACCTCAGTTGTGCAGAAATCCAGACAGTATTTTAGTTTTTAAAATGCAGTAAAGAGCATTTCAAGGACTTTGCTTTTCTAGCAGAGCTGTTTGCCTGTTTCTGAGTGGAAACCTCATCCAAGTGCTCTTGTAAAGCCTTCTGCTATTTTCTTCAATAGCTTGGTGGTTAAGTTCCTTGACAGTATCTCTTAGCCAAACTGCCTGATAATCACAATTGGAGTAAGCGAGAAAACCAGTTTATCTTCAAATGCAATAATTATATGTGGAAGAAAAAGAACTCTGCATGTTACTGTGCTGTATCTTGCTGCCCTGCCTAAGGAGAACGGGCAGCAGAATGACCTGGACGACAGGGTGCTGCTGTACTGGGGAGGAGGGCTGGTTTTCCCCTCAAAATACAGCCTTTGTGCTTGCCACCGGATTCTAGCTTTTGGTGGGAAAAGGGGGAAATATAGGATCTAACGTCACTTCTAAAGTGTAGGAGAACATAATGATCTGGGATCATTAACCACATATCTATCTTGGAGGCCCTACAATGGGTTGCATTTAGGAAAATCTGCCTAACTGTAACAGAAAAACAATATCTGGGCCTAAACTTTTAACCACCTTGAAAAATATTGCTCTGCTCTCCGAAAAATAACCCGCGGAAGGATTTCTGTCCATTTGGGAAAGGCAGAGAGCCAGTCAGTCATGCAAAAATGTACTGTTCTAGCCAGGGGTAAATGAGTTTATTGCTTCTAGTGCAGGTATGTAGCCATCACCCACATCTTGCATGGCTCCAGTGGGTGAGTTTGCCCAGCTACGTGGGTTTTGCTCGCTGTAAAGTAAGTTTGTCTGCTCGTCTTAAAAGCCAAAGGCTGGGGACTTCTTGCAAGTGATGGAAAGGATTTTTTGGAGCCTGATTGCTGGTGTGCAGAGGAATGGAGGGCAGGTGCAGTGTTTTTGAGGGGTCAGGGTGGCTAGGTGGGATCTCGCCTTGTTGTCTCCCTGTGCATGGAAGAAGCTTCCCTGCTGCTGGCTGGTGGACGTACAGCACCTTGCCCTGGGGCTCCCTTGCAGGTCCCTGGCCACCGAGGGCTTTGCTGGGGTCCCGGAGTGAGACCAGATGCAGCCCTGGCTCCTGCTGCCCACTCCATGGGGCCCGGCACCCTGCTCGCAGCTGCAGCGCTGGCCTTGGGAACTGCCTCGCTGCATTGAACAAATATGGGCTGTAGGGAGAAATGAGAACATCTCCAACCACCCCGGAGAGATTTGGGTCGTGCTTATGACTTGGATGTTTATTTGATGAAGAGTGAGTTGATGCAGCCCCCCCTGCCCCCTCGCAGCCCTTGGGAACCACTTGTGCAATGAATAGCAATTGTTCTCTGCTCAATTAGTCATATAGAAGTGAACGCCTCGTGGTGGCCGTCCCCAGAACGGTGCGCGATTGATGCATTTCACCGATGGTTACACCAGAAGGAGCTCACTTTCTTTGCATGGCAAAGGATGGGGAAAGGATACAATGATGGCAGAGCTGTCCTCGGCCTCTCGAGAGGAAGCGTGCAGTTGCTGTACGGGATGCTATTGAGCCGAGTGCGGTGCGCTTGAAACATATTGAGCTTATTAGAAGGGCATGTTGTCTCTGGGACTTCAGTCTGACTGCGTGGCAAAACAGTTAGGCCAACGAATATGTGATAATGTTTTTTATAAATGTGATAATTAGATAAAAGAAGGGGGAGTTGGAGTTTAGACTCGAAGACACTAATTAAATTCACATTGACAAATCAACATATTGGTCTCATATGGATTAAAGCAGCCCTGAAATGTTTCTTTTGTTTAGATTACACTAATTAAATTCACACATTTTGCCAATCCACAACAGTTACCTTGAAACACAGAAGGCTGAAGCTAAAGCTTCGAAATGCACGTCGGTGAACGTGCCGAAGTCGGAGCATTTTTGCAGAGCAATTAGCTAGGAATTTCAAGAAATTTGGGGGCTAAGGTTTGTGAAAATTTTATATCCTCACAACCAAATGCTGTCAGAATGATGCATGCTTTTACTTAAACGCTGAGTGCTTAACTGCAGTTTTAAATTATGCTCAGTGATGAGGTAATAAAGTATTTCAGTAAATATGTCTCGGAGGAGAACTTGGGAAGGAAAAAACACATCTATTCCCAGTAGCCTGTCTGTTCAGGTCAGTATTTAAAAACCATAGGTCACACGTCAGAGAATTACGGCCTGCTGCTGGCAATATTTTTGGAAGTTAGGACTTCATAAATATATCAACTACTCGATGAAGTGCTGCCCCACAGCAGCCGCCATCGAGCAAAAGCCAGGGGATAGGAGTTTTAAAAAACAAAGCTAATATTTGTGTTCAGCAGCGAGTTTCTGTTGGATTAAAATCTTAAAAATGGAGATGATTGATGTGCATATTGCCCAGAAATGGGAGAGGTGGTGTCCAGCTGGGAGCACCCTGTGTTGAGCTGCCAGTGACCCTGTCCCCACAGGTCAGGTGAGTGCCTTGGGAGGATGCTTTTTAGGGTTGCAGGCTGCCTTTTCAGCCTCTCCCAGCTGGAGGGGACCCCAGCAGCGTTGCAGAGGTATGTTTTGCACTGTACAGTCTGGACAAACCCCATCTTTCATATTTAAGGACAAAATTCCCAGTGCAAGTGTTCTTGCCTTGTCTCCAAAGTCTTAGGTGTGAGGCCCCTGCAACAATCCGGAGTCATCACCATCTAGTCATTAGTGAATATTCTATTTTCTGTCAGTAAACACAATTTAAGCACTTAGCAGTTAAGCTTCTTAAGATTCATAGCTGATGAGGGAGCAATTAGGACAGGATTTTAATGAATACATACAAACTGGGGGCTTCCTGCCGGGGGAAAGCAGAGGTTCGAGCTGGCTCTAGAGAAGTGCTTGGGCACGTGGCAGCAAAACACAGTTAAACAGGAACTCTGCACTTTGGGGCCAATTATGCTACTTTTAGCCATGTTCTCTGTTTAAAGTCTGGCTGTCAAACAGGCAGCTAGTCCTGCTGCCATCCGGGTTGGCGGCGGTTTCCACTGCGACTGGTGCCGCACTATTGCAATAATACACTGTATTTCCTTGAGTGGAGGAACAATCTTTGCCCATGTTCATCCCAGAAGGTTTGATAGTTGTGGAGTTTGATCACTAGTACAGGGAG
Organism: Opisthocomus hoazin; assembly: GCF_030867145.1. NCBI lineage: Eukaryota > Metazoa > Chordata > Aves > Opisthocomiformes > Opisthocomidae > Opisthocomus > Opisthocomus hoazin. Next base: position 8,368,811 of record NC_134427.1, on the reverse strand, counting down.
AGATCTGGGGCTGTATTTTGATACAGGCTGCACTTTAAATTTAGTATTTCCAGCTGCAGGTGGAAGGTGAGTCCATGTAGGAAAGCAAAGGGAAAGGGCTCTGCGAGGAGCGTGGGGGGCTGTGAAGGGTGGCAGTGCTTTTCACGAGCGGTTTTTTAATCTCTACTGTCTTTTAAAAAAAAAAAAAAAAAAAATCAAAGCATTGAGGTGCTGGTGGATGCAGAGTGCTATATAAATGCAAATTTCCTTCAGTTCTGTCTGCTGTCAGCTGGGGCGCAGGTGAATTGCGGTTCTCGGGCTCTGGAGCTATGCAGGCGAATGGCGATGAACGAGCATTGGGGGGGATAAAGTCCTTTGGGGCTCTGCTCTCCCTACTCTGGCTTAAACAGCCGTAGGGGTGGCCGGGTGAGGGCTGGTGCCTGGGGAGGACACTTGCGTCCCTGGAGCCCTCCCAGCCCCAGCATGGGTCGTATCCACAGGACAACCCGTGGGAGGGAAAGGGGGTGGCACGGTGGCTTTCCATGTGGTGACCTGGAAGGCCCACTGGAGTCCAACACACAGCAGCTACAAATCTTTGTCATCTTCAAACTCCTTTACAGATGTTAATTAAATAACCCTGCCTAATTTGATCTGTTTGTCAATGACTTGCATTTGGTCATCACCAGCCACACTGGGGAGAGATTGATTGCTGCTGTGTGGGTAAGGTGAGGGCTGGTTGCTGGAAATTGTCTGATAGCTGCCCTCATTTTGGGGAAAAATATTGGTTTGTTGTAATATAGGGTTTCTGTCACTCATCTTTGCCCAAGGTGGGATTTCTGGGTTGCTCCTGCCCTGCAGTTGAGATGCTTGCGCTGGCACGGTACAGAGGCTCTGGCTCGCAGGATGCCCGGCAGGCAGGTGGCACTGGGTTCCCGAGTTGGACCCAGCAGGGGACAGTCCCCACGCATGGCTCTCGCTTCTCTGGGGCCGGTGAAAGTTTCTGTCTGAGCGCTGAAAGCTCCTTAAAGCCTCTGGCTTTGTCTCTGCAGACCGTGGGGTTGCTGCTGCTGAAGCTGCAGTTCTTGCTTAGCTCTGCTGGTGACAGTGTCGTCTGAGTAAAAACCTACTGTGGTTCTCAACGGTGGGAAAATGCTCGGTGCCTCTGTCCCAGGGCCGCCGGGATGCAGGGATCCAGCTTCTGGCCGCATCCCTGGGATGCGTGTGGCTGTGGACGGATGGATGGCAAGGGTGGGTGTCTGGCGAGTGGGAGTGGGAGCTGGGATGGGAAGAAGCAAGAGAGGAGGAGGGATGAAGTGCAGGAGGCTCAGTAAGTTTTAGCTAAACAGCCAGACACTGGATTTGCTCAAGCTAGCCGAAGTTCAGACTAATGCTGCTGCAACTGGTTTAGAAATGCCCATCCCCCTAGAGGAGGGTGCTCAGGGTCTTAGCCCATATCCAGTGAGGACCCCTGGGAGCTGGGTTTGTTCAGACCCCTGATGGCAGGGATTTCTGTGGGGCTGCACCAAACCACCACCCCAAAATTGTCATACGATTGTGTGAATATTGGAGGTGGCAACGGGCCAAGGCAGCTGCAGATGTGGAGTTCTGGAGCCATCCAGACTCTGGACAGCACAAATGCATTTTTTATTTTTCTGTTAGATCGCAGCAGGTATGGAGCCCCGTACAACGGAAGGTACTCGGGTGAGTCCGCACCTTTGCCATGCCTTGCCATGCCCGCATAGCTCAGCTGTGTAATTACATCTTGCAGAGCATCTATCAACTGCCGTGTGCCCAGCCCACAGCCAGTCTATAGGAGACAGCCTGCCACTGGAAATGTGCTGTGCTTTTAGGCCAGTGGTGACCAGTGTCCTTGAGAGAAGGAATGCTCGGCCTTGTACGAGGTGCATCAGAAAATGGCACAATAAATGAAGCCAAGTGGAAACTTGGATGGGAAGGGAGTAGATGTTGAACTAAATAATTGCACGCTGCCGGTGTCCCTTCATGTGAGCGTAATGAGGGTGTAATTCAGGTAATGAGCAGAAACCAAGGGTCCACTCTGCCTGCTGGTGGCTGCAAGAGCAGAGGAGTCCCTGGGACTTGGTCTGACATTGACGTCACCCAGTGCTTCCAGTCCACTGGAAAATCAGCTCCTATTAATTGTAACCTGTCCCATCCCATGGCAAGTGCCCCCTTCTGCTGATTGCCCCCTCATTTTGAAAGCAAAGAGCACCCACTCTTTGACGTGAGGATGATGGGTGCTGTGCACCTCCAACTTCTGCTGCTCTTGGTGAACAGCTTGCACCTTGCAGGCTCCCTGCGGCCTTGATGTCCACAGGCTGCGTGGGTGCCAGGGATGGCACTTGTGCCACTTACTGCACAAGTCCTTGCTGGTGGAGAGGGACTGGGTGTGCTTTTATGCGATGCTCATTTTTCCTGGTGCTTTTTAGCTGCAATATGGCTCAAAAGATAAGTTTTCCCACCCTAAAGGAGCCTGGCAGGTATCTCAGATGTCTTTTTGGGGGCATAGCAACTCTCTTTTTCTTTGGGGCTTCTTGCTGGCTTTCAGTTCCAAAGCTGTCCTTTCTTTTACAGAACAAGCTCTTCTCAAAAAAAAAAAAAAAAAAGAGACCAACAGAATAATTTGCTTAAGACTCAGATTCACAGCAGCAAGTAAGATATAATTGCACCCTTTGATCTTCAAAGATCTCATCCAGTGTCTGCTGAAGTCAGTGAAAGCCACTCTGTTTGACTTCAATGAACATTTATAATATACAACTCAGAAATATCCTTCCATTTTATCTACACATGTCTGATGCTGGTGAAAATAAACTTCAGTGTGTGAGTTTGGGCATTTTAACATAATTTTCTGTGGCATGAAAGTGTTTCATATTTGAACATGAAAGGAATAAAATTTGTTTGCCCAAAAAAACACAACTGCTGTTAAAGAAGCATGTGGCATCAAGCCCAGATCACCTAACAGGAGTTTATGCAACACTTGTAGCTGCATCAGCATTGCCAAAACAAGTGCTCAGTTGCTAATGAGCTGCCAGCCAAGCAGCAGTGTTGCTGTCTGAAAGCCATTCTGGTTCTTGACATCTGTCTGTAAGGGATGTGTGAAATATAAACCCAGAAAATTATCTTCATTATGCCAGATTAATTCTGCACAGTCCAATGTTTTAGCCTACTGTGAAACTGGAACTATCTCTATGTAAATGCACTAAATAATTATCTGAGATTTGCCTCTGTGTGGGGGTTTGGTGTTTTCCATCGTCATCTCCATCCTATGTACATCCTCAGCAGCAAATGTTACAGACTAGTCCGGAGGGGAAGGTTTAGCAGCATGAGGAATTTGTAATAGAAATCAAATATTAGTACAAGCAAGATGATATCTTGCCCAAATGAGACTTGATTACATTATGAATCTTGATAGTTATACATGATTTAGTGTGCATGTGACTTCAATACTGGCTGAAAAAGCCAGGAGATGAGTCACTGAGATGATCCGATTTCTTGGGAAATCCAGGCAAAAAGGTGAATTTACCACTGAGCAAAATTTCTATGGGGTTTGGGATGAGTTTGCAGGATTTCCTCCTGCTTGGATGCCGATGGAGGCCTTTCCCTGCAGAAATCCTGGGCCAGAGCTACCCATCGTACAGATCACATCGAGCACCCCGGCCGGCGAGGGCAACTGAGCCCTCTGTTGCAGTTAGGCACAAGCTGGTGCTTTTGACAAACAGGAATGGTTTTAATGGTGCACTGATGGTTGCCAGCATCGTGGCATCAGTACATTTTCTTCAAAGAGGTCATCACCGAATGGGGCACACCCTTTTGTGCGCAGCCATGGCTGCGGTGCCTTATCTCCTCTTCTTTCCAGTCTAGCTGCTGCCTCATCCTCCTCTTCTTTACCGTTGTTGCTTTGTACAGCTTTATACATCCCTCTCCATCTCGGTCATTCTCGGTCAGGGGAGCACCAGGCTGCGGTCCCGCTCCTGGGGTGATGCACCCCATGGGTGGGTGCTGTGGGAACGTGCTCTCGCCAGCCTCAGGCTCTGCGAGCTCAGCCAAGGCGCTGCCAGCAGTGAAACCTGGAGCACCTCCAGCAGCCGAGAGGGCTGTGGTTATGTGCGTATTAAGGTTCTGGCAGACTAGATCCCAGACATTTGAAAGACCAAATATCTCACACTTGGAGTGTTTAACATCTGAAATTTTGCTTTTTAAAAAAATCCTTTTTATTCCCTGTTTTTTCTATGGACTAGTTGTAACACAAGGGGAAGTCTCTGTGTTTGGTCCCTTATATTTACTCTAGTTCTCCTACCTGCTTTTGGAAGGCTGCTCGTAGCGTGCGTAGTTCAGCAAAGGAGAACATGGCAAGAAAAGATAACTTCCGTAAGAATTACTGAAACCTCACTTTGCAGGTTGATTTTTTTTCTTTTTTTCTTTTTTTCTTTTTTTTTTTTTTAATTACAGCGGGATAGTTACTACTCCTTGAGTCCCCTAGAGTCCATCAGGGAATCTGATGTGAACAGAGAAAAGCCCCTAGAGAGTATTTGAAAAGGTAAACACATGCCTGTGTTCAGTGCGTGAGTGGAGTATGATAGAGCATAATCTGCCATTAGAAATGCCAGTAATTCCTATCCCAAAGAGGCTGAGGTTTTGGACCATGCAGAGGGAATAGTGAGTCTTCATCATTTTCACCACCTTTTTGATTTTGCTATTTAGGCACCTGCTAACTGTTAATTTTGGAGTAAAAAGGTATGAACGTAACTATGTCACTATATGGGATGTGATGCAACAACGCTTCTGAGAGCTGAGCCTGAGGCTTTCCATGGGGCCACGCTTAATAAGGTAACTGCAAGCAATTATTTTCATTCTGTTTTTGAATCCCTGAGAGTTATTCTACTCTTTCCCCACTCCTTAAAACCCAAGCCCATCCTGGTGCAGCCTGCAGGGATGCTGGCCCTCTGACAGCTCCCACCTTGGTGACAGAGACTGCACACGCGATTTCCCCACCAGAAAGATGCAGGCAGGAGAAGGGGTGTAGAAAAGTTCAGAAGATAAAGCAAGCTGGTGAGAAACCGTGAGCACAGGTGGTACTATCGGTAGCAGTAGGGTGTGTACAGCTAAGTCGGTTGGATTTGGTGCTTATGGATGGTTTTGTGATTGGTATTTTGGTCTTGCTGGTTTTGGAGGAATTATCGTGGATGATTGTTATTTCATGATCTGGGTCAGAGCAAGGCGAGAGAAGAGGATGGAGCAGCAGGCGCAGAGGGGAAAGTGCTCTCCACAATGTTGGAGAGGAACATGGCAGGGAGAAGAGCCTGCCTGGATGGAGTAGCTTGCAAAATTTACATGACAGCACTGTGTGGCTTCTGTGAAGCTTACTGTTGTCATCACGGGTGTGAGACTTCCTTATGTTAGGAGAGACCTTAGGAGCCAGATACAGTCCTGATGAGAGGTGCCCGTTGATGTCTCTGGTGCTGCACATTAGGAGCAGTTCAAGACACAGAAACCTCATCCAGTGTCACCACCAAAGAGTGAAAATGCTACCGTGTTGCCAGGAATGTTTTTGAGCTCCTGCCATGAAAGATTACCTTATGTACAGCCAAGATCAACTGGACATAGCTCAATTTTAATGGTGCAACAGTGACAACCAGTGGCCAGCTGGGCTAATCCGGGACAAGTGCCATCCCTCCAAACTGGGGTCACACTGGCACAGCTCTGTCCAGTCTGCGCTACCCCACCAGAGAGGCTCCTGAGAGCAGCAGGCCTTGATGTTTCCTTCTGCAGGGTCGTGATCCCGTGCTGCTGATGGGTGAAAAGTCAGCGTAGTGATTTGGGGCTGAATTTCTGTTACCAGTTACTCAACTGCTGTAACACGGTTAGAGGACAACATTTGGTGTAAATGGTCATAGAGGGCAGAGCATGCCCTTTATGTTCTGGAAGCAGGGCTCAGGCTAAGCCTCTGATGGTGTCAACGGTCTATTTGTAACCCAGCAGCTCTGTCAGCCCTCCGTGACACTAGGATCGTGTGGATTTATGGAATGTGTTGGTCCAGGCAGCCCCTCCTGGAGCATCTGCCTTTTGGGGAGGTGCAGATGTTTGGGGTCACTTGGGATCCGCACTGGAAGGTGCAAGCAGGTTTCGTTTAATGTGTGACCAACTCTACTGGCAAAACTTCTCCAGAGGCTGTCACGGTATGTGGGGTCTGTGTGCCTGCTTTGTGCTGGCCCCCTGGGGTCCATGAATGCTGGGTCATCCCAAGTGATGTACCCATCAGAGCCTTTGCACTGGGGCATCCCAGAACAAAACCGCTGTCTCCAAAAGCTCAGTTTTTACTTGAACAGCATCAGCCCCTTTTCTGTTGGTGCGAGTGAGATGGTCTTGGACAGGGGCAAAGCGACCAGCATCCTTCCTGCGCTGTGGCTTGAAGCAGCTTCTCCACAGCCTCAATTCACGCTTTGTTTGCTCATTTTATTTTTCCCTCCCCTCAACCTCACAGCAGTCATTTAGACCCCAAAGTTCTTGCCTTGCTCTTTGTGTGCGGAAGACCCTGCCACGGACCAAACACTTTTATCCCAAGAAAAGCAGAAATCCCACTAACTGCCTCCACCTGGGCCCTGCTGCATCCCGCTGGCAGCATCCCTGAGGACTGGGAACTGTGTCTAGCACACCATCTTACTGCAGCCTCTCCCTACCCGAGAGAAGTTCAGGGCCGAGTGGGAGCTGGCGGGGCTCGACGTCCTCCTGCTCCGCGTTTGCCATCTGTTTTGGGCAGGCCTTGGTCCCTTTCCCAGGGAGGTGGCAGCATCCCTCCCCGGGTTCACCGCAGGGCGGGCGCACGGCGGAGGGCAGCCTTTGCGTCTCCCCTGCTCGTCTGGCAGTTCAAAGGCTGCTGATCTCCTCCTTGCTGCTCACAAAGCAGTAGATGATACAGATGTGCATGTCTGGTTCTATCACAAAGGAGATGATGGTTTAGTAAGCAAGGGTTTGAACAGCTCGAGGTATGTAGCTGAGTCACGGAACTGCTAGTAAGTTGCCATTTGGAAGATCTGGATCAGTTTTTGAGAATTTGGGACCAAGGTAAGCCCCTTGCGAGCTGGCACACGCAGCCCCGTAGTATTGACTCCTCTTGTGTGGTGGCTGGTGCTGGACCAAGCTGCCCCCAGAGGCATCCGTGATGCCCCTGAGACACCAGGAACCACACCGGGACCTCTGTGGGCAAATTTTGCTGAAATCCAAAAAACTCTGGGGAAAACTCTTTGGTCTTTCTTGGCCCAATGCAAACATGTTGTGTGTCCTGTTTTGGGGTTTCTCGGGTGAGTTGCAGCTCCCAGTGAAGGGGAGCTGACTTCCAAGCACAGCACCAGCCAAATAAGGCTAACTTGTTTGATTGGAGTCTGTAGTTTGTAAGGTTTAAAATCTTGCCACACTAAACATTTTGACCTCAAAACATTTCTGTTGTGTGCGTTTTGGGGTTTTTTTCAATTTAGTAATTGATTTAGAAGTTTAAGAGTTTGTGGGAGAAGAGCACCCAAGCACGAATCTGAGCTGCTCCTCATCGGGGAGAGGCAAGGCAGAGCCCAGCCGACATTGCGCTGCGCCCGCGGGGCCGGAGGCGATGACCCGGCAGCGCATCGCGGTCCTCTCCTCCGGGCGCCCTGGGTTGGGATCCGCTCTCCTCCGGCGCCTTGTTTCCCTGACCAGATTGGGCTAAAAGTAAAAAGTAAAACAGGAGGTGAAACCCTTTACTTCTGTTTGTTAATCTTTCTTCTTCTATCTTTCTTTCTCCTTTCTTTTTTCTCTTTCTTTCTTTTTTTTTTTTTTTTTTATTAGCAAGGCTCCTTTTTTCTCTCTCTTTTGCCTCAATAGAAAGAAAAAAAGTTTTGTCAGCACTCCTGTTTCTTTTGTTGTTTTCTTTTTCTCAGAAGTCTTTTCTGCTTTTATCCTAATCCCAGGCATGCATGAGGGAACAGTTGTGCTCTGTTGTTTGTCTGTTCTGCTAGTTTTGAACCAGTAGGGCTCCCGCTTTGTTCTCTTTATTTTCTGAACACAGAAAGGTAAAAGAGTAGGAATAGAGATTGAAACTCTTAAGAAGAGAAACCTTCGATATTTATTTAGATTTAATTCTTTTTTTTTTTTTTTTTTTTTTCTGTGTTGGTAATAATTAAGGGATGATGACAAATAAAAAAAAGTTGGGGGGGGAAAGGAAAGAAACCTCTTTTCACTCCTCTGAGATCAGAGTTTTGCTACCCAGAACACTTTTTAACTTGTACCCCTTGAGATGCTGCATTTTTAACCTTGTTGTCCAATTTATTCACTCTCTGGAATCAGACAATGATTTAACATATGCTGGGTTGTTTTTTTTTTCCCCACATGTAAAATTGCTCCTTTATAGCCAGTTTTATAATTGAAGAGTGTATTTGAAAAGCGATGTTAGACTGGTTTACCTGATACGATGTCAACCTGATTTTTGAAGTCAGATCGGGGTTTTAAACCTTATATTTATGGCTTTAAACCCAGTCTGGCACTTCGCAGTGTTTCGGGATGTGTGCTGCTGAACTCTTGGTAAAGCTCGTGCAGGTTCAATGACTTCGGTGGTTTTTTTTTAGGTATTTCTTTAATCGCTGGGCATACTGGCTGATCAATTGCCTGAAACATTTTAACAAATTAAACTAAAACTAAGCACGGATCCATCTGTTTCATCCCTGCAAAACAAACCTTTTATGATTTTGGTATCCAACAAGTGCTTGTTCTCTGTTGCCATGGAGATGCTGTAGGCCCGAATTTTTTTTTTCACAGGCTCTTACGATGAAGTTTTTTTTGAAAACTGTTTTGATTAATTTTTCCTCCACTTCAACTTCTCTCTCACTTAAACTGTTTTCCCCTTTTGTTTCCCACTTGATTTATGGCAGGTCGCTGTCATTTAAATAGATGCGCGTTTTGAAATTCCTTCTTTCTGTTCGAATGCAAAGAAAAAAAAAAGAAAAAAAAAAATAACCCATGCAAGTCATGCTCAAAGACTTGGTTATTGTTGCTTGTTGGATTTCTGCTCTCTGTGGTTGTCGGGCCTAATTCAAAGTAATTCAGGCTACTCAGTGGGGGCAGTGCATAGCTCCACAGGAAATTATGATAGCAAAAGTCTTCCTGTAGAGCTCTACACTTGGCACTACAAAGTGCCTCGGGCTGCAGTTACCTGAATAGGGTTGAATTAGACCAGACAACCGCATCATCCCACTTCTTAATCTATTAGAGCGATATACAAGTGGCAATTGTTGATTGCAAAAATGGGATTAAGAGGCTCTTCAAGTGAATTGATTTTCTTGTGAGAACAAAAAGAGGAAAGAGAAGGCTCGTTTGAATCACACAGCCAGAAAGTTTCGTGAATGGGTTCCACTCCAAATGTTAGAATTAAAGCAATCAGTGTTTCCCCATGGAGCACGCAGGTGAGAGGAATAAACTGATGGAAAATAGAAAATGATGTCTAAAACTTAGTTTGTGGCGCACTCGCCAAATTCTGGCTCTTGCCCGACCACCCCTCCCTGCTCCTGGCAGCAACAACAAATCCTTGTTTCAGTCAAAGTCTTTGTTGCTCTTCATCAGCTTCTGCTTATTATTCTTTAATCTTTATTTTTACTGACAAGTTTTATTTATTTACTTTGCTTTAACTCAGGGAAGAAAAGGGGGAGAACAGCTGCTTTGACTCCTCCTGGTTTCCCCTGAACTTTTCCAGTTTTTCCTTCCGCCACTGAGATCAAAGCAGCACCGTGTCTCTCCAAAGGGACTTCCAAAATGCGGTGCTTGCACCGGGGGCGGCTCCTTGGGGGTTTCATCCAGCCCCACCAGTGCTTGCTTTTGCCCTCAGGCCTACTATTTTCACTGCAACCACAAGTTTTGTGTGGTCAAGTGTCATAAATCTCCCATTAACCCCAGCGTATCATCTGCTGGGAAGAGCACAGCTGGGCGTACGAGCCTCGCTGGGATGGGTCCCACTGTTTTCGGATGGCTCTTGGGGGTACTGGAAACCATTCTGCCCAGCATACGTGTGGTGGATGTTGAGCTGCATGGGGACGTGGGGAAGATAGTGGCAAAGGCATGTCCCACACTGGAGGCCAGTGCTCGGGCAGGGCCGGCTGTCAGCAATGTGGAGAATAGAAATGACACCCAGTGGGGAACAGGAGCTGCCGGAGCTGATGGAGGGAGCCCGGAGCTAGCGCTGGCATTGGGACCAGCTGGCAGGAGATAGTGGGGAAGGTCCCCTCTCTGGCGCAGGAGAGCTCACCCCGGGATCCGGCACCAGGGCAGGGATGTAGGGGGTTGAACCACTTTCAAGAGGCTTCAAAGACTTTGGGGAAGAGAAGCAGTGGCTGAACTAGACTTTGCTCAGTGGGTTGGACAGGACATGTCCATTCTTGTCACGTCACTGCCAGTGTGGCTGCTCAGGGCTTGTCATGGGGTTTATTTGTCTCTAACTTTGTTGTTGTAGGCTTGTTTTCTCCCCTGGCCCCTGCTCAGCAAGCAGCTCCGTGAGAAATATTTTGGAGTGGAAAGGGCTGATGGAGTCACTGAGGTGATCTGGGGGACACAGCCACCAGTGGGGCTCTTGCCTTGCCACTTCAGGAAGGGGCAGAAGCAAACCTGGAGCAAAACCACCGGTCTCAATGCTTTACTTGATGACTCTTTGCTTCAGAAGATAGTTATATTCTTGCAAAACCTTTCCTTTTGGGTAGGTGGTGGTAAGAGAGGGCTGGGTTTCTGTGGCACCAGAGAACCCTTTTACAGCTGAAGCACCGTACGTACACATTTGTGAGTACTGTGAATCCAAACGAAACAACAAGACAAAATGTGCCTCCTGTCAAAGGCTGCGTTTGCGCTTTCACTAAGCCTTCTCTGCGAGCAACTGCTCCATGTCTCCTCCCAGCACGTTTCAGCCCTTCCCGCCTCTCTCTCAGCTCCAGAAGTTTTACAGGGTGTAATTTCCAAAGACCCAGCTGCACAGATTTCCCTTTTCCTCTCTTCTCCCCCATGGAAGGATTTTTCCCAAAATCCCAGTCGTGGGACACCAGGAGCACCGACCATGTGCCAGCATCCGCAGGCAGCGAGCGGGCGCAAATTCCCCCTTTGCAACATCACTTTCTCTAACTGCAACCCATTAATTGCTCTGTATTTAATTACCCAAGATGGCATCAGGTCCACGTAGCGTATTTGCGTGCATGCTATCAATTATGTCATAATAAATGAATTTCCTTTTCAGGATTCCCCGCAGCCGATGGCCGGGCTTCTGTTCCTCCTTGACTGTTCTGACTTTGAACAGGTTTATTCAGCTGTTGTCTGCTAAGCCCTACAGAAAAGAACAATAGCTTCTGATCTGCCTTTTATGGGTTATTGGGAACTGGTGGTCCGCACTACAGCTTTGGTCAGTGATTAACCAGAGTGAAAACAAACTACACAAGGCTAAGTTGATGTTGGAGGAGGAATGAACCCACTTCATTAAGGCTTTAAGAGGAAACCTTTTCTTCTTCAATGCTTGTTCACAACTTTTCAGGTCTCTATTTAATCACGTAATTCTCTCTAAGTAGGAAGAGAAGCTTGCCTCACAGCAAGAGGTCTTTTGCCACATGACAACTTAGAAAGATAAATTATATATAAATATCTTCATGGTTTTGTGGAGAGGAAACCAAATTCAGTTTTACTGCGTGCAGTTAATTTACCGGTTTCTTAGGTGCCGTGGGCTTCTCAACGTCCTGTTGCAGGAGGGAAAATCTTTGCTGGAATTGCCTTAACTTTTGACGTGTGTGTGTGTAGGGTGAGCAAATCATATCTGACCAGGGCCAGACACGAGTGGCTGATGGGGGCCTAGGGCAGATGAAGAGGCAGCAATAACAGCAACCCTCCTTTGCAACGCCCCTGAGCCAAAATGGGATTGCTCCTTAGGATGGGTTTTTTCATTCCATCGCCCAGAGAAATTGCACCCTCCTGCGCGCCAGGGATCTCTGTGCGACTGGCACCCTGGGGAGCTAAAACAAAAGGCAGGAGATCTGGGGGTGGTGAATGTGGCGAGCATCTCTGGCCCGTGAAGTCCAGCCTTTGCGCTGTGTAATCGCACAAAGAGCACCATGTTGGGGCAGCCCGCATGCTTTTGTTTAGCATGTTTTATTATTATTATTTTTAGGCATGGCAGTTAATTATGGCTCGGGGAGCATATGACTTCAACCCAAAGCACAGCAATAAAAGCTCAGCCTGCCGGCTCCTCTGCTGCAGTCCGGCAGCAGCAAAGCCCGTTGTTCACGCAGCCCCTGCGTTTCCAACAGCGCAGGCAGCAGCCCCTCCTGGTTACCAGTGCATGGACAGAGGGAGAACATGGACACCCTGGGAAATGCTAGGGAGCTGCTTGCTGGGCACCTTTGGCATCTCTTCCAAGCCCCGGGTAGACAGCAGTGCTCTTCATCAGGCAGATACCCAAAGTGCAAAGGGATGCATGTGGATCTGGTGCTTGTGGGATGGGCATGGTTGGTCCAGGCTCCCACTCACATTCTGGGATAAATGGGGTTTGGCTTTGGCGCCAGGAGGGAGCAGGTTGTTGCTGGGTGGATGCAGGTCACCCAGGGTTCTCATTTTCCCCTCTGAGGGCTGCAGTGGGGACGTGTAGGAGATTCCTCTGAGCAGAGGTGACTGTACCACTGGGCACCTTCTGCTGGCAGGGCTGTCTCCTGACCTAGATGGGTACTGCACTTCACTCAACACCCTGAAACTCCTTGCTTGACACACCAAATTTGGCATGAAGCCTGAATTTGAGTGGTCAAATTCTGCAGCTGTAGTTGTAGGGAGACGTAGAGTGGCTTCCCAGGGTCGGTGCACACACAGCACGGGGTGAGTCCCTGCATGCACCCCAAGCCCTGCAGCTTTTCCAGAGTGGCTCCCTCTCCTGCCAGCCCTGAGCCATAGTCCTATCCCTCCACATCCTTCCCAGATACCAGGAGGGGTTGCAGCACTACTTTCTCTACCTGCCCCGTGATGAACATCACTCCTCTGCACCCATCTGTTACCCTTTGTGGGGAAAGCACTGATCTTGATGAAAGGACATTTGAGGAGGAGCAATTTCTAGTCCCAGAGAGGCAGGAGGGGAGCAAGAAAGGGGGTCTAGCCTGGGGCACCCTCTGCACTGCAGAAGCCATGGATAAAGCTTGGCTCTGCTCCTGGTGCAGTATTGCACTGAGGAGTGATGGACCCCCCTGGGGTAGGAACAGAAAATCCATTGGTCTCCTCCTGGGGAAATGCTGGCTGCAGCTAAACAGGTTGGAAGGTACAGGGGCAAAGAGGGTAAAACATCTGTAGAGAAGATCTCCCACTTCTCATAAAGACAAGAAAAGTAACACGTGGTGGTTTCCTCCTTAATCAAACAGAGAGGGCATGATTTTCCCTCCAGTGATGTATTGCAAAGCATGGTTTTGCATAAACTGTCATTTTGTTTTCTCCAAGCGTTTTGTAAATTGATTAATTAGGGGTACAAAAATGTTTAAATACTTCATTTGTTGAATTCTTTGAACTCGAATTAGAGGAGTTTGAAATAATCTAATGAAGTGTTTTGGTAGGAGTGGAAGGCAGAGGAGGAGGAAGGCTGGGCCTCTGGGATGGGAGCAGTGTGGATTTGCAGCAGGTGAGGATTTGGCCCAGTGCGGGGTTTGACTGTTAAACGACAGCACTAAGCTGTCTCAACTAATGATTAAAATGTATGTTTAAATAATGCATCAAAGGAAATTGCTTAAATTGCAAACTTGAGATTTTTGGGAAAAGTTCGTGTTCAGACTCGGGCTTCAGATGTGGGAGGAATTCAGATATCTAATGTACGGACATGAAACGGGGATTTCAAAAGCTTTAGCTTTTGTGTTAAAATGATGAAAAGAAAGGTAGCAAAAGAGACTGCCGAGCTCCTCAGAGTGTTTGTGAACAAAATAGCACCTTTTTGGGGAAACAAAGGCAAGCCTTCAGAGTCTATCAAACAGTTTATGCCCCGACTGCTGCAAAAATTGGGCAGCAAAAAGTGTGAGAGATCCTTTAGATGGTTCCTCCGGTGGGAAGGCTAAGCTGCGGACTGAACAGAGAGAAAAGAAAGGCAGATGTGCCTTGGAAGAAAGGATTATCAGACTAGTGTCCATTTAGGAGTCTGCAAACTGAATGAGGTGGAGAAACTGAAGCAGGGTGAGACTTCCCGCGATGTTTTGTATCGGGTGCAGAGCTCTGCTTGGAGACAGTGCAGGATCTCAGGGCATCAGCCCAGGATGTGCCTTGTGCAGAGCTGCGCATCCTTCCCCTGGAGAGGTCCAGCACCTTTCTGCGACAGTGGCAGCTGGCACTGCTCAGTGCATGGCCGCAATCGGCCGTTCTTGGCTTTTCCCATCCTCTGACTCCATCCTGCTCAGCCCTGTGTGAGGTGCACAGAGAAGGGCTGCTCCAGCCAGCCCTGTGCCCCCCACCCACTGGGTTGGGTCCCTGGAGAAAGGCGACTTTGCACTTGGAAACGTGGCATGTGCAGGGCAGCGCAGCGGGACGGGGAGCGCGGGGAAAAGCCCCGTCCAACACGGTGCTGCTCCAGCATGATGGCATCTGTTTATTGTGCTTGCATCTCTCCTGCCAGCCTGCAATGCGTCACCGGACCATCCCCATCCCCACACGGGGCTTCTCGCAGGTGGCGAAGGACCAGGAGAAGCCACTGGCCACTTAATTGCTGTCTGTGCCCCAGCACAGGGGATCTGTCCCACTCCCAAGCAGAAAATCTGGCTGTCTGGGCTGAGTGACAACTCATCAAAGCCTCACCAGTGCTCTCAGATATGCAGCCAAGTAACTGCTCATCTTTCTTTTTATGCACAGAGTGTGTTTAGAGGCTGAGCCCCCAGCCTGGTCATCACTCCTGTGCCACCATCCCGGGGAGCGGACCCTGCCAGCGGGGATGTGATGGACACATCCACGCTCCTGGCTCAAAGTCCTGGAGTGGGAAGGATAGACTGCACCGTGGGACGTCAGCGTTGCTACCTTTCCGGACCTTGCAGGGCAATGAGGATTATATAATCCCATAACAAACAGGCTGGTTTGGAGCTTATTAACAAGATCTGTCCTAGAAGAAGGTGGTCCTCAAACAAAACAGCAATGGATCCACACGCTCCTGGGCTTTGTATGTGCAGGGCTGGTTTGGGGATCAGAAATTGTGCAGTGCTGGAGTTTCTGTGCTCTCTGCTATCTCGGCTGCAATAGGGCAGTGGCAGAGCCACCTCGAGCAGATGTAGCCTTCACTTCGGCTGGAGAAGCAGAGAGATTGGGATTTCCCAGCATCTCATCACAACATCGGGGATGACACAGCCTGGTTTCACCCATCCTGCATGAGACTGGTTGGGCTTGTTTCCCTTTGGGTGCTTGCAGGGAGGCAAACTGACCTGCTGCTGCCAAACCCCAAATCTTCCTCTCCCCACACCTCCCGGGGATGGGGCTGGGTGGCAGCAGCGTGTCCTGGCTGGTTGTCACTATTGTTTCACTCCCGCGGTTGTAGGGTTTGGCCACATTGACGTCTGTCTGGTTCGACTCCAAACATAAACCTCTCCTGGGCTGAATAGAGGGGATTCCTTGGTGCAAAAGGCCAGCTTTCCCTTCACACATGAGGGGTTTGCTCCATTATGCTTTGACGTCCTGCGAAGAAGCTGCCTCGACATCAATGGCATCTAACACGGTGACACATGTAGGGCCCGAGGGCTCCGAGAGCAGGTTTAAATAGGACCATTGAATCCGTCCACCCGCATGCGCGTGTGTGTCGGTGGCAGGAGCCCAACGATCAATTGAGCTGTCAATGCATGCCCATGGACCAAATTTTGAACTTTCTGCCCTTTGCGAAATGACTGGTCTCAGTGCATCAGGTCTGATTCAAGCTTTGGAACAGTATTTGGCTGCTCAGAGAGTGACCAGGGGTTACAGGACCTGTCCAGTGTGTGTACTTACTGCACCGTGGCTTTCTCAAACCTGTTGAAAGGAAATAATTTAAACTGCAAATTGTCTCCCTCCATAGCTGAGTGCTGCCTAAAGGAAGAAGTCTCTGTTCAGGGTTGTTATTAGGCCCTGGGGCTTTGGAGATGTTATATCTAATGGACAGCGAAGTAGCTAGTGTTTAACCACAAGCATGTCTCTCTAATTTCTGCTTACCATCCTAATCACGAGTGGGTCTGAGCATCAAAGGCAATTTTGCTGATGCTGACACCACAGGGATTTCATCCCTTTTACCAGGGGACAAGAAAAGGCCCTGATTTCCAAGGATGAGTTTTCCTCTAGATTGCTGCTGCTGGTCCAGACTTCTCCAGCTGGAGATGGCCTTGGAGGCGGTGGTCCAGCACTGCTCCCTTCAGCCTGCACCTGCTGTTAAGCTCTCCAGCAGCTGCCCAGTACCACCGTAGCCTTTTCAGACAGTAAGTGTCTGAGCAGGCCTGGCTGGTCCAAAGGCACCTCCTCCGGATGGGAACATGAGTTTATGTATAGCACAGCAATGGTGCTGCTGCTTTTTGTCCTGTATACCAGTGTTTGCCCATCTGTGAGGTGCCCATCAGCATTTTTTGGAGCAAACAGATGTGATGTTTGGAAAAACAGACCCATGCGCTCAACCTGTGAAAAGATGCCCAGGTAGGGGCAGGGTCTATGTGGGATGTGGTTATGACGCAGATTTATGAAGGTCATCAGGTGTCTATTGATTTTGGCTGTGCTTTGTGGCCCCAGGACCTCACTTTTCACCCAGGAACAGCTGGACAGAGGCTCCCAAAGGAGGGGAGAGTTTTGCAACAAGCCTTTGGTATTTCTGGAAGGCATGCGCTGTGAGGGTGATGGAGCTGCTGGTTGAGGATGTCGTGACTCTCTCTGGGATGGAGAATAAGGAGCATATGGCAGCTTTGAACCATGCTGGGTCGATGAGCTAATGTGCAATCTCTATTTCCTTGTGAGTAGGAGCAGATTTTATTCAAAATTTTACTTTGCAGACCTTCTTTGGTAGGTGTACACAGTGGAGCGTATTCGGGGAAAGATTTGAACGATGCTTGTCTGAGAGATGATTGGCAATGTTGGGCTTTCTTCATTCTTGTGGGGAGCCTTGAATCTTGCTGGGATGCTGCAGGGGTAAGACCTGGAGGGTGATGCCAAGGTCTGTGGGGCCCTCATGGTTCCTGACTGTGGGGAAAGCCTGCCAGGAACCTCAGGAGAGATGAGCAGGGCAGCCCTGGCAATGTAACTCATCCAAGTGCAACCAGTTGCAGCCCCTGCAGCAAAGGGTGTGCTTCCACAGCAGCTCTCTGATGTCCTTGGGCTGATCCTGGCTCTCTGCGTGGCCAAGGAGAGCTGGTCACCTGGGGGTGCCAGCACCCTCAGAGTTGCCTTGCCCATGTGGCAGATCCCCATCAAAAACCACTGCCTGTGCAGAGATTCATGGCTGTGATCATGGGGACGCTGCAGGGAGAACTTGCCCAGAGCTGGATTAACTTCAAACCCGAAAAAGGCGGGGGGCGGGGGGGGAAATCACTCCTCTGGCCATGCAAGGCGAGTTTCTGGCTCTGGTGACTCAGGATTAGTGCTCCACAAAGGGAGGGTAGAGGCATTATGGTGAAATGTAGACTCTCCATAGGAGGCACCCATACATCCCGGCGGTGCGGGGAGGGGAGCGGGCGGGGGAAAGGCATCTGTGGCCCGGCCAAGTTTGCCGAGGGAGCCAGATCGCCCTCGCCGCTGCCCAGACGCAGGTGTCAAACCCGAATAGAGCAGGTGGAAAGCACGGCGTGGGTACCTGCAGGTAACATCCCTCCCCACTGCATCCTGAGGGGTGCCAGCCCCGGTACCCCACGGCACAGACGGAAGGTCTGAGAAGAGAGGACGTGCGGGAGGTGGGAAGAGAAAACCATATCTGCGTGCATGTCAGTGCAGAGGGGTAATGTCTACTGGGAACCGTAGTTAGCAGATGCACGGTCAAGTGTGAAACAAGAAACGAGGTTAACGCTGCGTAGAAGTTGGCACTGTTTTCTCTGTGCCTTGTGTGATGTGTATGTGCAGCGTGACGTAGGCTGATCCCGTGTCCCATGGGCATGGTGTCTGCAGGAACCCACCCGCACCCTCCACGCGGGCTGGGGTGGAGGGGTGGGGGAAGAGTTTGTCATGGGAGCATGTTTTTGCCCTTGTTCTCAGCGTTTAATTTCATCATGAGGGCGCTTTTCTTAAAAAGCAGATGGGGAAAAACTTCTGCTGGGTTGAATGCTGTTGCTCCTCTCCCACCGCTCCTTGCAGATTAAGTTTCTATCAGCCTCTGGCACCAACAGGCAAAACATGGCATTCTCTGAGGAGATGCTCAGTGCTGGTGGTGCCTTCCTCGGGGAGCCAGTGCCTAAATAAAATCTTTGACTTTCTGGAGGATGCTAAGGGGGTGAGGGCTTTGCTGGGACGTGGATGCGTAGGGTGCACAGCTTTGCAGCTGGGATGGGAGGAAAAAGCTTAGGAGCGCTAGTGGTGCCTCATTGGATGCCTCTGCTCACCCGCCGCTTCCTCCCAGAGCTCTGGGGACAGTGGGAAGCAGTGGTGGGGCTCTGGGGAATTAGTTAATCATGTTTAACTCACTTCATCTTCCATTGGAAAAATGGCACGCACACGCACATATGTAATTATCTATGTAATTATATATGTGTATGTATATAAAGTCTGAAGACTTCTTGTGAATAGGGATCTTGGAGGGTAAATACAGCACTGAAACCCAAGAATCTTGATTTTGCCTCAAATTTTGGCTATACTGTTTCTATAGAGACCAAAAGGAAGCTTTGGCTCCCCCACTCAGCTATTAAAGTTTAGTGCATTGAAAACTGTCTTCATGCTGTGATACCCTTTCACGGAGTAGAATAGGGTCTGAGCTAATCCATGAAAGTTGTCATGCTATGAACTAGTAGTCAAGCTTTTTCCTTTCAATTGAGTCTAAAACTATACTGTACTTCACACTTGATTGGCCCTTCAGATGGCAGGACTCAATATCCCTGCTGGAAATAAGCTTGTCTTCACACAGTGATGTTGAACGTGGAAAGATCTTGTTTCTGTGGCGTAATTACTAGAGCTGCAATATGAAAGTCGTCAGGATGAGAGTTTTGGTTGGTTTTTTTTTTTGTCTAATTACTATATATCAAACTTTGCTTTCTTCTTCTTAAAGATCGGCGAGGTTCGGGTGCGATGCTAGCAGCACGCAGTCCGCCAAGAACCCGGACCCGAGCAAAGGCTCCCACTCGCTCGGGAGCTTTTCTCTGCTCAATGTTGCACGCACAAACGTAGCAAGGCAAAGTTATCATCCGCACACCAACCTCAGCCTTCCCCCATTGAGTGTACTGTAGCAAAGGTAATGAATGGGTCTTTTTTTTTTATCCTTCCTTTTTTTTTTTTTTTTTTAATTTTTTTCCTCCCATCTATCAAGATAACTGCATAAAGTAGGATTTTGCACTGGGGCAATTTTTCTAATGGAATTCAGCCCCTTCCTTTGATCTTAGCTGCGACTTGTGCGTGTTCACAGGAGCTGAATCGTTGGCGGGGACAGTGGACCGTCACTACAGGTGGAGCAGCCGCGAGACTCGCGATTAAGACTTCACCAGTGAAAAGTTACTGTATTGTTTATGATTAAATTTTTAAATGGGGAAAAATGCCTTGAACGGTGCAGACCAAAAGGGGGCACCAAGGTATTAAAGAAAAAAAAAAAGCGGTGAAGGTTTTGGTAGTTTACCTATATAAACTGCAACGGTTTCTACTGTAGCTTGCTTGCTTGCTTAGCGTAGTTACTAAACAACAAAAAATCTCCTCGAAGCTGATGCGAATTTCTAGTATTTTCACTGTGCCAATGTGATGCTGTGATTCAACTGGGGAGGCTGCTTTGGGGATTTCTTTTGCTCTTGTTTTTGTTAACCTTCATTGGTTAATTTTTGTAAGATTTGGAGAGTTTTTAAATGTAGAGTTGAGATGTGCATGCTTTCTTAACTCAGGAACAATGCTTTAGAGAACAGGCAACAGATTAACTTCACAATATTAATCTTCAAAGCGTTTTCTGGAGTATTCAGTATTGCCTCTGCCACCACTTCTAAACACAAGTTTGCTGTTTCCTTTTGGCTGCATTTACCCCCTTCTTTGGGTGTGAGAGGCTTTCTCCTTTGCTGGCTTTGGGATGAAACAGAGGGCGCAGGTAGGGACGGCGTTAGCCCCCTCGCTCCTTTTGGGAAAGCAGCTTTAATTACAAACAGCCTCATTTATGGGTCGGTCAGGACAAGGCACAGACACTGGAAGAAATTCTGCCTTGTGACTAACACGACATCGAAGTATTTATTCTCCCACTGCTGTGAGAACGGGATGAAAGAGCAGAACAAACATACATCTCGCCCGTTTTCCATCCCCATCCCATAGACAGATTTGGTTAAAAGCCTTCTCGGTGAGAATGGCTGCAACGTAGGAAGGGTGCAGAGCAATCGTGTTCCCGAGTCTGGGGGGGTTTCCTTCTCTCCACTGTGCAGGGTTTTATGGTGCACAGTGCACGTTTATAATCTCTATTTTTTACAAGCATCTAGCACGTAAATCACCAGTCAGATGGTTATAGCTATTTTGTAATCGCTGGTTTTTATTTGTGCTTTTGTAGCTCTGCTTGTACAAAGTCCTTTCGTAAAATTGTCAGATTCAATTATTTTGCACACTGAATTGGAACAAGTTTGTTTTCCTTATTTTATGAAACCACCTTTATTTTTTTTAAATTATAATTTAGAAATGAAAAATGGGGTGTTTTCAAGCACCGAATGTAATGTTTTATAGTTTAATTTGTACTGAGACCTAAGCCTTATTTTAGTTTTGTTATGTTACCTAATTTATTGGATCATATATTATATAATGCAAGGCAACAGAATAGCTGAGGTTACATTAATAATTTTGATACATGTGGCTAATTAGTTTCTATTTTCTATGGATTTCAATTTAAAAAAAAAAATCTACGTATCTATTTTAGATTTCAGCAACAATGTTAAATGCAGCAGGTACCTAAATAGAACTATTCACACAAAATTGTGAAATTTACTTTTTAGATATAAATCATTTGATATTTAAGTAAGTGACTACCCCTTTTGTACCTCACAATTTGTTCACAAAAGGATACAGTTGTCTTATCTGCCCACCATTTACTAACACTGCCTTCGAAACTGCGGGGCACGAACCTGGCTTGTTCTGTGGTTTAGGAAATGGCATTTTGATCCCATCAGCTGCCTCACGAGGAATGAAAAGTTGTTGCTGTTTGGATTGCAAGTGCTGTATGAGAAAGTGTAGCAAGAAGAAGAGAGACTTGAAATGCCATAAACTAGCCCGAGTAATTTAGCTGAAAAAGTCATTTGTTGAATATCTAATTTTCCTCTTCCGGTTTTGTTGCAGTTTTAAATCATGCCGTGCTTTGAGTCTATTATTACTATGTTATTCTAATTTAGCTTTTCCAGCTAACTTGTTCAAAACAGTTTCTGGATTTAAACAGTTTCCTTCTGTTTCTGCAGTTTACTTTGAAAAACGATCACTAAACAGCGTTAGGCTTCAGCTATTCTTTTGATGCAATTAATAATAACAATAAAAAGAGTCCTCCTATTGAAAGCACTAAAATATTGTGCGTTTACATTCCACTGCGCTGTTTGGCTGATCGTAAATCTATCCTGTACAGCTCCGGTCGGGTTTTAAAGGTCTGTCATAATTTATTAAACGGGTTAACAAAAATGTGTAGGTAAAGAAAACTCATTCAAATGTGAACATGAACCACTTCAATCACTGTCTGCAGAAAGCTGATTTATCAGGTTAAATTCCCTTTCTGCCATGAAGAACATTTGGCTCTGGAATAGACTTGTAATCTGGAAATGTGTTTATTTGGGTTTTTTTCTGGGGAGTAGAGAAGGGAGGGAGAAAAAATAGGAAACAGATTCTTCGTTTTGCCTACGTATCGTGCTATAAATGCAAAATAAGGTTTTCTTTCTTCAGTTCAGAGGTGAGGAGGTAAACCTTGCCTCTTTCGCTCCCGTGCAAGTCAGATTAATCGGAAGTGCAGATGTATAAAATGTGCAGGCAGAATTTGAAATCTGATTTCCACCTTTGATTCACAATTATAATCTATGGGAAAAAAAAATTAAAAATTGACTGATACAAATGCCTCAGATTTTATTTTTTTCCTTATCCCACATGTATGTGCTTTCTAAGGGATGGGAGGACCTGTGCTCCTGCTTTGGGTGCTGCGCTGCAGAGTAAGTTGTCGCCCAAATTTCTATTGCTTATTCCAGAGGAGGGGAAAAATCTGCCTTCATGCTACCCTACTGGCATTGCTGTTTTGTTGAACCCAGCTTTGCTGCAGATGGATAAATCAGCAGATGAATTTACTTCTGATTTCCAGTGTGCTCTGAGTGATCGGGAGCGGGTTTTTTGTTTTGTTAAAAATCAAACTGAGTAGCAAAAAGCCAAGCAAACCATTTCTAACTCCTCGTTCAGTTAAATGCTGAGGGTACAAGTTCTCCACGCCCTTGGTTGTGTGTTGGGAGGCTGTGAACCCTGCAAGAGCTGGCAAAGCACATTATTAGAGTAATAATCCAGCTGTATTTTAATTTTCAGGGTACATCAGAGCGCTTATTTGCCATGTCTCACTCCCTAATGTTAGCGCAGAAAGGAAACTTAATCTCTCCAGTGACCCTGCTTCTGTTCTTCAGCTCGTAAAAGCCAAAAAAAGTCAAGCCAGAGACTCCTAAATGTTGGCATATCCTATAAATTGCCCTGTAGCACCGACAAGATAACACCTTCCGGGGAGCAGATTTTTGCCTGGGTGCCGAGTTTTATTCCCTTTTGTGAGTTGAAGCGACACGCTTGATACCAATTCAACGTATCCGTACATACTGTATTTGATCTATAACAAATTGTTTTATTATGCACAATGACTCGAGATAATTATGATGGAATACAAATTTTTAAATGAATTCCAGGGCGTTGGATGCCTCATTACCTACGCATAGAGGAAAGCTTCTGTATTTCTGGCTGCAGAAACAGGATACAATTTAATCAATGCATTTAGAAATAAAATCCTAATGTCTCATTCCAAACTGGGCAAATTAAATGCACAACAGAGGAATGGTTTTAACGTTCCCATGTATAATTAGCAACTCAAATGTAGACAGATATCGTTATATTGTTTTGCTTACCGCTGACTAACCTAATATTGATATGGCATAAGGGAAGAAATGGGTTCTGGCGAGGTGGTTCGGACAGGAGCCTCAAATGTGAGCTGGATTTGGTGGTTTTATAAAAACGTGCAAAGAAAAAAAAACCACCATTCCTTTCTGCTCCTTGCTTTGACACTGCCTAAATTAAATGCAGAGTTGTGTTGGCTTTGCACATTGTTTTTTGCTCATTTGACATTTAATACTGTTGTATCAGGACCGCTCATCTCAGCTGAGATACTGAGGGGAAAATACCCAATTTAGACCAAATGTGAGAGGGACTTGCTGAAGCCAATATCTGTGCGAGCTGCTGAGCGGGGAGGGAGTTTGCGTGGGCTGTAAAAGGCAGATTGCCCCCGGGACGTGGCTGGGGAGACGGTGGGGAGCGTTGCTGCCAGCGCGGCGTTGGGACCCGAGCAGGTCTCCGGCACCGCCTGCAAAGCCTCTTCTTTCACTAACTGCTACTTCCTAATGCGGACGGGTAAAACGTGCTTTCTCCATAAAACTCTCATTAATCTCGTTTTTAAAGTATATTTTAAAAGTTGATTGTAAACAATGCGGTTCTCTGGGCTTTTTACTATCACTGCCGCTGCAACGCTAACACATTCAATAAATGTCATGTTATTGTATGTCTGAAGTTCAAAAAAAGAAAGGGGGGGGGGGGGGTGGTTAGTTGCAATCTGTAATTAAATCCAGCGGGAAGTATTTCCTGAATGGCAGAGACCTTTCACACTCTGTTACCTAATTCTTTACAGGTGATTTTTTTTTTTTCTTCCCCCCTCTCTTTTTTGGCACTGGGAAGTTGTAGTCATAGCAAAACTGGTTGGACTTCAGAGTGAGAAAATGCTCTCTGCATCTCATAGTGAAATTGGTAAACATGATGGCTAGTCCTGAGAGAGAAAAAAAGTAATTTCACATTTATTTTTTCCTCCCCAAGAAGTCAAATGCATTGAAGGGACTGGAAGATAATTATTTTTATTTTAAAAACCCCTCTTTTTGTTGAAAAAGAACTTGAAGCAACACTATATTTTCCCCTTTTGTGTCTGAAATGATGGAAGGTAGAGTGGGGAAGGGGCTGCTCCCTTGCAGATGCTCCCTGTGCCTCTGTATCCCGGACCCTTGGGTAACTCCAGCCCCTCAGGGCTGGGGATGTCTGCCTGGACTGGGGGCTCTCGCCCTGCGACGGCGGCTGTGTAAACCCTCGCGCCGGCACAATAGGGAGCAGCCCGCGCACAAGACGGCCTTTTCTCTCCCGAGGAAGAGTCTGCCTCTCCCCTCCAACCTGCTTTGCTGGAAAAAGGGCTTTCCCAGGCGAAATAACTTACTTACATTGGGAGGAGCCTTTTGTGGCCGGGCTCTTGTATTGTTCTTTGAAAAAGTGGCCCTTTTTCCCCACTCCCTGAAGAATAAAGCGATGCAAAGAAATACAAATAGCATAGCAATGACTTGGGCTGTTACATGCAGGTCTGATCAGATATATGAGATCAGTTCCTATAGCAAAAATCTGCTCTGGTTTCCTTCTGAGCTTTGTGATTCTCGCCCGGTGTTTTCATAATACTTTCTGAGAAGTGAGTGACTCAAGAGTCAGTTAAAACCATATTTCTTCCAGGCAAATAAATGCATAAATGCTCCCCAAACGCACTTGCAAGCAGAAATGTCAGCTACCGTTCTCCAGACATTTTGATGTTGATGAAATAACATTTTTGCATTGACAAAGACAAAAATTTAAAGTAATGACTTGGTGCAGTAGCGTTCAAAATGGTAGATAAAAATAATGCGAAATTTCTTTGGTGTTGGTAGAAAATGTTGCTTTGCTTTTAAAATGTCTAAATAACAACGTGGTTGCACTCAGTTTAGCGACATTGCCGGCCTCTTGGCAGCATCCCTTGTGCCAGGGTTTTACCGCCAGACCTTTGAGGTGTCGGTTGCCCCAAATGTTCCTCCTCTTGTTTCATTTCACGTTGGCCACCCAAAACCCCTTGCATGGGGGTTATGGCAGCTCCCTGGCTTGGGTGTCTCTAAGCAAAGTTGGGAGCAAAACTGCCTCGTTGAAGTCAACAGCTCCTGGGGAAACCAAGTCATGCTTATTTTTTCCATAGTAAATGATGCAGAAATTCCCTTTTGCCTCAATGCCAGCGTTGCCACTCGCTCCAGGGCTGTGTCTGTGGATGGTGATGCTATAAATCAGGACTTGGGGGTTCACAGGCGGGGGAGAACTGGTGTTCATCACTTCTTGTGTGGAAACTGGGAGAACTGCCACACTGGTGCTGCCATAGCTGGGTTGGTGAGCAGGTTTGCCCCTTGGGATGCTAGTGAGTCCCAGAGCTTTGCAAGATGGCGGGAGGAATAGGTTGTCTGTGCCTAGCAAGGGAACTGCTTTATATTGACCACTGCACGAGCAAAGGAGCGGTTCATTCATACCAGCCATGGCATTTGTGCACAGGATGTCCTGGTGGGATTTTTCACGTGGTGGGACAGGGACAGAAGCCACCTCTTCAGCTCTTGCAGCTATGGGATGGTTACAGCGGTGTGCAGGAGTGAAACTCACAGCATGCGTCACATCCACACGTTCTTCTGCGCGTGTGTCACCGTCTGCTCCACCACAGCCACGTGCTTTCCAGAGGGTTGTAGGTCCGTCAAAGCTGTTGCGTGGTGTTTCGCACAGCGAGTGGCCCATGCCCTGCAGGAGGCTTTGCCTGCACCTTGGGTTGAAGGTCGGTTGATAACAGATACCACCAGTGCCGTATGCATGGAGACTGACGACGGTCACGATGTTCTAATGCAGGTGGCTTGTCTGGACTTAACTGTGGTTGGGGTACCCGGTACTTTCTTCTGGTTTCACAAAGTGCAGCAGCTTCTTACCCTGTTCCCCACTGGCTACAAACCAGAGTGCCTGCTCTCTGGGGAGCAGCTGATCTCTGTTGTAACTGCAGAGCCTGAACAGCCCAGCTAATGAACGTAGGGTTGCGAAATACAGTCAGACAGGTTGGGTACTTTGCTGTTACCTGTTCTCAGCACAAAGTGGAAGTACGTTGTCTAGACCAAATCTCACTCATTTACACTTCACTTCTCTGCAAATTCCTTAATTTACATACAGAAAACAGTGATTTATCCACATTTATTAGCACTGATTAATTGCAGAATGCTGCAGCAAGCCCTCCTGTTACTCTAACTTCATTACTTTTACAAAGAAGACTACAGCCCACTTACCCAAAGACGCTTTGCTCAGAAGAATTATCGATGATTAAAACCAAGCTACACTTGTCAAAATAAATTACCTGACTACGTTTTGAGAGTCAGCAGCCTTCCTCTTTACGGCGGTTGCCTGCCTTGTTAATTTGCACCGTGCGGAGACTTGCGGTGGGACAGCGGTGCTGGTGGAGGCCGCGCGATGCCACGTGGCAGTTCCCTGGCACGGGAGGAGTTTGTGGAAACGATTTAGATTCTCTTGTGTTTCCTCATACATTACTGATACTACCTCAGCCGTGGGTGTAATCAAACTTCGTTGATGGAGGAGAGTGATTCTTTCATTGGTTTGCAGAGCCTTCAACTTGCCTGCGTGGTGTCTCTGGCTGCTGGATTTTGCATTCAGTCAGATGGGAGCTGGACAGAGGTGCGGGGAGCTCCCCTTTGGCTGTGAGATGAGGTGGCACAGAAGTGCTTTTATTTTCATCAATGGTGTGGAATGAATTGCACTAATGAAATTTGCTCCAGATCTTCCTCTTTGAGAGGGTCATATGTAAACAAACAGTGCAGAGTGCCAAAATGTCCTACTTTTCCTCCCAGGAGAAACCCAGTCAGTGGTAGGATACAAGATGCAATGTGGTAAATGCCTCCTGCTCTCTTGTTCAACAGGACAGAGGAGAAACCCTCCCACACTGCTGCTGGGAAAGCACCCATCTATAGGAGACAATTTTGAGGCTTTTAGTGAAAACTCTTCAATGCCGGGGTGGAAGGGATGTGTGAGCGGCGGTGTGCTGCTCGTCTGCCCACCACAGAGCCTGTGCAAGGACCGGCAGGGACAAGAGCCCCTTCCAGCCTGCTGGGCCCTCTCTGGGCACCACAGAGGCTGTGGTGAGCTCTAGTGTAGGTGGTCCGGCTGCTTCATGTGCTCAGCAAGGGGCTGGTGGTGGTGCTCGTTGCTGCTGCTATTGGGGGTTTCTGGAGGACGTGGGGAGGATGCTGATGGTAGCCAGAGCCGCCTGTAAGGGACTTACTAGAGCAAAATGGTGTTGGGGGTTTGTTCGTGCTGTGCACCATGACCGCGTGCATAGTGACTGTAAGGGCTTTCTCTTGGAAAGTGGATAAGGCAGGTAAACACTTGTCCCCAAAGGCAGTGCTGGGAGTGGGTGGGCTCTAGTCTGGGGCTCGCTGTCATGCTGTGGATGCCACTTGTGTCTGGGCACAGTATGAGGAGATAGCAAGGACGACTTGCACCCTGCGGAGAAGCAGAAAGCAACCTGAAACGGATAGTGAAGGGCGATGCAGGGACATGGGGATGCTGCCTGGAGAGCCATGTCTGGGGACACCCCTCAATTCCTGTTGTAGGTGTAACCAGCTCCCTCGCTTTGCTCTGCGTGGGATAGTCCCCCCATACCTGAGAACATGCCACCCTTCATCTACAGTGTGGCTTGTCAGCGTTGGTTTTGAGTGAGCACTGACTTTAGTTCCAGAAGCAGTGGTGGCGAGAAGGAGCTGGGCATGAAAAGGACTTGCTTCTCAACTGCCAGGGTTAGGGTGTTCGCAGCAGTATCTGGGGACAATATTATAGGCAACGCAGAGCTTTCCAAACCCCGATGCCTTTCGGGACTAATGCGAGGGAAGATGCATTAACAGCCGCAGGTATTAATTACACTTTAAGTGGCTTTTCTTGGTCACAGACTGAAAGCACAGAGCATCTCATAAGCCAAAGAACTGGGCAGGCAGGAAAGAGGGGACAAATCTGAAATATCTTCCAAAGCTTAAGGCTTCAAAGCAGTAGTAGAGGAAGAAGATAAAAATCACTACTGCCTGAAGTGAAGGAATCGGAAAAAGTGTAGGCAGAAAGATTTTTTGGCATTTCTTCTTTGTGCACGGAACCGGTAAAACATTGCAAAAGGCTGCCACGGGATAGCAGCAGGCTCAATAAAGGGATCTTGGCTTTCTGCTGTGGATTAGATCCTTGCCCAAAGTGCTGTTCCTCATTATCGGGCTCGCAGTAGGTGAGGGTCTGTTTTCCAACCGCCCTAGAAACTTGCCGTCAGGGTGGATGGCGTTTCCGTGAGAAAGGCGTCTGTCGCAGGCAGTGAATCCTCAGCGGCGGGCTCCTGGGGGACCCCACGATGGGAAATCACGGGGGTTCACATCTTGACTCGGTTACGGTGACTCTCGGGGTCTGACTTCCCTCGCTGGAGTGGCAGTGTGAATCCTCGGAGGGAGGAGAGCAGGACGAGGAGCCTCTCGTCGTGCTCCGGAGAGGCTCCTCTGGAGGGGCTTCCTGGGCGGAGGGGATTCGGCAGCCTCTGCGTTGCTGCAAAGCACTGCAAACCCCGAGAAATTCAGTCGCCTGTCCTGGCGTAGGGCACCTAAAGCTACAAGTGTCCCAAGTAAAAACAGAAAGAAATAGCAGATTGCAAGTGTTTAGAGGAACCATATTTTATCAAGCAAAATTAAGCCCTTTTCTTTAAAAATACAACAGAAGAGCAAAGTGAACGGTGCGGGGAATGGAGTAGAGGTAATGCAATAGCTTAATTGAAAAATTAACTCGAATTGGTGGAGGTATGACTGCTGCTCTCTGGATTGAAAACTGGATGGAGGAATGTAAACAAAAGGCAACGAGAAACAGGATTTGGCTGGGAGGAGGCTCTGCACTGCTGCAGCCCAGCCAGTGGTATATCCCCTCCGAGCGGCACCCCAACGGTTGTACGGGATGGCGAGCAGGGGGTACCCCAGCAGCAGTTGCAAAATGTATGAAAAAGACCAAGGAAGTCTAGAAATCAGAAGAAAAAAACCACATTCTCAGGAAAATCCTGACTAAAGCATTAAAGAAAACCAGTCCGTCGTGCGTGTGCTCTGAGGCAGGGAGGCAGGAGAGCAGACGGGAGCCCTCGGGAGCGGTAGGCAAGCCTTGGAAGCGTAAGGCGATGTTGAGTACAGGTGCGAGGGGTGGCTGGAGCCCTCCTGAAATTCCCACCCTCCTGGCTGGCCACGCGGGGAGCCTTGCTCTTGGCGAGGCGAGATTCCACTGAAATGCCAGTCATGCCCACAGACCACCAGATCAAATAGACCCTTTTGTTTCTCCCCCTCCGAAACCCCAGTTATCTATTGGAAACAGATGCCCTTTTTTCCGCAGGAATTTCTAAGCGGGGAGGGCCAGGCTACCTAGTAGCAATCAAAGAGGTGACGGTCTGCCTCTGAATTTTTGGTTTTTCAGACATACGGCAATGCAGCTTTTTTTTCTTGTTATGAGCAAGATTCGGCAAGAATCCTGCTAGAAGTGCTCAGCAGACACTTGTTGTTGAGTAGAGCTGGGCTTGGTTTGAGGGGCTGCGGCACGGCGCCTTGCAAACTTCGCCCACCGTAGTTAACGAGATGTTGCCGATTGGTACGCTGGATTAATTTTGTGTTCTCCTTTGTGTACCTTAGTAGCATTTATTTTTTTTTAATCATGTTGAATGTGTGACTTTGTTTTCCTTTTTTTTGATAACGTTTATTTCATTTAGAGCTGTTTTGAAGTGATAGACACCTTTCTAGGTAGCAGCTTCTTACAACATATAAGCCAGTTTATCAAAGGCAGGATTTGCTGCTGTTGTTTTTCTATTAGGGAGGAATTACACTAAGCCTGTAGCAGACATTTTGTGTTACCATGGCAGCCCATATTTCCTACAGGGTTGTGACCTCTAATGACTACAGTGGAAAGCTAGGAAAAATGGGGACTCTTTGAAGATTAGTAAATAAATGCATACTTATGCAAACTATCCGAGAGGTGGCTAAACTACAGAGCGGCAATGGCACGATTCCGAATGCTGAGTAAATGGCTCTGTCTAAATACCTGTGGTTTGTTAAAAATCACCTTGCATTTCACTGTGCTTTTAAAAGGCTGTTTTGTTTCCATCAAAGTGGTACAGGGAACATGTTTTCTGCATAGGGCCTGTGTTGTTTTTCATGTAATGAAATAGAAATACAGAGTTCAGAATTTCGTCGAAAAGATGTTTCTTACCACCTAGATCATTCTTTTTTTACAGACTTTTCAAATATTATTGCCGTCATGATTGAATTTTCAGTGTTCTTTTAGTTCATCATTGCTAGATAAAATAAGGCAGCAGAATGTACTGAACTTTTAAACAGACATCTCAGTGGGAGCTGTCTTTATTCTTTTAAAATAGCATAGTAAAAAAAAAAGTCTGTTTCTAAAAAGAACAGATTGATTTTTACGTATGGAATTTAGTAAAAAGGAAAAATTACACCTAACGGGTAGTACACAGTACTTGTTTTGGACTATTAAAATACCTACAAAGGTATTTTATAGGATTTGTTTGTGAATTTTAAATGATCCTGCATTGTACTCTGCAATGATCTCCTAAATTGCATAAAGCCTCAGTAGACATGCTGGTACTCTGTGCAGCTTCAGTTAATGACCCTTTTCATGTAAGCACAGCTGTTGCAATGTACAAAAATAAATTAGCAAAATGTGCCTCTTCTCCCTGCATCTTCCCTTCACTTTTCTGTGGATTTCAGCATTTTTCCCCTTCACTCAGTAACTTTCCAGACTCCTGCAGCCCAGATACGTGGTATGAAACCCTCTCATCGATGCTGTCAGCAGAAAAGGAGCAGATCAAGGTCTTGCAAAATAATACCAACATTGGCCAGGTCCTGAATACCTTCCTCTTGTGTCAGAAATATCAAGGTCAAGACAATGCTACTGCTCCTTATGATGGAGGTTGTTTTAACCCTTTTCTGTTAGAGAATAAAATGAGACCCTTTGCAAGTAACCCCACAGCACTGGCTTTTGTGGAGAGCACTGGCATCCCTCATGTTGAAGCAACATCTAATGAAGGTGGCAACACTGCCGAACAGACGCAGGTTCCCCCACCCCAGGGTGGGATGTGTTGGGGATACATCACCCTGGTGCTGAAACTCCCACCGTGGGAAGCCCTCCTTCCGTGGATATCACGGGGGCTTGAGGACACCAGGAGGGGCTGGCGAGTGGGTTTGTTGTGCCCTGGAAGGCCCAAACCCAATATCCACAGGAATATTCCCTGCTCCCTGCAGACTCCTTGACACATTGGGTGTCCACGTAGGATGGGAAAGCCTCGGTGGTTTTGGGGTCCCACCCTTACATCAGCATCTCATGTTGTAGTGAAAATTAATGAGGTTTTGGGATGGCTTCTAGGTAGGGGCACGTGCAGTGCTCTTGTGCTGGCTGCTCATAGCTGTTACCATGTCTGAAAGGTCCTCCTCCTGGGAAACACTTGGATCAGTCACTATTATTTCTAGCTTAAGCAGCAGTACAAGGTGTATTGCCAATCCTGGAGAAGGCAGAGCTCAGGGGGATCACAGAAACCGTGCTGTGAGGTGTGTGGTGTGGGGAATTGCCATGCCTTCTGGTGCACAGGAAAATGATGGAGACAGGAGGTAAATGGAGAAAAAGAATCAGTTTTGATGCTGGCTTTGATTTCTTTGCGTATGATTTTCCTTCTTGATAATTGTACTGGCAATAGAATCTTACAGGCTCTTTCTCAGCATGTGGGACACCAGACGCCTTCTGGGCTGGTTCCTATCACCAATCATGAATCTTCTCAGAGTGGGGAAACTTGCTTCAAATTGAGAGGCTCCTGATGTCACTAATCCCATTTTTCTTGCACAACTTCACGTCGTGCTTATGAGCCAGGCTATTTTATGTTCTTCTTATCTCTCCTCTTGGTAGCTTTGAGTTCTCTGTTAGCTGACAGAGATCCAAAAAGGGCCTCCTGGGGACGTGTTCTCTCCTCCCCTCTTGTGTCAGTACTGCACCACTCCCTGGGGCGGGGATGGGTGTGTGTGGTCCCACCTCCTGGACTCCCAGGGACATGGCTTTTCAAGATTTTCATGGCAAATGGAGCTCTTCCAGCACAAAGATTTTTCGGTGCTAACCAGCCTCACCTGAGGTGCAGGCTTGGCACAGAACTGCCCTTCACCTGATCCCAGGCTCTCTGGAAATCCTGCCATTGGCTTCCTGGGCTCCCACGGGACCTGTTCTACTTTTTTAAGCTCAAAAAAAAAATCCCTGAGAGAGAGAGGGCCTAAGTGCGTGGCCTCCATCTGTGTGTTGTGGGTCGCCTGCCTCAGCAGTGAAGCAACATTATCCCTCTGCCCGTCCTTGAACACATAGTTTCCAGCCCAAACCATTTAGCAAATCTGACCCAGACTAGCTAATAGTTTCAGGGTGACCAAAACCATGTATCTGATGAATTTACGACTCAGCTGAAAATTCTTGCTTTACTGAAGTCCAAACATAGAGGGGAAGCTGGTGGTTAAGGCAGCAGAGAGGAAAAGAGGAAAAGAAAGCTGGTGAGGAATGCTGGGCAGGCTGAAACGGGATCCTGACGTGAGCTGCGGGGCTGGCAGAGCTCTTTGGAAAGGGGGTCTCCTCCATGGAGGACCTGACCTTCAGCTTGCGTATGCTGGTTGAGGGCCCCGGGGGCCTGGCA
The DNA here is from genome assembly GCF_030867145.1 of Opisthocomus hoazin. Taxonomy (NCBI): domain Eukaryota; kingdom Metazoa; phylum Chordata; class Aves; order Opisthocomiformes; family Opisthocomidae; genus Opisthocomus; species Opisthocomus hoazin. The sequence continues at coordinate 8,335,921 of NC_134427.1, read as the reverse complement.
AAGGGGAGAGCCCTTCACCCCTTCCAGTGGTCTCGTGAAACAGCTCTGCGCTTCCTTTGGTTAATATTTTTCTTTCTTTTTGTTTTGGGGGGGATTTTTCACTAGACCTTGGAAGAAAAATTTTTTCCACACTGCTGATGTCAGGTTGGAAGGACGCTTCTGTTAAATGAAATGGGGAGTGTGCGCTTCTGAGAAGGAAAGTGGAATGATTTTACATCTGGTGGGGTGGAGCAGCACTAAATCATTACTGGTTTTGTAGTGTGACAGCTGAGCAGACCAGTCTGTGATATCCCAGTCCTGCTCGCAAGCCACTGTCACTTGGGGCCACTGCTGTCCCCAGCCACGCTCTTGGGCTCTCTGCAGCTCCTACCTTCTGCAGAGCTCCCCAGCTTGCCAGCTGGGCAGCTGTGGGTCAGAAACCTGGTGGGACTGGCAGGAGAGCAAAGCGAGGGCCTTCGGGAAATGCAGTGTCTTCTGCATGTTTTGCTCCTGGCTTCTGTTAGCCGAGAGCCTGCAGACTTTAAAGTAAAACGGGTGGGTTTTGGCCCAGCCCCAAGCTGAGCATCCACCACTGTAGGCAGATGAGCAAGTCCAAAAGACACTGAAGTTGGGAGAGCCCAGAGTCATGTTCTTCGTGCTGTGTTTTTTCTATCGAAGCTGCTTGTCATGAAGTCGGTTCTAAACAGGATTAGAAGTTCAAGTGAGGAATAAGTGGGATGGTGTTTTGCAAGGCTTAAATGTTAAGGAATACAGGGCAGAACAATAGCTCTAAACAAGGCTATCCTCAAAGAAAATACTGCTCATGGGCTTTCCACATGGCTCTGTGGCAGCAGAGATGAACCCTTGGCCACTGCTGGCATTCCCAATCACGACTGGAACAGTTCTGGAAGTCAGACAGCAACCGAACCATGTTTCTCAGCCTGAACTGAAAGGGATTTTTCTTTTTTTCAAGACTGAATTTAAATGTGGTATCCTTTATTGCCCAGAATACAGAGGAGACCACAGTGCAGCTGTGACAAAGCTTTCTGCTTTCCGAAGTACTGGAGTGATTAAGGAGAGGCAAGTCTCTGAACGCCGATGGGAGTTAGGTGCTTCATTGCCATTTGAGCCTTTGAAAACCTCTCTCTGATTTAGCCAAGTAAACTCCTGTGCCAATTATCTCACAGAAGTTTAAAAAGGCTGTCTGAGCCACAGAAAACTCAACACATCCAGGGACTCGTGCTGCTGTGAGGTCAAATCTACAAATCTCTTTAAAACAAACAAAGGAAATAGATTGAGAATTAGTTTGGAAGCAATAGATAGATGTATAATTCTATCAAACATACAAAATACATGTATAAAATATGTACATATTGTACCCATCTTGCATTCCAATTCCCTTCACCTAGATCTCATAGGAAATCAGGGAGTAGGTCTGGCTGATGATTCCCCTCTCGCATCCCTCACACTGCAGTCCCCCCATAGTTTTGCATCTAACGTTTTGTTAAGGAAGTTCTCCTGTAGCGAAGGACCATGGCTTTTAACTGGAGCTGGCTTGCGTCTGGACAACTGAACATGCCAGAGGAGACCTGTCTTTGTGCAGGATGGAGAGATGTCCCCAAGTGAAGTGAAACGTCTTCCTTGTGTTTGCCGCACTGTTTCCAGACAAAGTGCTTCAGCAGGCTGCTGGCATTGCAATGCTTTCCTGTGCTTCCAGAGGTGAGGAGCACTTAAAAACCCCAAGTGAGCACACAGTCCTTTTGAGACAAATGTCCCCAGCTTTTCAATCCAGCCATCCACATGGCCATGGCCACCCCATGCATCCCTTTCCTACCTGGGCTTGCTCTGACACTGCACCCCGTGCCAGCTGGTGCTCCTGCCGGTGGCAACTCATCTGCTTTTCCTTTTTTTTGAGACTTACTGGTTTGTCAGGTCTCCCCAGCTGAAAATCAAATATGTATGTCCAGTGTGCTTTTTATCTAGTTAACTAAACAGAAATAATGCGTTCTGCCTCTTAGCTTGGAAAGCTTTCAACCGTTTCTCTTTTATCTCTGCCTGCATTGTTCTTTAGCAACCTGACAGTTGAGTATTAAAGTGTTTCTGTCTTTCCTTTATCCTCTGCCCATAATTTTCAGTGATTTTTCACTGGGCGTCACTTCCCAAAGTACCTTTGTGTATTAAAGACCTAAGCAATGTTGGATTTTGATATGATCTACGCTTCTGAAATGACACAGGTACTTCCAGAAGGTATTTGTTCTCTGGGGCTGCTAATTTGATCCAGTGACTTGAGATTTGTGCTGGAGAGGAGTTTTGGATAACGTGATCAAGTTGAAGTGACAAGTGCTTACTCCCAGCCTGTTTTTCATCATGTTGTACTTTCTGCTCTTCTGGCACCAACTGCCCGTTGCATGTCTGTGCTGCTTGATGAGGGGGGGCAATGTCTTTGGGATCTAAATTGCTTTAACAGGGCTTATTAGCTGCTGTGGGGAGTGTCTTTGCCTGCCACTGCCTGTGACAGGACCGTCCCCATTCACCAAGTCACCCTGTGTGCACCGATGCTCTGATCTACACTCCCACACACCCAGCAAGACACCATGGAGGGCGTTTCTGGAGCTCCACTTTCCAAGTCAGGAGTTTTGACCAAAAATGCTGATACTCCTCCTACACCTGTGATCCTGGTCATACTACAGGCTGGTATGCAGCTCTTTCCTTATTCACCCAAATTAGGATAAAGCCAAGTTTTCTGCCTGAATTGCCTGTGAATCTTGCAAAATTTTTTATTTCTCTATGTTGGATATTTTAGTTACTTTGTTTTCTTTGTACATCTGTGTCACTGGTCTCTGTGACTTTTTCTGCTGTGTTAGGTCCATCCATTTGAACAGTCATTTCTTCCCATTCATTCTCAGTAAATAGTTGTGCTACAGTTATTGGTTTGCTGGTAAAACTATAATTTTGACGACTGCAATAGCCATTTCCACATTGGGTCTTGAATTTGAACTGAATTGAAGCAATGGCCAGAAGAAACAAGTTTGTGAAGATCTTGCTTTTTTTCAGCTGTCTCCTAGTACAGAAGTTACTAATACAACTACTACATAGCTGCAAGTCAAATGTGGACAGAAATATTTGTAGCAGTGATGCGAGCTGGAATGATGTTGTGGAATTCCTGCTATGCTGAAACGCTAAAATATGGTTTAAATTAAAATTGAGGCTAAGTGTATTATTTACTTGATGAGGTTTGTTCTTCTCTTAGGATATCTAAAAGCAGGCTGCTACTTCTTTGTTTTTTTTTCATTCCTCTGAGATGACTGATGTCCTCTAAATCAAAATGACACTCAATATTTGAAAGTCACCTTCATTCAGTTGCATTGGGTCATGTAAATCACGCAGTGGAGTAGCTTCTGTTCCTTGAATGGCCGTGGGTTGTTTCTTATAAAAGGGAAAGGGCAAGACAAACCAACGGGGAAGTTCAGCCTCCCAGGGAGATGCGGTAGAAAGAACAGGATATTTAGCAAGGGTTGGTATTTTCCCCCTTGTTGGGGCAGTGCAGCATTCCTAGAGGCATCATGAGTGCCAGAAAGGACTGGTGGCTTGAGAGTTCCTAAACTGAAGTTGGGATCTGGATTTCATTTTCTCTCCTTACAAATATATGCAGTAATTGGGCGTTCGTAAGTGCCTTGGGTAGTAAAAAGAGTTGTTGCATCTCAGTCTGGCTCCTTTAGGAGGCTTTTTGAAGGCTGGGACTAGACCTTCTGACTTTCCAGTCTGGTATGTGGCACAGTAGAGACATAGGCTTCACCCAGGAGACTTCAGCAGCCTTGGCTCCAAGGAGAGCCACCGTCTCAAAAAGGACGCGGTCTTTTTGCATGGCCCGTCCAGAAGGTGATTCACTGCTTAGTTGCTCTCCCTTGCAGATGAGCAGCTTTTTTCCTGTCTACAACTGTCTTAACCTCTGGGGCTGAGCTGTCTGTGCAGGACTTCCCAGGCAAATGTGGGTGGGCATGCAGGGTGGACCACGGGTGCCAGGAGTCGAGGCAGCTGTGTACTTTGCTGTGCGCCAATTTTATGCAGTAGGTTCAAATCTTCCTGGGTGTTTGATCCAAGAATCTTGCTGGATTCACTCTCCTACTCTATATTTGCAGAAAACATCTCCAGGGCTTCCTAATGTCTGCTGGACTCATGTTGTGTCTTGACAAAAAATTGAAATAGAGATAGATCTCGTAGGCAAACTTGAATGCACTGTGCCGTCACTCTGCCTAATGGAGAAGTAACTCCTTGTCCTGGCTCTTGCGAAGGTTGTGCGTATGGAAACACTGCTGGCATGAAAGCATTTTATGGGCAAGGGTGCACCAGCTTTATGTCCTATTTCATCTTTTTCTCAGCCCAGAGATGGTGCCAGTTTCCACCTGCATGGAACCACTGTTCAAGCAGTGTTTGTAAACTCGGTGTGCTGAACACTCACTGGTGCACGGTTAGGCTTTGTTTTGGATGGGACTGCGTGCCCTCCTCCACTTTCTGGTCTCAGACCAAGCAAGGAAAAAAATATGGCTTTTGTGTGCATGTTGTTAGAGAAAAATTTTCAACAGGTTTGATGTGAAACCACTGGACTATTGAAAAAGAAAGTAGGAGATTTTGATCTTGTCAAATTGTATGGCTTGTAAACAGAAATTATCGCTGTCTTTCCTGTAGTAGTAGGACAGAGAGAAGGCAATCCAAGCTGTAAATAAGTTACAGTTAACCTGGGGTACAAGCTAGACATGAGACATAAGGAGTTGTCATTCTTGCCCAACCCTGAGCCCTGCCAGAGACCCCAAAACAAACCCATTGGAAAGGCCTGGAGGTTTCAGCACACCCCTGCCATAGCAAACCCACGGGCTCGGCACTGTATTTTGTTCACAGGTCTAGAAAAGGTCACAAGAGTGTATGAAATGCCTGGCCACTGTGTTCCTGGGCAGGGCAAGGGTCAGGGCTTGAAGCCGAGCTCTGCTGCTGGCAACGGAGTCAGGGTTCCCCGAACCTCCCCGCCACCCCGATCAGGGCAGCAGCCCCCAGCCCCACGGTGCTCCATTCCCAGCATTATACTTCTTCCACCTTTCAATGACATTTCTAAGCCTCTGATAGCTAATTATCAGTTAACAATTAAGCTTTCGGAATGAGGTTAGTGTTTCTTTTCTATGTCATTCTTCTCTTTTCACACACCGGTGTGCGCAGCGGGGCTGACTCCTGCCTGCGCTGCTTGTCACGAAGGTGACAAACCCACACCTTCACAGTGTGGAAGTGTTGTGGAGGGCAGATCTGTGCCACGGGACAACAGGCTTAATTGCAAGTAACTTACTCTGGAACAAATTCAGATTATCATCACTGAGACCAGGGAGAAGAAAAATAAATAGCTAGCTTTTTCTGCCAAACTAAAACTTGTTTCCAGACCTGAAAATGTTGCAAGGAGATACATTTGTAATTCTACCTGGAAGCCAAAGAAGAAGTCAGTGCGTGTGCATCATCAAACCCAAAGCTGCAGAAAAAAGAATTGCCGAGATCAAGAAAAATGAATATCAAAGAAACATAAAGGTTACACCCAGAAGTGCTGTTCTAGGTCAGAATATTTATTCTTTGGGTGCAGGGCACAGCTGCTCTGCTCCCCTCTGCCCACAGCTCCCCAGTGCATACCCTGCGCTGGGTCCCCATGCAGAGCAGTCCCTCTCCTGCCTGGGCAGCAAGGGCAGGGTATCCAGCGTGGAGCCGCAGCACAGGCAGCATGGGAATGTTTGGCCCAAAATATGAAAGAAAAGAGGCAAGATTTAGAACAAAGGTGCTTTTTTTGACAGGTGGACAACTCTGTATGGATGAGCTCTGGGATGCAAATTCATTATGGGAAGCAGGAAGACATGGATATTTGTTTTCTGGAGCACTTAAAGTTATGGAAAATAAATTGTACCCTTGACTGTCTTCAGTGGCTGGGACTTCAGAGTCCACAAAGGTGCTATGTTATCCTGCTGTCCTTGACTCTCTGTGTGGAAGGAGAAGTGTCCATCTCCAGACTGATGGAGGCTGATTCACATGATCAGTTGAACATCTAGCAACCATGGGTTGACCCGACAGCTCCAGCTAATAACCGATTTAACTGTCCTTTATGTTCTCCCAAGATCTCGTCAACCAGAGTTTTGACGATGAATCACAGACAGCTACAGCAACACAGAGCTCCTCCAACAGCCCCATCCCACAGTGGACTCCAGAGCAGAGGAACTGGATCTGTGACATGTTCATCTCTTCCTTAATCTGCGGTCGGGCAGAGGCTGAGCTTTGCAGAAGATCCGTCAAACTGGGGATCATTGTTATGAGGAGTTTCCACCAACACCAGCGACAACCTCCTTTCTCACCAGAGTCCCTCTTCTCTTTGTCCTTCACTGTGCTAAGGACAAGTCTTGGTCGGCCACCTGGGATTATTTGAAAGGAGAAATCTATGAAACTTTCTTCTGGGCAGCATGATCTCTGTCTCCTGTCTCTACAAGATCTGAATGTGTCTTGTGGGAGTCACAAAAGGGAGTGTCAGAGAGCCTTGGATCTATTTTTGCGTTTGTGTGCAGTAGCAGAAGCAATGCTGTGTCGTGGGAATGCCCAATATACCTTGACCTGCCTGAGAGTCACCCATCTAGTTGAAGATCTCAAATAGGAGGGACTCTCCAGGGACTTGTGAGGGGCAAACATCTTTCTACTCTCACTGGAAGGCTGAAAGGCAGCCTTTTTTCCATCTACCGAACTATTTTCTTTGTGAACAGAGGAACTGTGAAGTGAAAGCAGCAGCAAGACATCAAGGCCATGGGAAACAGAATGGAAATCAGGCAGCCCCTGAGCTGCAGGTGTAGATGTGTCTGTGTGGATGGGCCCAGGGCTGAGGACCAGTGGTCTCTGGTGGCAGACTGAGATAACACCAGAAGTCGCCATTGCTCCAGAATCTGAGAGAGCTCTATGGAGGTAATACCTGCTCCAAATTTCTTTACACCTCGGACAAGGCAGCCTAGGGTCTGAACCTCCCTTCATTGGGTATTTATGAGATGCTCCCTGCTCTCCCAGGTAGTCTGGCTGAGTTCAAAGGCGCTGTTGCCGTTGCCTGGGTAAGGATTTCCTCAGAAGTAAATCTCCACAGGATCAGGCCCTAGGTGTGCATGATAACGTATTTACACTTTGATTTATTTCTTCTTTAAATGCCCGCATTTTAAGCCTGTAGGTGCATTTACTCAACAAATCCTCCTTCATAATGGTTTCTTGGCAAAAGCTACCTTGGAAGGGGAAAAAAAAAATACTAAAAACACCAAACAAAAAGCACTGAAATGGACGGCTGCCATAATAAAAAGGATCACCTGAAGGCAACACCTTCAGCCAGAGCTGTCTCCGGAGCCCTGCCTCTGTCCTCACATGAGGTAAAAGTCCCCGTGGGCAGACGGCTGTGCCCGTGAGAGGGGAGAAAGCCTGGGTCTGCTGGACCAGAAGGGACTCGAACCTGGGAGCGGTGGATGGCCTCTGGACCCAGCCTTGCTCATCCTCTGGTGCCGTGGCACAGGGTCACGGAGCTCCTCATGGGTCTGTGTCACCTTTGCTCTCCCCCTGCTCCTGCACAGTGGGGACCCAGTTCAAGATGAGGAGCTACTGGAGACAGTCCAGTGGAGGGCTACAAGGATGATGAGGGGACTGGAGCGTCTCTCCTATGAGGAGAGGCTGAGGGAGCCGGGCTTGTTCAGCCTGGAGAAGGGAAGGCTGAGAGGGGACCTTACAAATGCTTACAAATATCTGCAGGGTGGGTGTTAGGAGGATGGGGCCAGACTCTTTTCAGTGGTGCCCAGCGACAGGACAAGGGGCAATGGGCACGAACTGAAGCAGAGGAAGTTCCATCTGAACATGAGGAAGAACTTCTTCCCTCTGAGGGTGACGGAGCCCTGGCACAGGCTGTCCAGGGAGGCTGTGGAGTCTCCTTCTCTGGAGATGTTCAAGACCCGCCTGGACAAGGTCCTGTGCAGCCTACTGTAGGTGACCCTGCTTCGGCAGGGGGGTTGGACTGGGTGACCCACAGAGGTCCCTTCCAACCCCCACCATTCTGTGATTCTGTGACCCGCTGCCCCGGGTGTCCACGGCCCCGCTCCAGTGGCATCCCTCTAACTGGGATTTCGGGAGGCTGCTTCCCATGCGTGGGCAGACGCGTACAGGGCTCCCGGGGTGGGTGGGACCGGCACGGCAGAGCACGGCTCGCCACGGCCCCGCGTGGCTCTGGTGAGGAGGACGCCGGTGGATGCCGGGGCTGCCACCGGGCCGGGGCCGCCCCGTCGGGTCCGGCCGCTTTTCCCTTCCTCCAAACGCGGCGTTCGGGGGCTCCCCCCGCCCCGACGTGAGGCCCCCGCAGCTACTTTTGCCCCGGGAGGGCAATCAGGGAAGGGAACGATTTGCAGCGATTAGCCGACTCGCCGTTTTGCATATTACTATGGCGGGGGAGGGAGCTTAAAACCCACCAGGCTGCGGGTGTGTGGGTGCCTGCCCACCCCCCGGGGCACCGGCTGGGTGCCACGTGTGGGCACAGACAGCGGGGGGGGGGGGGGGGGGTGTGTGTGATTTGTGCAGGCGCGTCGACCCCCCCAGTGTGCCCCGAGGGTCGGGGTGCCCACGGAGGGGTGGGGGTACCGGGTGGGCTCTCCGGTCTGCGCAGGTGCCCCAGACCTTTCCCGGGGCTGCACCTCCCGGTTGTCCCGGGGATGTAGCTATTGCTGTGGTCAAAGGAGAGAGGCAGAGGCGCATGGAAGGGGCTTTCCAAGGGCCGCGGGGATCTGATTTGGGAACGTAGGTGCTGCCCAGACCACTGAGGCTCTGTCCCTTCACCCAGGGGAGCCCAGCACCCAAGCAACGTGCTGGTGTCATAGCCAGGAGGGATGTTCCAGCACTTGCCGACAAATCTGTACAGTCCTGGGTCTGTGTACCATATCCCTCTCCCGAACATCTTTAGAAGTTTATTTCAGAAATGCAGCTGGGATGGCCCAGCTCTCTGCACTGGTACTGGGGAAGGAGAATGAGCACTGGGGCAGCTCAGGCTGCGGCAGAGTTAGTGTGGCTGGATCGCTGTCAAAACCTTTAGCCGCACGTCTGGGATTTTGCAACGCCCTAGGCGACAGCGGTAAGCAGAGGTGCTACAAGTTGTTATTATTAATGATAATAATAGAACAAAGACTGAGAATTATAGAAATAATAATAATGAAAATTATAATAATAAATAGATTGTGTTTCTGAAATCAAAGTTCTATTCAGAAATAATACACAGTGAATTCCAAGTCAGCTTCCAGCAGCCCTCGACTGCCCTGACAGCAGCCCAGGCAGCCAGGCTGCGGAGAATTGGGGCAGTGGCATTTGGGACAGCAAACTTGCGTGCTCACCAGCTCTGGAGAGGTGGCAAAGCGTCTGCAGGGCTCATGTTTCTGGGTACTTCCCTCCTGCTGATCCAGCGAAACATGGCATAACTCTTTTTAAAGCTGTGTTGTGTTCAATGAGAGAAGAACACTGTTTTTAAGGGAAGCTGTGTTTTCTGAAGCTGTTTGTGTGTTGGGACGTGTCGCGTCAGCTGAGAACAAATGCGCTGCTTTAGGGCTTGTGGTGTGGCTGGTGCGACCGATGTAGCCGCTTGCGCTGGCTGGGGACCGAGAAAGGGGCAAAAGAGCACTCCGAAAGCTTAAGGAAGTCAAAAATCAGTTTTGAAGGGACACAAAAATGAAGTTGGCTTGTATCAGTCTCTCTGGTTTTCATATATTTCCCAAGATGAGACTCTGGTTTGTGATTTTGGGTTGCTTTATTTCCACTCAGCACATTTTGTGGAGTATTAAAAAAGCAGTTAGAAAGCTATCTGTTTCAGCAATAGTTACCCCTTTTCTCCACGAGTTAGAGTTTGCTGAGGGTTTATTCTCTGCTTTTCATGGAAAAAAAGAGTTCCGAAATCAGACTTTATTGATTATTTTGGCAACTGATTATTTTCCAGTCAATTCACCTGTGTATTACCTGGAATGCTTAAAGAAAACTGAATATTCTGGGGCTTAAAAAAAAAAAAATACTTGATATAGTTCCTAAATACTTTTCTCATAAGAACATATTTTCTGTAGAAAGTGTCATTGAGTTAAAAAACCCGAATATCCACCTGGAATTCTTTTTTTAATGATCCACTCCTCTTTGTAGTATATACATGCAGCTGTCTTCTTGAGTGTTGAGTATTTTGGATGCAGTTAGTTTATTTAGCGTATACAACAGAAAGGTTAAGAAACTTTCAAAGCTGGTACCCACGTCAGAATTTTGGCATCTAAACAAGCAGCCTTGCTGTTTGGACGTGCGCACACTTTCTCGTTGTGTTCTGTCTTCTGTTGATAGGCAGCTCCCGTTGTTGATGAGAGGCAACAGGCGCAGCGCCCTGACAGTCCGGCTCTTTATTTGGACTTGTAACTCCAGGCACCACAACTTTGGCCATGAACGCTTGGCTGTGACCCACGTTCTGCAGTCAGCAGGAATCTTAAATTATGCTGATGGGTATTTATTGCTTGTGTTCTGACATTTTCTAGGGATCCAGCTGAGCGCCGTGCCTACTTCTGCCAGGCACAGCTTGTACATGTGGGGAGAAATGGGGGTTGTCCTCCCGCATCCTTTGGCCAGACGAGGGGCAGGAGGGGAAGGGGAGCTGGCAGGACCATCCCTGCACCAGCCATCCTGCGGCACGCTGTCCTGAGAGATGCGTAGGTTTTAGGAAATGAGTCAGACATTACACTTTAAAAGGGGGTGCCCCGTCAGGGAGTTTGGAGAGTTCATTATGGCCATGGGGAGAGGGGTTTCAGAGGTCGGCAGGGTTTAGCAACAGCCTCTGCCTCCTGTGCAGGGATCCTGACAGGGTCTCCCAGGCTTGGGCTGTGGGGTGAGACCCGTCTTGCTCTGTGGTCCTGTTTGACAAGCTCTGTCCCAGCTGGTTGCTTTCACAGGAGTTATTTTCAACCAAGCAAGAGTATTAGGCAGCCGGATTAGGGGCTAAGGTTTGGCTATTGCATCTAGAGCAATTAGAGCAATTTAGTTTTGCGGATGTTATGGGAGAACAGCATGTTGGCTTCATTCGGAGCTGCGCTTGCACAAGGAATCCCAGGCTTTTGTGGGTAAGATTCAGCTTATCGCTTCTCTGCCCCCTACTTAGACATCTCTTTGAGTCCTGCATCTGCACAGCATTCGCAGCTCCGATCTCTTGCCATTGTCCTCTGGCCAGCACTGATTCTGGCTGTGGAGTTTCTGAGGTTTGGGAGAAAATGGGAGAGTCTTGAATTGGAATTATGCTCTTCTGCCCAGTCTCTGGAGGGAAACTGTTGTCCATCAGCCATTTGCATATTACAGCTAAGTAATACAAACCCTAGAAGAGCAGCTCTTGACATTTCTTCTTCTGACTTACCTTCCAGTTGCAAGTCCTTCTTCTGAGGAGCCTGTGGCCCTAAATCCTGGTGTAAGCAGGTGCTTTTCTGTCGGGTTTGTGGCCCTGGTAAGAGGTACTTTGACTCGGATTCAAGGTGCAACACCTAGTTTTGGAAGAGTTGCATTTATAACCCGGGTTATTTCTAATAGACGGGCAGCTGTGGACCAGTTATGATGATAGTCTTCATCTAGAAATGTCCCACATTCACACTTCTATGTGCAGTGCTGTAGAAGAAATGCCTACACCTGTCAAGAACAAGGAGCAAGAGGAGTGATGGGGCACAGGCTAAGCCCATGTGTAGTCATTAAGTCTTAACTAGGCAGAGTCTGGGGCAGAGCATGGCTCAGGCTTGGTCCTGCATGCCCTCCCTTGGGTCCTGTGTGCCATCCCCTGGGTCTTCTGTATCATCCTTTGGGTCCTGCGTGCCATCCCCACTCAGGCTGCACGGCTGCACCAGGGCTTTTGGTGGAAGTAAATGAACCCATAGGCATCAAACATATGTCTCCTTAAAATTAATCTCAGCTTGGAGGTGGTCTCTCTGAACACACCTTGTGCTTTGTATGAAACCTAGTTTTCCCCTTGTTCTGGGGTATTCATACCTTTCAAACTGGCACTGTTTCAACCACCTCCTGAACGCAGCTTTGGCTTTCAAAAGCAGCGTGCTGAGGAGGTTGTTTTGGTTTCCCCAGTGCGGGTGGCTCGCTGTCTGCCTTGGCTTTGTCTGTCCCTCTGCTGCCCTCCCCGAGCCCGACCCAGCCATGCGGCTGGGGATTCATGCCTTGGTTGGAGTTCTCTCATTTAATTTTCATGCATCATTTATAGCTTGCTGTGGTGATTTCATAAAGTGAATGTATGTAGTTAATGCAGGGGGCCGGCTGGGAGCCGGTAATGCAGCTGTGACAGAATGGTTGTTCCCTGCCTTTGTCATTATTTTCTGTACCTGGAGTGTGTTGGCGAGAAACCGCTTCTGGACCAAACATTCAGACTCATTTTTTCCCATGAAACTTAATTGCTTTCCTGAGAAAAAAAATAGTCACCTTCCTTCTCCTGGAAATCTGGAGAATTTCCCACACGTGACACCTGCCCTTCAGATGGAGATCGTTGCAGGGTGAAACTGGGCAGGGAGACCCAGGGGTGACTCACTTAAGAGGCGTGCGGGGCTCTGTTCCTGTGAAATGACAGTGACTCCTGAAGCCAAGCCGAAAACCAGCAGCCAGCTGCCAGCAGGGGTTTACACAGGAAACCTGCCTTCTCAGGTGGGCAGCTGCGCTCCTGGTCCTTGTGTTGTTGCCTCCTTGAGGCATCTTGTGTGGTCTTCAGTGGGCAAAAACAGGCTTGGAGGGGAGCTGGTAGAGAGATATGGAGGTGTAGTTGAGAGCAGATGTCCTCCCTTCCCTGCCCTTTCCCTTTTCTTGGGTCAGCCCATTCATCTCACGAATTTATTTGATATATTTAGTAGATTTGCTTAGGTTGAGCAAGAGCATGCAGCATTTGCATTTCTACCCTGGTTGCTTGCATTAGGTTGTTTGCTGGGCTGGTGTGTATTGTGTCAGGCTAGAAATGACTGATAAGGAGAGGAGAGCCAGCCTGTCCTTGTTGATTTGCATCTGGTTTGACCACCAGCAGTTCGAAATGGAACAGGAACTGTGTCCAGTTTGAAATGCCCCATGTTCGTGGGCTTGTGCCACCACTGGGGAGGTGGTGGAGCAGCTGCACAGATGGCCTTGAGCAGGGGTGGCCCACCAGCCACCACGGATTCCCAAACAAGGGCTATGTGTGAGCGGACAAGTTTGATCTGCTGTTTTTATTGGGCCAGTTCAGTGCAACCCCGACTCCTGGGGTCCATGGAGGTTGCGCACCTCTTACAAGGAGGATCTTCATGCTTGCTGGGCTGGTGCTCCAGCAAGATGTGCAGGGTGTAGTGTGGCGGAGGATGGAGACAATGAGTCCCTGTGAGCCAGGATGGAAACTGGAAGTGATATTTAGCATATGGTTTGCACCCAGGACAATGCCTGACTGGAAGGTTTAAACCCAGACATGCAGTAATGGCTTTGAAGGCAATGCAGGGGCGGTGCTTCTGCCACGAGACTTGGGAATGGGAATACTTTGAGAAGGGAAGAAGTTAGCAAGTACATCCAATCTCTCTGCTGGATGGCGTGCAGTAAAAGCTGGCGTGGGACACAGAACATAAAGCAGTGACAAGGAGACATGTTATGACCTTGTCTGCTGTTAGCAGCTTACACAGCCCGCCAAGGAAAAACCAGCCTGCATTACAAGGGCCAGATGGTATTTTACTAATTCAGTGTATAAACCCCTAATACAATTAGAAGATACAACTTCCATGCCAAATTAGAGCCTCTGTGCTGCTTTATCTGGAGGAATTTCTGGATCGCTCGAGTTTCTTGATGCCAGGAAGGAAAAAAAGGTGTATGGATGGAAAAGCGGTAGCATCCATCAGCCTCCCAGGTGGACCAGCCCTTTTGCTGTCCTCTGCTGTGGGAAATCCTCTTTCTGGCTTACACAGCCCCTTGAGGACTGCCTGAAGCTGGCCCTTGGGCGCTGGCTGTCCAACCTCACAGTAGCAGATGTTTGTTTTGTCAGGGAGAGTTTGTGCAGGTCAGCATTTCTATAGGAGGCCAACAGGAGCTATTGCTACCAGGGTAGGGTAGGGAGAAAAGGAGAACCCTTGTACTCTCAGCTTCCTCTTCCCTGTTGGATTTTGTCTGGATCAGACATGTGAGTGCAGGAGGGAAAGAGACGCCCGTTGTGTACGGGGATGGCTCTCAGCATGGCAGAAGCAAAGGTGCTCAGGCCCAGACCATGGGCTGCAGGTGGCGATGGGCATTGGAAGGAGGTAGCAGGGTAAGTGTTGGGTGGATTTGGGGGTATCTGGTTGAAGGCAGAAGTGTGCGATGCGGTCAGTGGAAGTGCAGTGCGTCCAGGACTGGTGCTTCAAATAGTGCAATTAGCCATCATCTGGGAGAGAAGAAGAGAAGGTCAAAGCGAGGAAACAAACAGGCTGGCCTGATCAGAGATTTTTCTCCAAATCTGACTTTCACTGGTAGGCAAATGCCATTGCAGAGCCAGAGACTTGTTTTGTTCACATCCTTTCCGGGTCCCCCTATCTCTGTTATTCCTCCCCAGGCGGTCCTCTCCACCAGCATTAGCTAACGAAGGGCAGCTGGGTGGTGGAGCTCCCTGGCATGCTTTTGCATGCTGCCTCGGAGAGGTGCCTCTGTGTCCATCAGAGACTCAGTCCATCACCATCTCTGGATTTCTCTTTGGGCTGCAGTTTAAAATGTCAGTCCCTGATGATATTTGCCATCATGACTTGTGTTACCTTTCCAGGGAAGGCAAACTTCAAATCTTTGGAGTCCCATAGCAGTCATAGAATCATAAAATCATAGAATGGTTTGGGTTGGAAGGGACCTTAAAGATCATCTGGTTCCAACCCCCCTGCCATCAGCAGGGACATCTTCCACCAGACCAGATTGCTCAGAGCTCCATCCAACCTGGCCTTGAACACTTCCAGGGAGGGGGCACCCACAACTTCTCTGGGAAACCTCTTCCAGTGTTTCACCACACTCATGGTGAAGAATTTCTTCCTAATCTCTAACCTAAATCTGCCCTCTTTTAGTTTAGAGCCGTTCCCCCTTGTCCTGTCCCTATACACCCTTGTGAAAGTCCCTCTCCATCCTTCCTGTAGGCCCCCTTCAGGTACTGGAAGGCTGCTCTATGGTCACCCCGGAGCCTTCTCTTCCCCAGGCTGAACAGCCCCAACTCCCTCTGCCTGTCCTCATAGGAGAGGTGCTCCAGCCCCCTGATCATCTTCATGGCCTCCTCTGGACCCGCTCCCACACATCCATGTCCTTCTTATTTTGGGGGCTCCAGAGCCGGACGCAGGACTCCAGATGGGGGTCTCACGAGAGTGGAGTAAAGGGGCAGAATCCCCTCCCTCCACCTGCTGGCCACGCTTCTCTTGATGCAGCCCAGGGTACGGTTGGCTTTCTGGGCTGCAAGTGCACATTGCCAGCTCATGTTGAGCTTCTCGTCCAGCAGTACCCCCAAGTCCTTCTCCTCAGGGCTGCTCTCGAGCCACTCTCTGCCCAGCCTGTACTTGTGTTTGGGATTGCCCCGACCCACGTGCAGGACCTTGCACTTGGCCTTGTGCAGCCTGTTGTGCGGGAAGCCTGAGGGAGATGCTGGCAGAGATCTTTGTGGCAGGAAGCTTGAACTCCAAACCTTGTGGGCAGGTTTGAGGAGCGGGGCATGGCTAGAGCCAGTTCCCAGCAACTGGTCTGTTTGAAGATATCCCTCTTAAAGAAATTAAAAACATGTGAAAATTTTCAAATTTGGACCCTTTTTTTGAGAGGCTTGGACCATTAAACACCAGAACTTGTTGCTTTGTAAAGCCTAGCAGAATTCAGCAAAAAAGTGACTGATAATGTGGGTGCTCGCAGCTCTTGCATGGGAAAGACAGGAAGCCACGGTGATTTCTCCTGTGCTGAGCACCACAGCTGGAGGAGGGACTGTTGGGTTCCCAGTCCTTTGCTCAGTTCCCTGGGATCCTTGGTGGGCCATCTCATTTTCTGGGCCGTAGCTGTCTCCATGTGCTAGGATCATCCCTCTGAGTGTAGACCCTTCCTTAGCCCGATGCACCTTTTTTCTTGTCTGGCTTGGTCTGGACAGGTTTACCATGGTGTTACCTATACTTTCTCCAGTAGTTACTGGAAAGGCCTCCAGGAACATACAAATTTCCCTCTTTATTCCAGTGTGTGAACGTCCCCAGGAGATACCAGATGAGAAGGGAGATGACCACCTTATATTTATAAGCCCTGTTAAGTACTAGAAAGGGACATGGCTGTGCTTAATGATATCGGTATTGAGGGACAGCCTCGAGGCAGGCTGGGACGTGCTCTCATCTTCCCTACAGCTATTGCGAGTCATTTCTCGCTGTCTCGGTTTCTTCCTTTCGTAGAGCTGGCTGGGGAGCGCGTCCTGCCCTGCTTTGTGCCTCTCATGGAAAGATATTATTGCTCTTATTTTCTTTGCAGTAAAGTGCCAGCCAGGCATTCAGTGAAACAGCCTCCCTTTTTTCTGGGTTGGAGGGAACATGGCTTTTGTCTGAGTGGTTATAGCTGTTTAATCTGATCAGATGTCTCCTATGAGTACACAAAGCCCAGGTTTCGGCTGCGCAGTCTCCCTTTCTCATGCATACCTGTTTCCGAGCGAATCGCTCTGTGCTGGAGCATGGAATTGCAAAGCGCGACCCCGGCTCTGCCCGCCTGCTGGAGGAGACCGGGAGACCGGAGCGATTTGCCCGGGGGCTTGTTGAGTGGTGGTTACCGTGGATTTAGAGCCTGGAGGAGGGAAGTGCCATGGGGCGATGCGTGTGAATAAGAAATACGCATTTAGCAAGAGCCGCATCCTGCAGGCGGTACAGCCCAGCAAGTCCTGTGTCCCTGTGTCCTCATGCCCCTGCTGCAAGTGGTGATGGGCTCATCTCACTGGGATCAGAGCCAGTGTCTCCAGAGACATTGCATGTCTTCTGAGCGCTGGCGGCAGCCGGGTGCTAGGATGGGGCGAGGACGATGCCAGACCGCTTTCCCCGGCTCCCCGCCGCTCCATGTGTGGCAGCCCCTGGGGTGGGCGCCAGGTTAAGGGCAGTGACTTCTCTCTTGCCGTGACCATCTGGCACCGGGTTTCTGTGCACAACTTGCGTTTGTTTGGATGGCTGGAGCTTGCATTGGTTGCCTGAAGCTTTCATTGAGATGAGACTTTCAGAAGCCTCATTTTTTAGTCCCTCCTGTAGTAGTAACTGCTTGCTCAGAGCTTGGCTTCTCAGAACCCATAGTCAGGCTGTCTTGCCTTTTTATTTTTGAAAACTTAGTTATTGCTGTTACAAACCCGGAGCATTTTTAGTATGAGTACAAGTATATATGCATACCAGCAGGCATGAAATTTTTGAAAGCTCCTTCAACAAGATGACCAATACGGTGGCAATAAATTCGGAGGAAATGGACATTATCTGCTGATTGACCTTCCTGGCATGTTAAACAGCTTTTGCTTTTGCCTTGAGGCATCTGGCTGCCTGACATGGCCAATTATCCTATGATAACATCAACTTCATTGAGTCTTATTGCTTCATTATGAAACTGTTTCAGCTGATAATGCATTGCGATTAGCAGGCAAACAGTCTTGGGAAGGGAGATTTCTCCTCGCCCACCGTTCTGCCTCGGAGCGGTGCGGTTTGCCTGTCTGCAGTGCAGAAGGCAGCGATGGGGGGAAGGTCCTTTCTAGCTCCTGGGAGCAGCTTGCATGGCTCTGGCAGCAGTGATGCTGCTTCCCCTGCTTCCTCCTCTCAGCTTTCCACCGCCTCCATTGATGTTTGGATCTTTTTCTTGTCCCAGTTAAATTATTTGTAAATATTTTTACTTAGGGCAGGAAAAGTGCCAGCACTTAGCTGCCACTGGGGGAACAAAAATACCAGTGCTGAGCCCTTGCTTGCCTGGAGCACGGAAGCTTTTACTCTCGTAGAGCTGTGCATAATGGTTTGTGCCACAATCCAATCTGGCACGTCCCTCACTTTCTGTCCATGTCTGCAAGCAGGAAAGAGACCCTCTCCACAAAACCTCTTTATCCTTCCACCCACCTCCTCCTGGCCCATGGTGGAGCAGAGGTTATGGCTGTGACAGTGACCGGTGCCAGTGCAGAAGGAAACGCTACACACCAGAAGCCTGTTTCTTTTACATGTTTTTAAGATGATGCCAGTGCTTGGAGTTTTGCCATGAACCCACTGTGGCTTTGCTCAGTGCCCCATTCCTGGAGTCCTGTGGGCACGAGAGACCCCACTTCCATTGAAAAAGGGAGTGTAGTCCTTGGAGAGGGTGAAAAATCTTGAAAATACTGATTGTCTTTTGCAGATAGTTTTCATTTTCCCTTTGTAGTGGCCAGCCACGTGGAGGGCTGTGATGGAGGTGCAGCTTCTCTCGAGGAGGAGTGGGGAGCCTGTCTTCTCTCTGCCAGCCACTGCAAGCATGTTATGGGATTCACTGTCCACGTGGATAAGTTAAGGAGTCCAAAGTGTGCAAGCATGATGCTGTGGGAGTCAACAGGGAGATTCTGGGGACACAAACAGCCTTACACTGTGAATATAGCGCAAGTGTGTGTGTTTGCTGGGGCATCCTCCTTGTGCGCAAGCCCCTGGGACCTGGTCCTGCCCAGGCTGGGGGTCTGCTTGTCCCCCCAGCCCCGTGTGCTGCCCATCTCCGGGCAGCATCCACCCTGCAGGCAGGGCAGGGCCAGGCAGAAGCCAGTTTGGAGCTGGGGCTTTGGTGGTGGCTGGAGGACAGCTGTGGTGTGGACGGGAGCCGCTGAGGAGGGGAGCACAGAGAGCTTAAGGAAACCAGGGGAAATCATCCAGGCCTGGCACATCTGAAGAGGGAAGATCAGAGTCCCGGAGCAGCTGCAGGGGAGATTGCATTAGCAGTTGGGAGATCAGAAGCCTGGTCCAGCCAAGGAGGGTGGATCAGACATGCAAGGAGGTCCGCTAGCCCACGAAGGTGTTCAGGTGGGTTGGGACAGCTGATGGAGGTGAGACCAGATGGGGAGAGGGGTTTGCATTGCTGTCTGCATCCTCTGAGCGTTAACACGCATTGGCACATCGGGGTTGCATCCCCCCATGGTCACACTCTGTCCCCAGCACAGCGGCAGGAGCTCCCACCCCGACGAATCTGTGCGATGCGAAATGCAGTGTGGGTGACAACGCAGTGACTCTTCCCGGGGACGCCATCTGGGTGAGTGGCTGTTTGCAGCAGGGAGGCACCATGGCAATTACGCTGTATTTCAGTCGAGAGTTCCCAAGAGCTGCTAAAATTCCCCAATCCCTTCTAAGACCCTGACTGCATCGCTGCAGAATGCTCCCTCCCACCTTCAGGCGCCGTCCTCCGAAGGCTGTGTTTGGCTAAACAGAGCCTCGGCATCCTGCTCCTGCCCACCCGAGCGTGGAGACGCGGCGCAACAATCGTAAGGCAGAAGGAGCTGTTGAAGACAGAGAACTGGTAAAACAGCAGCTGGGCAGTTTCAGCTCACGTTTGGCTACAGAGAAGGCACACCAGTGTCACCATGCAGCTGCACCAGCCCTGCAGCCCACCCCTTGTCTGATCTCCGCACCTCTTCTTGGAGCACCAGCTCCAGACAAATGCCCCCATTATCTGTGCTGGCATCCATCCCCCTCCTGCTGCGATCTTGGGGAGTCCCAGCCTGTGGAGAGCAGCCCCTCAGAAGGGTGGGTTGGGGCACAGGGAGTTGAGACGCGGCTGGCGGAGGGGACAGCCCCTGGGGAAGGTGGGCTCCTGCCTCTGGTGCTGGCGGTTGGGCAGCACTTGGGAGGTTTGTGCTTCTCTGCCTGGTTTTCCGAAAGGAGAATTAGGAGTTGAGAGGGAAGGGAAAGCTTTCTAGAGAAGACAGCACCAATCAGTTCTCCAGTGGGTGCTTCCCTGATAGTAATTGCCTATTAATATTGCCTTTCTCGTGCCTCTTCCCCTCCTTTCCTCAAGCGATGTGGCTCTATTTCCCCGTGCTGCTTGCTGTGGTGGTAATGCCTGAACGCGATGCGGAGGTGTTGAGTCACCTTCCAGAGCTGCAGGGATAGCTGGTGGGGGCATGAGTGGGGGCCACTCAATGGTGCCCCTACATCCACTGACCCTGGTTTTGGGGTTGTCTGCTGGTGCCTTGATGGAGCTCTGGCTGCCTGGTGTTCCCACCTTCGGAGGTGTCATCTTGGACCTTTGACACAGGGACCTTTACCAACCACAGCTGGTGGGGACAGTCTATGCTGGGCTCCTGTCAGCCTAGCTTTTGGTGTCCTGCAGGTGCTGGGAAGAGGTGTAGGTGGCTGGATGGAGGCAGCTTTACGGAGCACAGCTAACTGTTTTGTTGTGCCTTTCAGGCCCCGAAGGTGGGCTCAGGCTCTGAGGACGCGGGGTCCAAAGAGAAGGGAGTGGAAAGCAGCCCATCAGAGCAGTCTTGGATTTGATTTTGCAGTCACAGGCAAGACATGGATGAACCTTGCATGGCATTTCCTGGTATTTTCCTGTCTCCTTACCCACTTTCTCCTGTTTCCAGCTTGAGTTTATTAGAATCATAGAATCACAGAATCGTAGAATCGTAGACTGGTTTGGGTTGGAAGGGACCTTAAAGATCATCTGGTTCCAACCCCCCTGCCATGCACAGGGACATATTCCACTAGACCAGGTTGCTCAGAGCTCCATCCAACCTGGCCTTGAACAATTCCATGGAGGGGGCATCCACAGCTTCTCTGGGCAACCTGTGCCAGTGCCTCACCACCCTCATGGTGAAGAATTCCTTCCTAATATCTATTCTAAATCTGCTGTCTTTTAGTTTAAAGCCATTATTTTCCGATGTTTAACTGACATGAGAAATGTGCTCAGCAGTGGTGGAGGGCACAGCAGCAGGAACCGAGCATCCCAGCACTGGCACCAGCCCCGCTGCCACAAGGTGTATTGGAGTCAGGGGCTCGGTCCCTCTGGACCTGCTTCAGCCCAGATGCTCAGGGCAGCCTCCTCTGTGTCCTGGTTAAAAAATCTCTGCCCCGTAGGAGATGTAAAAGGGAATGGCACATGGCAAAACACTGAGGTGATGGACATTGTGGTTTGGATGGTGTTCTGGTTGCTCAGTCAAAATGGTTTGATAACAGCGATGGGAAAATATTTGTTTATCCACAGCTGATATTGGAGACACAAGTAGAAAGGACATCTCCCACCAGACCACCTAACATCTAATCTAAATCTGCCCTCTTTTAGTTTACAGCCATTGCCCCTTGTCGTATTACTACACACACTTGTGAAAAGTCCCTCTCCATCCTTCCTGTAGGCCCCTTCAGGTACTGGAAGGCTGCTCTAAGGTCACCCCGCAGCCTTCTCTTCTCCAGGCTGAACAGCCCCAACTCCCTCAGCCTGTCCTTATAGGAGAGGTGCTCCAGCCCTCGGATCATCTTCGTGGCCCTCCTCTGGACCTGCTCCAACACATCCATGTCCTTCTTATGTTGGGGGCTCCAGAGCTACCTCTTCACCTCTTCAAATGTCAAGCACTATAAAGAATCCCACTGAAGTCGATGGTCGTTTATGAAATTAAAAGTAATGTGGGCCTAGAGCTAACATAACCATCAAACAGACCAACATCTCTGGACCCTCAGCATGTCCCAAAGCTTATGTCAGGAATTTTTAATGTACAGAATCCGAAAAGCTAAACCATAACCACCATCCTGAGAGCCTTGTGTTCAGGACACTGAGTGTCTCCCGCTCTGCTGGCACGCAGAGCTCCAGTCCACACATGTGGGGTTCTGAAAGCTGCAGCAGATCCTGTTCCATGGAAGCTTCAAGCACCAACTGCTGGGGCTTGGGATGTGCCTGGAAGGTGGCTTAAATGGAAAGCTAAGACAACCTCATGCAAAAACGTAACAGCTGAGAAAGAGGAAACCTATAAAACCTTTGAGCCATGTTATTTGCTAAGCTGATAAAAGGTAGAGTGCATACGTTTATGAACAGGGGAAATCCCTGCTGTATTCACAGGCGCTGCTCACGGTTTCATAGTTAAGTAAATATAGTTCAGAATAAGAACAGTTTAAAGGGAATTTGAGAACATAATGAAGCTCAGAGAATTAGCTGAATAGCTTTCATTTGAGATTACGAAAACACAGCGTAAAATAGCGTTTAAATACCAATGTGGCTTCAGTATTACATAAAATAACCAAAGATAGAACCACTCTTCTGTCCTGGCATTGCCTGATAATCTTATTACTGAATTAATATAATCACGTACTTCATGATCACCTTTTTTCCTCTAACTTGACAGACTAGGTGAAGGAATTAAAAAGTGTCAGAAAAGGAGCGCACATTGGTTTTGAAGCTCACCAAGCTGCAAAGCCTGCTGCAAAGCAAAGCCTGATGACCCAGACTACATCGTGCCACCAAAATGCTGCTGCCCTGGTGTCGGATGGGTCAGGGAGAGGCCTTGGTTTTGGGGCAGCTGGGAGAGGCTGGGAGGATGCTTCATGCTGCTGGTGTCAGCCTTCGGGTAACATGGGGAAGACTTTGTGTTTCTGGGTAGGGAACATGAGTTTAAACTGTTGAGTTCATTGTAGGAGGGAAGGGAGGTGAGAGAGGTGAAGGTTTGTTGATGGCTGCTAGTTTTCAGAGGGAAATCCCAGGTTTTTCTGTCTCCTGTAGTGCATGTGGCTTTTGTGCTGAGGCAGGAAATCCCGTGAGAGACCCAGAGACGGCCCGATGGGGCATGGTGTGTCCCACAATGGATGTTGTCTGTGAAGAACTTACTGGGAGTTTGTGGCTTTATTCTATCTGTTATTACTGTGAGACTGAAAAATACCCTGTGTTTGGCTGCCAGCTTTCTCCCAGCGATGCACCGTTCTAGCACAGCTATCCTTGCTGGGGCATCCCAGGGGGACGGGGAGGCACGTGCAGGAGGACCAAATGCTCCACAGCCGCATCCATCCACGGCATCTCTGAGGACTGCAGAGTCCCAGCACGAGGAAGCCAGGAGGAAGCAACAAGCAATGAGCATGAAGAGGTTAGGAGGAAATAAGTTATAAATGAGTTACAGTAATAAAAATTAACTACATGCATTTTCAGTGAGGTTTTTGCCCAAAGGATCAGCACTTATGTCAGTGGTTTGGGGTAAGAACCATGCGTTGTGGTCAAACCAGGGGCTGCTGGGGTTACAGCTGGCAACCAGGACCAGCACCAGGGATGCTTGTTCATGGCATCTGCAGATGTGGTGTTGTCAGGGTACTGGCCTGGCTCCTTTGGGACCGTCTTTTCATGTAGTGCAGGAATGATGGCCAATATTTTCAGTTCTTTGGCATCTTCAAGGTCTCCCACTGGCACACACATCTTCTGGCTGCCTTGGTGGGGGCTCAGTGGCGAAGGACGGTAGAGTCTGTTGCTGGTGTGGAGCCTCTGGTCAAGCACCCAGGTGTGTTGCTTGCAGCATTATTTGCAGAAGATGCCAAGATGGCTTGGCCCAGCGAAAACAAATACCTTCACGTCCATGTTCACAGCCAAAATGATTTGCTTAGCTCTGAATTATAGAAATATTTCTCCAAATGTTTTGAACTCTGGAATGATGCTGCTCGCCAAATGTAATACCTAGAAGGCCTCTTTCATGTGGCTATTACTTTGGTGACCAAAGTGCCAGGGTTTTACAAAAGCTGCTCATCCTTTGATAAAACAAAATCAGCGAATTTATGCTGACAGCTTCAGATGCTGCGGAAACCTGAGCAACCTTTCACCAGCATATGTTGCTTGCTGGATCCGTCCTTAAGAACAAACTGCAGGAGCATCTTTAGTAATTTAATGAGCAATAAAGAAGACTATAAAAAAACAAGGATAATTAAATGCAATGATAGATTTTAGCACCCTAAATGGTTACCAGAGGTGCTTAATCAAAACTAAGGTTTGTGCTAGGCAGAATGAATAGCTCTTTGTTGCCCCATAATAGAGCACATTTAAAAATAAAATGCAAAGGAAGATTTGAGATAGCATTGGAATGATAGAATCGTTAAAAATCATCCCAGCCTGCCTCCTGATGCCCTTCTGATGCTTGAATAAAACAAATAAAGCAAAATTAGGGAGCTGTTTTGTATATTGCTTTTATCTTTGTTTCACCTTTTGAAAATATTTATGAAGGGCACTTTAATACGATTTGGCTTGTAATTTTTCAGTTTGGAAGGGGAAAAAATAGATTGACAGTGTTAAAGGTTAGCCAGTGATGTGATTTTTTTTTTTCTCCAGCCTACCGTTCCGGGAGGTAAATCCGAGAGCAGGAAACGCTGGCTACCTAGGCAGAGTGCAGGGCGATGTGCGTGCGTGCGTGCTGTCAGGATGCAGCGTGCACACACTCCAGCCCCACTGCCGCTCTCATTTCAACAGCACAAATAGGAAACTAAGGAAAGCACCAGCATTGCCACAGATTCTTTCTTAATACAATAGTCTTTAGGAAAATCTATGGATTAATTACACATTTTCATGCAATAACATGATGCTAATTGTTTACACTAAGCCACATTCGCTTATGTAAATTGTCTTAATTGGAAAATTCTTTAGTGTATAAATGTGATAGAGAAATAAAGAAATGAGGAAATACAGAGGACGTCAAGGCAATCCTGTGCAGATGATACCCTGGTGCGATTCAGGGTGACCTCATCGGTTAACTCAGGCACTAATTTCTCGGATAGGTACAAAAGTGCGTGAAACACGGGCTGTAATTCTAACAGTTATGGGCCTGATCCTGCCCTCTTTCCGTCCTGAGTCCTCCCCGTGACCCCGGAGGGAAGGGGCAAGAAGGGCTGCAGAGGGAGCCTGACCCTGGGTCTCTGCTGCTGGGACCGCAGCATCTCAGCGCCATGGTACCTGAGTGAGCGCGGCATTTTTCGTGAAAACATCTTGTTTGCAAAGGAACATCACGAGGGATCTTTGCACTGGGTTTGGGTTACTGGGCTGCACGCTGCTGGCCAGAGTCACTTGCCTGTTGTTGGTTGCTGGGAACTTGCAATGCTCAGTGAAAGACAGTGATCTCGGGGAAGCCTTTGAGCAAATAACCGGGACAGAGCTTAGGTACGTAACGAAGGAGAACGAGCAGCCTTGCCCACGGGTACCAATGCATTCAGCACTGTGTTTAGTGCAAGGTGTCACTCGTATGGTGTTCCTCAATCAAATACTGTCACTTTCTCATCTTGGTGGTTTTAGTGAGCAAAAAAAACCCCAGCAACAAGGAAATCAGCAGCCAACTTCTGCGTATGTGGTGGGTGAGGTGTTTTGGCTCAGTTCTCCTGGTTACCCCTTTACAACTTACTTTGTACCCATGCCAGTTACCATAGAGGTACTTTCCCGAGGCTGTAGCTTGTCCCAGTTGCTTCAGGATAAGCTGGGACATGGTCAGGAGCCTTCCTGGAGTAAGTTGGTGTAATGCTGTGCAAGATATCAGCGGGGCCTGTTAAATTGAGAGAGACCTAGGGAAACGTATGGAAAAATGCGGAGCAGCCTTGTTTCAGCTCAGCAGGGGCAGGTGTCAGTGGGAGAGGTAGATCCTCCGCAGGGAAAGTCACTGGGCAGCCACCATCATAGCAGGCCAGGATGGCCCCTCTCACCACTCCAGGGCACGACCACCTCGCCCCACGGGTGAGGCTGTCCTCCTTGCCGTGCTGCAGACCTGGCCTGGCTCTTACCCTTAGGGTGCTGCCCCACAGCGTGCTCTCACCAACAGGAGTAGGGTTCCTAACTCTTGTCCCCATCACCGCAATGGGGTGGGATGCCTGCCTGTGGGACCCCTCGCCTTCCCCGGGGACGTGAGCATCTCTCCATCCTGGTGCAATGTGCAGAAGAACTCGGCAGCGTCATCTCAGCGGCTGCTTTCACCCACTGGCGCACAGCATCACCAGGCTGGGGAGAGGCTTGGAGAGGTGGGGAGAGGTTTGGAGAGGTGGGGACCAATGTGGCCCCATAAAGGACTCTCCTGCTACAGTTCCGGCTGGTGTGGGTGTATGCACCGGTGCTGAGGTGGGTGCAGCAGGGTGCTGGCATGGGTTGTACGCACCGGTGCTGAGGTGGGTGCTGGCATCGCCACCATGGTGCAGCATGGGCAGAGCGTGCCATGGGGACGCGTTCCCCCACTTGGTTAGCAGTGCAGGGTGGAATCAGTGCAGAGGACTTCAAAGCTCCCCCCTGTTGGCCAGCCCAGAGCTGACTTGCCACCACTTTCTTCACCAGCGATTAGACCCGCAGGTAGGTAGATGAGCTCAAATACTGGGCCGTGCCCCCCTCGCCCCCCACCAGCCCCGCTGTGCTCCCTACCACTGCTCCGGCCAGCAGCAGCCCAGCCTTTTTGCCCCTGTTATTCTCACCATCTCCCTGACAGCCATAACAATATAGCGAGCTATCTCAAGCTGGGACTGTCTGAATTGAGGAGAAATTTAAAAAAAAAAATGAAGAGTGAGATTTCAAGGGTCTCACCAGAGCTTGGTGCTACAAACTGTTTCGTCAGCTGGGTGCAGGGATGGGGGAGCCAAAATCACAGCCAGCAAGAGGGGAGGCTGCCGGGGCTGCCCGCAGGAGCAGGCAGCGCTGAGCTGCTGAGCTGCATATGGGTTATCATCACTTCACAGATGTTATCCAGGAGAGTGGAGTGTTTTTGTGATCTGGCTGGGACTCCTCTTCTGCTGCACTTAAAATGTTTTCACTTTGATTCAGCAGCTCCTCTAATGGGAGGATGAGCATCACTCTTTAAGGGCTGAGATCTACTGAAGTCTTTTTCAGCACAAAAAAACCCATAAGCAATGTCTTCATAGTCCGCTGTAACGATATTTTACTGTATCCTATGCCTGAAAGAGTTGTGTCCTGGATGACTGTCACTGATCAGAATCTAGTCTTATTTAAAGAGGAGGAAAAAAAAGCTAATTTCCTCCTTTTTGTTTTGTTAGACTTACTTTTTTCTTATTTCTGCTTGGTGGGTTCACATCATATTTTCTTAAGAGAATCTACTCTTGATGCTACATAAAGATTGACAATGTGGAGCATCATAAAGAAAATGTATCTGAAATATTTGCTCAGTCAAGACTCAGAGGTGCTAGGTTGTCCAAAAGTGTTAATGCAGACAGGCTTCAACTAAAGGAGCTTTTGCAGCTCCAACAGACGTATGAATTTTGAAGGATGTTTCTTTGAGCATTAAACCTTTCTCATGCTACATGCTGTTTGCACTCTTTTGTCTTACAAACCTTTTAAAATTTATCCCAGGATGCTGCAATTTGAGACTTTTGCTTTTTTGGGGTGGGTTGTTGTTTTTTTTTTTGGCTGCCTTATTTCTGTCCTAACTCAGTAAAACTGAGAGCTGATGAAGGACTGGGTGAGAAATTCAAACTCCCTCTAGGATAGTTTCAGAAAAGATGATATGGAAAGAAGAAAAACAAAAGCACATGTTGCCAAATGTATGCATATTTTATATTGGCATTTGTATCATAAAAGTGGCTGTTCTGTGTGTATTTTCAAGACACAGAGGGAATACGCTAAATGAAATATTCAAACACTTTGGCAACCCCTGCATACTTCTGTATCAGAACACCCTTGTTCTGTAACTGGGTATGACGTTTATTAAAGAGCAGTGGGTTTACCAGTTCTCATAAACAAATTCCGTAGTTACCAAGGTGCTGTGGCTACAGAAATCAAAGTACTTCAGATATTAAAAAGTAGGTTTCTTTTAAATGAAAGCAGAGGTGTACTGGGTAACTTCTGTTTAGGTATGTTTTTAAGGAAGCTTAGGTCTTGATCTGGTGCTGCTGCAAGCAGGTCCAACGGCGCTGCAGCCAGGGATGCCCATGGTATCGCACCCGATTATAGCGGGAGGGAACCTGCTGCTTGGCTCAAACTCCGTGTCCGTTTGCAACCTTGGTCTCACGCACATCCCTCTGAGGACGCGAACATTCACGCAGACCCCGCTGGCCTGCTTGCCCTTGTGAATGGTTGTGAGCGCCCAGAGAAGGCAGCTGGAGTCAGCTGGAGCTGCTGATTTTGTGAGGCTTTGGATCCAACCCTGAGACCAACACAAATATTCCTGGTTTGCACCGTCACGAATCCCCAGTGCATTTTCTGTGTCTGCCACCAGCAATGGCAAACGTCACAAATATATTCACCGAAAGAGAGAAACCTGGTTTCTTATGATGATATTTGATAAATGAGTTACCATCTTGCCATTCTTTGAGGTTTGTTGGGGGTCACCATGAAGTGCTGGGCCATATACAAGAATATCTGCTTTTAGGGTCAAAAAGATGATTCAGAATATCAACGAGGTGGGAACTTTCAAAAGGACCAAATACATTCTTCAGAAAGAGCTGTGTGATTTCTGAGCTTAACAATTCAGGAGACGCGAACTGATGTTCCCCAGACATGAGCCCCCCCAGCGCCCCTGGGTCTCTCATGTTCATCAGGCAGCGGCTGTCGCAGAGGGACAAAGACGGGCTCTGATTCCATGGGCTGCCCTCTTGGAGGGAAAATCTCAGCCTCTCTATGGCAGCTCATGTCTGAGAGGACCTGGAGGAGCTGACACGGTCCGACTGCCTGCTCGGTGTCTGCTCTATAAATAGTGCTATTAAATCTGACTTTTAAATGCACTGAAAAGTCCTGTGAGATGAGACACGCAGCCAGGAAACACTTATGGCCTGGGTGTGTCTGCCTACCAAGGTGAAATGCTGAAGCATCTGCTGCTCAGCTGCTCTGAGGCTACCGTAAAGCCCAGAGAAATCACAAACCCCCCAGTCGCTGTAACGGGACTTCTCCTGCCTTTCTGCTGCCGGGCCGGTGGGACAGCGCGGGGAGGGCTGGCAGGCACCTCTCCACATCTGGGCTGTATCTTCAGCATTCAGGTTCTGGCCTCCCAGAAGTTGGTGGATCCACGCTAATCAGCAACACCTTGGTTCAATATATACTGAAACAGGTTTTCCATGCTTTACATATAAAATGCTATAACAAGAACATATTGGTATTCTTGGGCCAAGACTATTTGGGCAGGAAAATGCCGATGAAGTGTGATGGAATCCATGTGAACATGAAGTGTTTGCTTGCAGGAATTAAAGCAAATTTAAAATGTTCACATTCACTGATTAGAAACGTTATTACATCTCTCGGGTGGTGAAACAGCAAGCTGTAATTTCTGCTCCTTCCTTCACAGGCCCCGCGTTACCTTGAGGGGTTTGGGAGGATTCGTGGAGTGGAAGGCAACAGACGGGAAACGCAGAGATCTTCAGCTGCAATAAAGGTACCTGCGTGCAATGGAGTTATTCATTTAAATAAACATAAAAACACCAGTAGTGCGTATACATTGCATCTCAACCAGAGGCAGCGCTGCCCGTTTGGAGTTGGCAGTTTGCTTTCCAACTCCTTTACACCTTGCTTTTGTCAGACTTGCGTTTTGAGTATTTAAAGCTGCAGGACCAAGTCCTCTGCTTCCTTTCTAGCAAACACTCCTGCATGGGGTGGGAAGAATGACATTGAGTGAGCGATGGCCTCCTTAATCCTCATAGTTTCCCCTTTAAAACAGGAAACTCTGGGAGTTTCATGCTAATACACTGGGAATAATTGCTGATAGACCATTTTCTGAGGGTAAACAGCTTGTTGATATTCACCTGGAGATCTCCTTTATCTCACTATTTAGCATCGTTTCTCTCTCCCCCCGGGAGCATGCACAGGTTTGGGTGCTCACCTGCTCCGAGCTGCACTCCTGAGGAGTTGTCACGGGCTGCTTCACTGCAAGGGGCCCGAGGGGGCTGAGTGTGGGGACCGGGGTGCTGAAGCGATCCTGTCCCCGTCAGCCGAGCTTTGCGGGAGCGCTGGCCGGTGGTGCGGAGCCTGTGGGTTTGGGTGTCCGTGTGGGCAGATGGGGCTGGAGCAGGAAGAGCGGCGTTCTCCTGGGCCACGGAGGTGGAGGGGTTGCTGGGGGCTGCCTCCGAGCCCCTTCACCAGCTCGCGTACCCCAGCTCCCATGGGGACCACAGTGCCTTCCCCTGTCCCACCGTGGCTCTGCTGAGGGGGACCGGTGGGGGCAAGGCTTCCCAGGGTGACAGCAGAGCCATCGCGAGGCCAACACAGTGGGGACTGTTGCTGCTGGTACCCGGCCGCTCTCCTGGCGGGAGCAGGCACGTCTTGGGAAGCACGGGCACAGCCCGGGGTGGCTTCGGTTGCCACCGCACAGCGTTGTCACCTCCAGACCCATCTTTGGTCCAGCTCAGCAGCGGGGACGGACGAGCCTGGGCTGGTCCCAGCCCGGTTGCTGGCTCCCACCCGGGAGGTGGCTGTTTCTGTGCTTGCAGGGCCTCGTAAACGGAGAAGGCAAAGCTATTTCTTTCCTTTCTGTTCCTGTGCTGCTTCCTGAGGCCCATTGCTCCGGCAGCCGGCTCCTCCTGACCCCCTCTTTCCCCGCTCTCTGGCAACCGTGTGGCTTTACGATGGCGAAAGAAAAAGCAGTCCCCAGATAACTATTTGGTATAAGCAAACCATGCGGCTTTAATGGAATTACCTCAGCCCTGCTAGTAAATAATTTATAGGAGGCAGTAAATAAAATATGTTTCTGTGTTCTTAAAAAAAAAAAAGAGCTGTCAGCTGGCAAACACCCACTGGGGGGGACTTCACCCAGAACTTGCCCCACCACAGAGATCCCGGGCAGGAATGGGACCTGGTGGGGAAAGCACCCGAGCCCAGAAGAGCTGTGGGGAGGGGGTGGTCAGAAAAGCTGTGCTGGGGGGGGGGACCCTGGGGGTGCCCAATGCCTGCTCACTGGCGGGCTGTGCACATCCCTCCGTCTGTCTGTCTGTCCGTCCTTCCAGGGGGCATTTCCGAGGTTGCCTCCCAGTAGCCTTGACAGTGGGTCCCCACCGCTTGACCTGAATTTCCGAGGCACCCGCTCGCAGCCCCGCAGTGTCACCGAGCCCCGATTGAAACCCGACCTCTGTCACTAATGGCATTAACTGGGAGCTGCGGGGCAGCCCGAGGGTCCCCAGGCGGGGAGGGGCTGCTCGGAGCAGCACCGAGGGGGCTGCGGGGTGCCTGGCGGGGAGGATGGAGGGTACTGAGGAGAGGGGAGATGGAGGGGTGCCCGGGGAGGAGCAGGTGTGCATGGAGAGGGGTGCAGGACCGGCTGCCGTGACCCCCCCCAGGGCTTTGCAGCCCCCCCGGGGGATGCGCTGCCGGGGCTCGGCCCGGTTCAGCCGGGCCCGGGTCGGGGGGCCGCAGCCGGTCCCCCGCTGGCGTGGGGGAGTTCGGGCCGGGGAAGGCGGCAGCGGAGATTTACGATGCGGGAGGACAGAGCGTGAAAGCAGTATATCATCATCAGGTTGGGCTGAAAGAAAGAAAACATATCTTCAACAAAAAGCGGGGCTTCGCAATTCAGCTGCGTTGTTAGGACAACGCAAACTATCCTTGAAATGATTAGTTCCACTTCAAAGGCATTTACATTCAACAGGGGCAGACGCTGCCTCTTTTTATGTCGCCAGAGGAGGAGGGAAAAAAAAAATAATAATAAAAAAAAAAAGGCAAGGAGGTGTGGGGAGGTTTTGTGCTAAGGAGAGTCATACGCTTGCTTCTTCTATTTATTTTTCCTCATTCAGGGGATGCTTGTGTAAGATAAACAGAGCGCACACAGCCGCGGGGTCCACGGCCGCTGGCGGGGGAGGTGGGCGAGGGGTGGTCGGGCAGGGAGCCCTGGGGGCTGCTCTCGGACTCCCCCACCTCTTCCAAATGAGAAGCCAAAAGACAACAGTGAAAAAAAAAAGAAAAAAAAAAAAAAAATCCCTGACCTCCAGAGCTGTCTTTCCTGGGACATCTGTTATTAACTTGAGGAAGCGTGACACACGTTTGGTTAGATCACAAAGGCTCAGGGTATCCTGGCAGAGTTTGGGAAAGATTTGAAGACTGAAGTGTCCCCACACCCCTCGGGAATTGGCTCCCATGGGATGGCCTGTGCTGGGAAAATCTGAAATCATGCACCGAAAGTGCTTCTTGGAGGCCTCTGCCAGGGTGAAACCCATTTGGTGTGTTCCAGGCTATCCTGAGCTGTCCAGAATCGAACATGAAGCAGGAAAAAGATGCTGGAATTAGCCCAGAGGCAACATTTACCACACCCCTATCACTGTCCCAACACCCAGCCCATCTGCCCTGACCCTAATCCATTCTTACATCCAAACTAACCCAGTCTTCTTTCCCATTCCAAAGCACAGCACTTATTTTAGCTCCCAAATTATCTAATGACAGTGTTCCCATCATGCTTAGTGCTGGAAATGAAAAGGCAAGAATTAAAAAATTAAAGTGCAAACTCTGAGGCCTGTGCAGGGAGTTATCTGTGCCGACATGAGGAATTCTGCTTCGCTTGAGACGTTTTGCACCAGCACATGTGCATGTGGGTGTACGAGTGGGGGTCTTCGCTCTCTCCCTGATCCTGTTGCCGGTTTCTGCCCGACATTTTGCAGCTCATCCTTGGGTTAGACCTCATAATTCTGTAGGAGAAGAAAACTGAAATTGTAAAAGATCCTGAGCAACAGTTTTCTAAAATATTTTGTCTCCCACAGCTATCTCAACGCATATGAACTGAATTATTCTCAATACTGGTGCTGATCAAAGCTCTTTCTTTCAAGTCGCTTTTGTGGGGAGGTTAACACTTTGCACATTTGAAACCTGACAACTATATCTGGGTTTTTTTAAAAACATTTTTAAAGGTGTTGTGAAGATTTTAATGTCTGAACCCACAAACTCTCTGCTGTAGCCCTGTTGGAAAGGCAGAGATGACGATGGCCCCAGCTTTATGAAATAAACAGCAGTGTGCAAGTTAGCCTTTGGAAATGAAATCCTTACTCCAGCTAAGATGTAGCTGAAGTCAAGGTTTAACTGTTCGGTGATCCTTGTTTTAAGTTACGAACATTCATGTGAGTCATTCCTGATGAATCCAAGAAGTTCTCTTCCTTTTTTTTTTTCCTCTTTCACCTTTCTCTCTCTTCTGTTTTCATCAGCCTTTTTCTCCCTGGCATGGGAAGGCTCAAACGAGGGGAGCTGGAGGAGTCAGCACTCGCTGTTTGTTACTTTCATCCAGTTTTTGGTCATCTCAGATATTTTGTTTGATCTGGAGAGCTGTGGCCCAAGGAGGACCAGTCCGGTGCTGGGTCTCGCTTGGATGATGTGGGTTGAGAAATCCTGTGCTGCAGCAACCAGCACATGAGGATTAGAAATGGGCCTTTCTGAGAAATCAGCTCTCATGTTGGTGTTGGTAACCAGGAGAAAAGTGGCTGAAAGAGCAGCAGTGACATTAGAAACAAAAGTGGTGACGTTTTCTTTGTTTTAGAGAGAGGATGGCAGAGAGTTGGTGCTCTGGAAAATGAAAGAAATATAACTAGAAAAATCCTAACCAAAAGAAGATAGTCTTGAAAATTGATAATAAAGAGGTAGCCTTGGAAATAGTGTGGAATAGGAGAGGCTGATGGGAGAAAAAGGAGAGCGGGGCGAGCACTGGCTTCTGCGCTGCGTGAGGGCACTGGAGCTCAAAGATGAAGCTGAAAGCCCTACCAGCCTGAGACATGTTAGCCAGTGGTGTTATTTTCATTCCTAAAGATAAAGAATTTTTTTCAGTCAGAAAAAATGCATTTTTATTGAATTCCCTGCAAGTTCATAGTTTAAAAATGTGTTTTCCATTTCTGTCTTTCTTGTTTTATGAAACACTAGAAACATGAGAGCTTTTCAAATATCCTTGAGAATGACGGGAGTTTTACATTTGTTCTGTCGTTTACTCCGTCGTTTATAAG
This sequence comes from Opisthocomus hoazin, assembly GCF_030867145.1. NCBI lineage: Eukaryota > Metazoa > Chordata > Aves > Opisthocomiformes > Opisthocomidae > Opisthocomus > Opisthocomus hoazin. Next base: position 8,302,115 of record NC_134427.1, on the reverse strand, counting down.
GGCATTATTGGGAACCTAAAACTGATGTGTGTTTTAGCTCTGCAGCGTCTCCTGATGCGGACCTTTCCCTTCTTCTGAGTTTTATTGTTACTCTGTCACCCTGTTCCTAAAATATTGGCGAGGCTGCTGGGGCTGCTTGGCTGCAGGAGGGAGGGGAGCATCTCCCCCGGGGACCGCTCGGTATGGCGGAGTGCTTGTAAAGGAGAAGCACGCCAAGCAGAGAGGGAATTTTAGGCTGCTTTGGGAAACTAGGGGTTCAGGGGCGTGAGGGTGACTGATCCAGCAGCACCTTGTCTTCACTGGGCTCTAGAGTCGCAATTTTGGCTTATTTGCCTTGGCTGATCCATGCCTGTCCATAAGCTGGCGTTAACTAGGACCAGCTCTTGGTTTTGCAGGTGGGTGCCGGTGGCTGTAGCATCATCCAAGGCACGTTTTTGGGAACAGGAACGAGGAATATGGATGCTGGTGAGAAATACACCCCGTGACTCCAGGTCCCTTTGCAGATGCTCCGATTGCAGCCTCACTGGTAGCAACACAAAACTTGGCTGAGTGGGAAAATCCTCTCGGATTTGGTGGTTCAACCCAAAGGCCTGATGCTCTGCTCTGGCGTCCTTGCACGCGGTAAGCAAAGAGCGAGAGGAAGAACACAGGGCACGGAGAGGGGCTGGGGGCCAGGTGAGGAACGCCCTTCCCCCTGTGGTCTCTTCCCCCCTTGTTATCCCCTTGTCTTTCCCTTTCTCTGATTTTTGTGTGCCTGCATGTCTCCCTCCCCTCCTTCTTGTCTGCTCCTCTCCCATTCTTGTCTCGCTCCACCCTCGTCTCTCTTGTCTGGCTGCCCCACACCCCTTTTGTCCTGCTCGCCTGCTCGGCATCGCTTTTGTGTGCTAATAGCAGCCGACTGCCACCGACTCAAAGGATCCCAACGCCGCTGCCATCGCCCCACGCTTTTAATTCGGCTGCTGAGGACCAAGGCGGCTCCTCTGTCCTGGCCCCCTCGCCGTGTGGCGTGGCTGATGCCACGTCCTTGTGTCCCCTCTTGCCGGGTACAGCACCTTGGCCACCACTGCCATGACCTGGAGGGGACAGTCCCAGCACACCGTGCCCAAGCAGTTAGCTTGGAGAGTCCACGGAGGGGGTGGTGGCAAGGCAAAACGGAGCTGCGATGAGGTCTTCCAGGCTGTTTTGGGCCGCACCAGGGATTCCTAGGGGTGCTGGCACCCCTGTGGCAGGAGCTGGGGGAAAGGACTTGCACCTCTGTGGGGATGTAGGTGCCCCTCGCTCCCGGCACGCTCCAACCCTTGTGGCTCCATCCCCATCTGCAATGTTTTTTATTTGGTGTTACGTTCAACTTAACATTCAGGGAAATAGTTTCCTGTGGAGCTTTTCCTTTGAGTAGGTAGAATTTGGTATTTATTTTGAGGCAGAAGCTTGTGGCCAGGACCAGGCTCCGGGAATCGGCCTTTCCCACCTGAACGCATCTCTCTGAGGTGTGCTGGGGGCTTGTCCTCGGGGTCCCTGGGGCAGGAGCACTCCCCTCTGCTCAGGGATCGGGTGCTGCTGGGGTGGCAGCACACAACGTGCATCGGTGGCTCGTTCCCACCCCACACCTCGCCCCTCGCATCCCCGCTTTGCTGGGCGCTCCTCCCCGAATCCCACAAACTGCAATTCTCGCAGGAGGCATCGCGGCCCCGTTTCCCCTGCAGTGACAGCATGCCACATGCTTTATTGCTCCTCTCCCTCCTGGGAAGCCTCTGCTTGCTCTCGGGAGCCACCACGCTCGGCCGAGTGCACCCCACAGGTATCCCGGGGCGTGGGTCGGTTCCCCCTCTCGGAGTGGAGACGGGGGAAGAAGGGCTCCGGTTTGCAAGGCAGCATTTTCATGGCTGGATGATGTTTGTAGCAACCTGGTGTCACGTTTGTTTTTCTGAAAGCCATGTTCCCTGCCCTGGTTTCATCCTGGGGAGCTCCAGGCTACGGCCATGTGTCTGTACCAGGCTTGGCAGAAATCTGCCTCATCCTCCAAGCCCCAGGAGCGCCGGGATGCTGTGTGGGGATGCTGTGTGTCACCGGGTGATGCTGAGACCTTTCATACTGGCTGCGAGGAGGCAGCAAGGGGTGACGTAGCCTGCCTCTGGTAGATGCAAAAGAGCTGCAGCAAATGCTAAGGAGGCTGAAAAAGAGCAGCCAGTTATCAGAATAATTCTATCTAAAGAAATAAACCAGTGCCTCTTCTAAAAGGAAAACCTGGAAAGTCAAGTGGTATTTCTCTGCGGCCACATATTTCCTCTGAAGCTGTATAGGGTTGTTTGTAAGTGGTCCGTGCCCTGCAACTGCACTTATTTTTAAAGAGGGCAAGAATGAGAATGAGTGAACGCATTTTGCCTAATTACTCATCCTTTTCAAGGCTCGTTTGAAATATTTTTCCCTGACACTGTGTTTTCTTTCCCCTGAAGAGAACAAGGAAAAAAAAATCTCAGAGATAGAGGGAATCAATGTTAATGAGAAGTTAAATGAAGTATTTATATTACATGCTGGTGGGTCTCATTCATACACCTGGAGTAGAAATACCTGGAGTAAAAATAGAAGTAGATATATATATATATAAACGGTATGTATACACATGCAGATTGAGATATAGATTGCTAGAGAGCTTGTATGTGTGTGGATGTGTGTTTGCACGTACAGGCAGGTGGAGAGAGAAAGAGAGAAATCCACCTGTGCGCTGCTGTAGCTTTGATTTGCAGAGGGGTCGGCTGGAGTGAGCAAGCTCCTCTGTCCCTGATAAGCCCCACGGGTTGCTCTTTATTTAGAAGATAAACAAGCTGTCTTAAAACCCACTAAAGGCTGAGGTAAACCAAGGCAGATGCTAATGAACACCAAGAGGTTTGCAGCCCCTCGAGGAGGAGCTGTGCGCGGGTTTCCACAGCACTCTGACCTTTTGTGTGAGTGCTTCACCCCGCCACGGAGTCAGCCTGCGTGACCTTCTGGAGCGTGCAGGAGTTGCAATGTCCTGGAGAGAAATCCTGTCCCTGCCGAAGCCGCTGCAGCATCCCGATGCCAGCCAGAGCCAGAGCCGGCAGCGCTCGCTTTTCTGGAGATCGCACACCGTCACTGCTGTCGGAGAAGAATATAAAAGCCTGGTTTTATTAATCTAGTACAGTCTTCTACGTACTAAAAAATAGTTGTGCCATTAATAATGAATTTGTCACATTTCTCTGTCAGTTCCAATTTGTGTCGCTTGCCAGGTGGCAGCAGGCTTTGTCAGCGGCGCGGTGGGAGCTGGCAGAGCTTTTACCTGGCATCGCGCTCTGCCCTGCGCCGAGCCTGCAGACCCCTGGAAGCCTGGGTGCTGCATGCCGGGGGTTCCATCCTTACCTGACTTCCCAGAGAACTGCCCTGGTCCTTAATGCCATAAGGAAGGGGAGGCTGGCTCCGCTGGCAAATGTGGTCTGAAAAGTGTTTTCTATTCCTTGGGATACTAAGAAGAGTCAGAATGGCAAATACACAGGTTTTTAAATGAAAAGACCTGGTAAAGATTTTTTCACTCTCAGCGGTTAAGTGGTTGAGTGTGGATGTCTCTGGGTAACTGGGAAGGCAGTTACTTCAACAGTCCCAAAGAAATCTGCTTTTCCTCCACCGAGGCCAGATTTGAATCTGAAGTACTGGAACACAGGGAAATGCATGAAATACCTGTTACAGCCATCCACTTCTCCTGGCAGCAGCAGTTCTGTCGGTGGGAATGGGGAGCTCCAGCCTATGACTGGAATCTCCCATCATGTCGCCCGTCTTGGAGCAGGTCTGGTGGACCTGCTGTGTTGTGGGACACTGTCCAGCCAGTGTCCCGGGGAGCCCAGGGCGGGTGTGTGGCTGCTGCTTGTCTCCATCTGTTTCAGTATTTGCCCTAGGAAGTGGCACGTGCCTCTGACTTTGCCACCTCCTCTGATTGATTTAAAAACAATGAACAGTCCGTTAAGTCTGGAGGTCTTTAGGCCATGGGTTGTTTCTTGCCATGGGAAATTTTAGTTTGGTTTCCAAAGGAGATGAGGCTCTTGCTTCTGAGCTGCTTGTCTGTCTCTGTCGCACTGCTTTGCTAACTCTGAACCCATAAATCGGAGGCATCGGGCTTCATTAGCTGTGCTGATCCCAGGACTAATTGGCACAGCCCTTGAAAGCAGAAGTCAGGCTATGCAACATTGTGGGAATAACTTAAAAAAGAGGAGAGAAAAAAAAAAAGGGGTTAAAAAAAATGTCGGGCCCAGGTTTGATTTTCTCCAGATCCCTTGAACCCATGGCAATGTCATGTAAGGTACCAGTAAACAAATACTGTAGACTCCAGTTCAGTACAAGGTGGGGAAAACACTTGAAAGTGACAGTGAGAATATATACTGCCGGCGTTTTGCGTGATGTAGCAGACGAGGGTTTTGAAGGAAACTTCTGTTATTGGGAGTGTTTGGGTTTATTTCTCAACTGCCATTGCTTGCTTTCTTGTCAAGGTCCCTCATCAGAACATTCGCTTACCCAAAGAACGGGCTCCTGAATGCCTCGATGGGGAGCAGGGCAGTGGGTGGTGCTGGCAGGGTCTCGTGCCGCTCTGCACAGGCATCTCACAGGGTGCTGGTGGGTGCTGCGGGGGTGGGCACCTCCCTGACTGTCCCTGTGCCCTGGCAGGCAGCCCCGTGGTGAACCCCGGTGAGTTACAGTCCCATCTGGGCACCTTCAGCCCTCCTCCGCTGCTTTCTGCAGCTCCGCTCAGCGGAGGGGCTGTGGCTGATGCTCGTTGAGGGGACACAGGGAGGTGGCCTGTGGGCTTCAGGTGAAGCCACGGGTGGGGGGAACCTTTCCTTTCCCTGAGCTCCCTGGGGCTGGCAGCACCCGGCACACTCCTGACATGATGCTGCTGTCCCCAGCCCTGGCGGGGTGGACACGGGGACCTCCCCTCCGGTGGACATGGGAGGCATGAAGGCTTCGGAGCTGTCATTACTGTGTCTTTCAAAGCACTAAATTCTTTTAGTAATGCTGTTCTGTAGATGAGGTTTCTTTTACTGTCTCAGCTGTGAGCTTTTTGAGCTTTGCTGTTATTGCCTGCGCACGTGCTTTTAAATTATTGCTCATGCTGCAGCATTTATAGCTTTTGCTCTCACACTGCGCAGTTGTAAACTCTTTTTTTGTTTAAGATCCCAAAGTCTACCTGACGCCAAGGCCAGGTGCCGAGACATGGGCTGTGCTGCCGAGCATCTGCCCCAAGAACTCGGCCTGCAGTGGGCAGAGGTAAAATTTCCCCTTGCTTTTAGAGAAAAGTGACTAGAAAAGGAAGAGAAAGGCAGTGAGCTGTAATTATAAAGTGGTTTTTTGTGTGCATGTGCCTGCGTGTTAAGCCGTGGGTGCCAGCCAAATTGCTTTCAGGGAGTTCAGCACCAGACAGTCCAATATGGAGTTACTTGAAATGGGCATTGTCAAAGGGCTGTGGGACAGAATACGGGCATTTGGTAGGAAAATATTATGCCCAGCCATTAACCTGAGACTGAGATGGAAATGTGGTAGAAGTATCTTTGGGCTGTACCACACACCACGTGCTCACAACGTCTTTGCTTAACCTTTGTGAATGGCACAGGAGTTACCGCCACACTGCGAGGGGATCCTGGCAGAGAGGCTGCTGCACCTCTGCACCTTTTTATGTAAAGAGGAAGAAGCTGGAGAAAGATTTTTATTAGATCAACTGTTAGGTGAGACTCAGGTGCTTTCAGTGAGCCATCCATGAAAAATGTGTTTGCAAAGATCTAGATGATAACAAAAGATTTTTCTTGGATGATGGTTGCAAAGCTGCCTTTGTGGGAAAAAAAAAAGCTAAAAAATATGTGTGTGTCTGTGCACACATATCCATTCACAAAAAGCCCAAACTCTGTCTATAATTTGCTGGAGAAATATAAATGTGATGGTTGACCCTTCTTTTAACTGAATTGAATATTAGCATTCTAGGCTGAATTTTCCATCTGTGTCCTGCAAAAGATTATACAGAAACCTTCTCCGACTGTGATGTGAGCGAGCCTAATGAATGTGTGCATTCAGTCTAATAAATGAATGACATTTTATTTTTTAAAATATATTTTTTTTGGAACTTGTACTGAAGCACTCAGAAATTCTTATCAATCTATCAGAGTTAGCTTTCTCATTAGCATATGATTGCTATTTTGTAGTTGAATATTACGGGGTTTTTTCACTAAGAATGGCTCCTGGGCACACACAGAAGTGTAATGAGAATATAGGAGACTAAATAGGGGCAGAATTTGGCCCCCAAATACCAATTGTGTGAAAGAAAAGACAATGAAGGTTCTGAAAAACAATGAGAGACGCTGCTTTAAAATTCAGTTATTGTCCTAGTGATTGACTGCACGAACTGTGTCCTGCCAGTGACGGCTGGCTTTTAAAATATATATTTGTGATTAGTTAAATTCATGGAGCCTTTTTCATCTGAATTAATTTGATGAAATGAACTAGGGAAATAATAAATTTTTCACTGGAATGAATCTGCTTAATCAATTTAGACAATCAGTTTGTTCTTTGCTTAATAACATTTGCAAAAAGAAAACAAAGTCTTTCATTAACAAGGATGGCCAGACATTCATAATGAGAGGTGGCATCTAACATCAGGTGATGCCCTCTGTGTGAGCAGAAAACAGGATTAAACATCTGGTGCAAGTAAGCACCTGGCTCTAAAATGCCTCTCCTGCTACTCAACGTGGGATTCAAAATTCATTTTTTGAGCCTGGCACGAGTCCCACGTACATCCCTGGACGTTTTGCCAGGGCAGGAGTTAATGACAGGTACGTGGGTCCAGATCTGAACCTGCCTAAAAAAACGTGGAGGTTTCCAGTCTGTTTTCAATGGGAGCTTAGGAAATAACGCAGAGAGCAAACACGGTGTCAAGACCCTGCATTCAATAAAGTTCCCTCATTTGCTTTTTAGAGAAGGAGTTTAATAGGAAGTGTTATTAAATAACTGCCTCTTACAATGGGCTGCAAAGTAACAGCTTGCCCGAGAAGCCTGGGAGTTCAAAGCATCTCTGTACAGGGAAAACAAACACTGCCAGCCAGAGAGTGATTACGCTTGTACCGCAGTGCAGAGGACTGTTTGGTCTAATAATTTTAAAGACATTATCTCCTAATGTTTTGTTTTCACTGTGTTCTGGGTTTTACGTTGATTTTAATTATACCTCTTAGGAATAATATCTGGTAAACTAATTTTGGTGAATGGCAATGAAAAAGCATTATCCACCTACGGTAATCACACATATTTCTTAGTCCCTAGATAAAATAGTTTTACTTAAGCCCCACCGCAGAATTTATAAACTCCTTTTTACAGAGTCTGCCAGTGGAGTTTCAGATAATAGAAATCTAAAATACTAATCTCAGCATCCCAGATGGCCGCCTCCAGGAGCAGCAGACACTGTTTCCCCCAACAAATTTCCTTTTGCAGCCTTCTCAGAAAAATACAGGGAGCCAAAGCAAAGACATTCAATATTTTCCCTCATGGTTCCCATTAATTTAATAACTTAGGCATTAATCCTTCTGCCTTTGAAATCAGAGGGGGTTTTTTTGCCACTGAGTTTTGCCTGTCCATCCACTCTCCCAGGGTGTGGTGTAAGCGCCCAGCTGCCCAGTGATGGGCGTTTTCTGCTGCTGCTGAGTGTACGGGAGAATTTTAATCCTCCCTTCTTACTTCCAGTGTAAAAATACACCGACCGACACTTTGGCGTCTCTTTATTAAGCCAGATGTCCTATTTAATTAACTGCATGCTCCAGAACATTATTTCTAACATTTTATTGTGAAAAATATGAACACAATAACATCTTTTTCCCCTCCCTGTGCCTTCATGGTGCTTGGAAACAGCAGGTCAGGATGAGCAGCTGGTTTCACCTGTGGGTGATGTCTGATGACTGATAACCTTCTCCTGGGAACCCCCCCCCACGTCTCTCCACCACTTCTCCTCCACACCTCTCCTTAAAGCACATCCTTCCCCCAGCACTTTGCAGGCAGGTGCAGATGGATGACTGGGCTAAAATAAAGAATGAATTGGAAGTGAGCTGTGATGCCTGCAGGATGGGGTAATTTTTCTGGCTCCTGGGTGACTGCTGTGCCTCTTGCCTTCTCCTTTACCTCTCAGCTCTTGCCCACTCCCAAAAGCATTGTGTGGGTCTCTGGGGTGGAAGGTAAGGAGTTTGGGATGATAACCCAACTGTGTGATGTTTTCTGTGGAGGGGCTGCCTGGTGTCAGAATTTTTTTTTGTGTCTATTTTTTTTTTAATTCCCCCTGAAATCCTCAAGGAAAGCTGGGTCAGGAAGCCTCAGTTAATGTTAAGAGCCCGGCAGGCTCATTTAGGGATGTTGTAAAAATGATGTAAAAGATGTAGAGCAAAAATTAGGGGGAGCCAAAGGCAGCAGCACATAGAGAGAAATGAGGGGTCTTCTGCTAGCGTGGATACCCTGACTGGCACTGCTGGGTGAGTGGCTGTGTCGAGCCCAGCTCGGGGGAAATCCTGCTGGCTCTTTAGCTGGACCCAGGTCTCTGCAGTCTCTGCTGCCAGCGAAGTTACACGTTATCTATCCTGGCATCCCGTAGCTGGTCACCTCTCCTGAAGTTTTCTCTCCTTAGCATTGATTAATATTGAAGACAAAATTCCATTAGTGTCTTTAAACTGTTGAATGCAAAAACACTTTATGGTCAGATTTTACCCCACTCTTGAGAATTGTGGCTAATACCTGCAAGCCTGTCTTCTATGTGGGCACAAGCTGTTCAAATCTGCTGTTTTATTTGGCATTTCTGCTGCATTTTGAGAAAGTGAAAACCAGGGACACAATACATCAGAACCAGTTTTCCTTTTTAATTCTGTATAGGCCCCATTTATGTTCTAGGCTAAACTTGGACTATTATACGGTGGCAACGCCTGCCCTTTTGCAAGGCTGGGCTTTTGTAGTCTGCGAGATCAAGCAATGAAAAAGCACCGCTCCTAATTCTCGCCTGTGAAAAGTCCCCGTCAGCTCACATTGTACCTTCTCCAGCAGAGATAATGCTGTGAAATGATCCAGCTTGAACTTTTTCCCCCCGTCTTTAAGCTTTAAGCTCATGTTTAAGGAAGCTCATCTTTACCTTATAAGTGGCAACGGTGGCAATGGAAACTCCCCTACTTTGCTATTTCTGATGGTGTTGGGGTTGGGTAGGTGTGGGGCTTTTTTGGGGAGGGGACAGGTTGTTCTGTGCCTGTTGCTGGGGCATCCAAAGCGCTTCTCTGAAGCCTGGTTTTGACCTTACTGAACCCAGCAAAAGGCTCTTCTTGATCAAAATGGGAGAAAGATCATGTCTGTTGCTTTTACTGAGCATTCTGTACAATGATTTCTACTAGATGGGAAGCTGAAAAGATGTAAGAGTTATGTACAGGTCACCAGTGATCCTGATAGTCTGAAATAAAATAGTGGACTGAGTACAATGACTCCTTGCATGATGGATGCTGCTTCTGGTCAGTCAGGGATTTCCAGTCAAGTATGGTGGGATTTATTTTTCTTCCTATCCATTCAACGTTTTCTTGAGCTGTTTCTGCAGTATGGGTGGGTTTTTTTTTTTAATGGTTTAACTAACAGATGTAAAAACATATACGAGACAAAGAAGGAACAAGAAATCTCTAACTGCTACCAACAGATGTCTTACAAAAGAGTCAAATTTATTTTAAAATAAAAAACTTCAATAATTTGTTATGCAACATTCGATTATTTGGGTATTTAGAAATAAAGGTAAAAAGTAATTGTCAAAAAGAATCTAACAGAAAGTGTGTTCTACTACCAAATTCAGTGTTGTCTGAGCGGAATGCAGCAAATCCACAGCCTATACAAACCAAACTGGATAAAAAAAGTGTAAGCCAAGAAATATTTCGTTCCAGTTGGTGACTGCAACAGAAATAAATATGGAATTTTAAGTGTGCTCTAAAGAGGTGATGCATGTTTTGATTTTAAAGGTAATCTACGCTGTTGGGAAGAACTGCTGTTAGCCATTACACTGCTTCATTTTGGTTGGAAAACTAAGTTGTTTGTAAAAATTCTTTTCTTGTATAGTATAGTGAAATTGTTATTTAAACTCAAAGCGAAATACTGAGCAGGATTCTCCATGGACAGAAATTAATTTCATTTTGTTCCTGACCTCTCATTAAGTGTGAAGAAAGTGTGTCTTCCCTAGTCCGAGGGACCTGGGACTTGGTCTAGTGCTCAGGCTCAGCTTTAGGGTAAGCTTACTGGGTGTGTGAGCAGAAGAAATGTGCAGATCACAAAGAAAACATGCAAACTCTCTCCTGTCTGATCGGTGTTAACTGTCCTCCCTGGAAACCCCATGCCTGCCTCCTTTCCTGCCATGCTCCAGGAATGCCTTTGGAACGGTCCACGTGGTTAAGCAGCAATCTGGTGTAACGTTGGGAAAGGGCTGTGTAAGAGCAGTTAAGCGAACACTTTTGCCTTTGTCAGCCACAGCATCTTCAGATGCTGGAAAAGAGAATGAGCCCTTTGTATGTTAAATATAGGTACAGTTAGTTGTTCTTGGTGGCTTAGGGTGAGCCAGTCACCTCTGAGAATAAACACCAGAGCTGCGGATTTGCCGTTTTGTGGGAGAAACGTAAATTCTAACATCGATCATTTACATCTTGGTACTTTGTGGCTGCAATGTTAATCATCTATTATAGTATTTTTTTGTTGCTGTTGAGGGTTTTTTTGTGGTGGCTTTTTATTTGTTTGCTTAAGCACCCAGAAATCAAATATTAACCTGATTAAGAATTCAGTGTTACATGCAAGGCGGAGAAGAGCTGCAGGTGGTGACAGGCAACTGGATTGTGTTTGATCTGGCAGTTTTCATCTATGCCACCATTTTATTCCTGCTGTGGGACTGCAGCAAAATGGTGGTTTGCTTGTTCTGTACCTCGGTGATGAACAGGGTGTGTGAAATCCCAGCTGCTGTGTGCCAGGGACTGCTCTCACTCCAGAAAAGAGCACGCTGAAAGATGTACCCTTGCAAGTGTGTGATGTACAATAGGATCTCCTACCAGGGAGCTCCCGGTACTGGAGCAGGCAAAGAGCTACAGTAATCCCTCTTATGGGATGAGGATTTAGGAATTTCATCGTCCAGTGAGTTTTTCCCCCCTGCTCTTGCATTTTTTTTTTGAGCAGGGGAAGGAGATAATCTCCTCAGAGCATATGTATAGGGATGCTTCTCTGTGATGTCTCCAAGACAGCCAACTGCCAGGGACGGCTCCATGTCTTTGAGCAGCTCCAGTCTGTACTCCTGTAGGCTCCGGGATGGCTTTTATTTGAGGATCTTGCTGGGAAGAGGCTGGATGTGCAGGGAGCCAGTGGGTTGCGCAGAGACTGGCTGGCCCAGGGCGTACCACTGGGTCAGCCCTGGTCCTGGTGCACCGGTTCTGGTGCACAGAGACCCCCTGGAGCTGATCAAGACCCCAGTTTGTGAAACTATTTCCAAGCAGAGACTACTGCAGTTGCTCTGCTGACCCCGGAGTGTGTTGGCCAGTCCCGACATCCCTTGAGAAGGTGGCAACAAGGTTTTGTGTTTCCCTGCACTGAAGAGTTGTGTTAAGTGCTGGTTTCTTTGGCTCACCACAGCAATCTCCACCTGCAAGGGATGTCTTGGGCTATCTCAAAATCTTCAACTGGGGATCTCTTGAACGACCTCCAGAGTGGAATGCTTGGCTCCCTGTCAGTGTCCTGTCACCTGAAGAGATGATGCTTGGCCAATGCCTGAACCAGTAATTGCCCTCTGGAGACCATGAAAAAGATCTGCATTCTTCTAAGAGAAGTTATGTGTGACTTGGTTTCCCCACCCTCTCTTGAGCTGTGACCGGTTAGGGCTGAAGGAGCTGATTTCTACCCTGGGGTGGGACAACAGGAGCTGCACCAGGTGCTGCCTCAGCCAGCCTCCAAGGTGGAGTGTGTCTGGGTCCACCCATTTAATCTACTGAGAATGGGCAGCGCCTGAGTAGGATTGCCTTGGGCAGACACTGGAAACCAAAGGCTGATGCTGGCTTTGAGCTACTGGGAATCAAGAAAAGCAAGACAAGTGGAATTGGCATCAGCAGAGCTCAAAACAGAGACCAGACTTGTTGGTGGACTCCTGTTAGACCATCCCTGTGCTGTGTCCTGTGGGAGAGGAATGCAGGTCATGTGGGGTTTGCTTTTCCACTTTAAATGAGGAACCAGGACAACCCCCCAGTTTCAGCTGGCTATGTCCCAACCCTGCTACCAAAGCAGAGATTTGGCTAAGAGTAGTTCACATTGCTTTGGGGTTTTTGGGGAACTAGGCTGGGCTGTGGGGTCACACAGCCTGAAGGACCTTGCTATTCCTGTGGCCAAAGGCTCAAGCTGGTCCTGGCATTTGCCCTTCTCCAAGAGAAACCTTTCTCAAGAATGGTTGACTGCATGTGGTAACCCCCCATGTAGAGGCAGGACCAGCTAAGGGGTCTCACAACCACTGCTGGACAGAAAAGGACCTTCTGGTCCAACTGCAGTGTCTCTTGAGGGGATTCTGATTCTTGCTGTGACCTGACACAAATAAAATTTTGTGGGCCAAGAGTGCTCAGATTCCACCATGTCCTGCTCAAGAACGTCTGCAGGAGCTGCTGAGGACGTGTTGTGTGGTCATCTATACAAGGAGCTGGATGGATTGGGGCGGGGATTTGCTGTCTTCCAAGCTTGGAAAGTACCTTGCACAACTCTGGGTTGACTGACGTAATAGTAATCCATTGGGATTGCTTGTTCACTGGTACCTTAAAACAGGATTTTTGTGCTGGGATGAGCTTCACAGGAGAAACTATTTCACCAAAGAAATTTTTTTGGCCTCAAGTTTTCTGCATGCTTCAGCCTCACAGTTGTGCTTAAAACTGTTGTGTATTGATAAGAGTTTCCTTCCACCCATAATCTCCTCTCTCCTTCTGTTCCCTGCTGTAAACAAGCCATTAAAAATGTGTTTATGACATCACAGTTGGTGACCATGGAAATGACTTTGATGTTAGAAAGACAAATATAGCATCGTGATTTCACGGCAGGATCAAGGCAGGAGAAGACCCTTGTTCAAATGGTGGATAATTAACAAGGGTGGTGAAGGGGAAGCTTGGGAGGAAAAAAATGAAAGAAAAAACCAAAAAAAAAAAAAAAAAAAAAGTGAAAAGCCAGTTGACTGAAGAAGATACATTTTAAAGTTATCCACAGTGTAAAAAAATAAATAAATTTTTAAAATATCTTTCAAATGAAAAATTGCAGTTCTGTAGCTTTACTAGTTTAAATAAAAGCCTGTAAGGTAAACAGAACTGGGGGGAAAGCTTTAGAATAAGAATTGTACATACACAAAAAATCCAGCAGGCATCTTTCAAGCTAGAGTTGTCTGTGCTTAAATCAGACTTGGAGCATCAGGACCAAACTAGACCATGGGGCCAGCCTTCCTCCAGTCTACACCAGTGGCAAAGTCCTGCAGGTTTTGAGTGCAAATGGATGGAGCTGGGATCTTTGTCTTGTAAAATCCCCATCCTTTGCTTCATTATCCTCATGGTCGTGCCTGCCTGCAGCCAGACTCCTTGAAGGAGTCAGGGGAGCCAAGTCTGGCAGTGAAACAAAACTCTTTGGCTCCTGATGTTGCTGCGACTCCAACTCCTCCTCAATCCATTAGGCCAATGCTCATGGCATGGCTGCATTCATCATTTACACAGACTGTTGAAAATAAGCCCTTGTTTTCACATACATTCTATCAAATTGTTAGCTTTACACACTTCAGAGGCAGCAGAACCAAGCCTACTAGGAAAGTATTGTCAGAATCCTTTCTGGGCTTAATTTCTGAGCAGTTGTTCCAACATATGTAATTATGAATAAAATAGCCTCTGAAAAGACCTCCTTGGATTCAGAGAGAGATGAGAACAATAGGCTAGAGATTAAAAAAGATGGTTCTTCTCAGCTAATTGTTTTTAATAAAATGGTGAAAGTGAAGAAAACACCAGGAAACTATAATTAGGATGATAATGCTTTGTTCTGCAGAAATATGTGCCTTGTTGCCTCTCCCATTACAGAGCAACAAAGGGAACGAAGTGGAAGGGAAGGGAAAAGTGGGGATGAATGGGGATTGTTAAATACCGGATTGGAAAGGTCAATAATCTTGCCTTGAAGGTAAAGCTGATATAAAAAAGCCCTGCGGCATGACTGCCCCGAGTGCTGCCCAGCCTGCTCACAGGGTTACCCAGGTGCTGGGGCTGGTGGGTCTCCTTGGCTGCCTCATGTCCTGTGCCCTGGCCAGGACCACGGCTCACAAACACTGCCCGGGATTCCCAGGTGCTGTTGCCAAAGTCCACACTTTCTGCTGTGAAAGGAAACCTCTGAGGTTTGGGGTTTTTTTGTGTTCTTCATGTCCAACTTTTCTCGCAGCTGAAGGCTCGGCCCAGCGGGTAGAGAGGCGGACGCAGCCCCTCCGTCGCATGTCCCGGTGTTGCCGCCTCTCTCCACTCTGCCTGACTGTACGTGCCCTCTCCACCCCCAAAAACACTCCTGATCCCCTTAACATAGAGCTGCCACAATTGTTTACAGCAAATAGCACATACGCCCAAATTAGCCCCTTTCCTGGCTTGGAGTGACGTGGGGGCAGACCTGGCTAGCTGCAGGATCGTCCGGTGACACCGTGTGACAGTCCTGGACTACTGTCAGTCCACCCCTGAATCATTAGGGATTCAGAGTATTTGTGAGTGGGTTTGGTGCGCGATTCACTCCGCAAGCCACTGGGAAATGGTTTTGCTTATGAACCAGGTGATGGTGACTTGTCCTTCCTCTCTTTGTGGAGATCTCGGGCTGGCCAGCACAGGGCTGTTGCAGTGCGTGTTCACGCCCGTGCTCTTGTGGCTGCTCTTTGCTTTCTGTGAATTTGCTTGTGAATGAAAACTGACCCTTGCACAGCTATCTAAAAGGTTTTTTCAGACTAGTATTTCGCAGTATTAACCCTTCTTTTACCCCTGTGCACTGCCCTTTTGGGGTATGAAACCTGCAGGTTTGGGACAGGAAAGGATGACTTTACTGTTTGAGCGTGGACTGGGAGCACGTGTGTCCAGGTGGTGCAGCAGCCTTTCCCCAGGCTGGTGCCTTGCTGGTGACATGTTTCTCTTTCCTCTGCTCTGGGATGGTAGCAAACTGCTACAGAGAGTAGTGATTCAGATAGCCCATGTGTGTGTTTGCTGTCCTCACCTGTTGGATGAAAGCTGGGGCTGTGGTCTTTAACTGGGCTTTCCAGGTAAGGCTTTTATGCCCCCAAATAACCCCTTGCGTAATTACCCATATAAATACGCAGCCTGGCCCCGGGATGGGGCGAAAGGCACTGCTGGGCAGCAGCTGCCCTTTGCTTTAGACCGACAGGTTGTGTCTCCCTTTTGGGACAGCCACCGCGGTCAGGGTGGCAGGGGAGTGGGACACCTCCACCTCTGCTGCGGGGTGGCAAGGAGGGCACGAGGGCAGGGGGTCCCCTGAGGGTTTTATTTGCAAGTATAGAGAAATGTAGTTTTCCTTGGGCTAGAGGACTCTGCGGTACCTGGGCAAGGGAGCAAAAGGTGAGCTACTGAAGGGGAAAGGAGAGCTCAAGAAATTTCTAGGGCTTCTTTTTCTTATGTCCAGTGCCTGGTTGCCACTTTGGAGAAGGGAAGCATTCCTCATCCAACAGCCCTCTCGCTTCGTCTCCTCTAGTGAGGTGAGAAAGACCAAATTTTACCACTATGAAATCAGTAAAGTAGACCAGAAAATAGTATCTTTCCAAAAGAGGAAAGAATGAGTCCTTTCAGTCTCCTACCAAGAAGCAAGAAAGATCATAAAATCGAAACATTTTGAAATACTCCTAGGTTGCATTTAGCAGCTGGCACAGAGCAGCAGGGAAGTGTAAAGTGTAGTTATTGCTTAGTTTAGGTACTTTATTTTGTTTGTTTTGTTTTGTGGGGTTTTTTTCTTCCAGATTCTGGATAGAAAATGATGGAAGTTTGCCTTGTGAGAAAGTAGGAAAACTTCTATTGGCAGGTTGCTGAGGTGTACCTGAGAAGCCAAGCTGATTGGGGAGAGCTGAAGTCTCTCTTCCCTCTCTGGCAGACCTTCCCGACTGAGTCATGTCAGAGCATGAAACCCCTCGGTCCTCTGCCAGCAAAGTGCTGGTGACTTCAGATATATTGTTTGAACGCATTCGTCAGAGGACGGGCAGAGACCACCAACGCTCTCGCCCCAAACAGCCTTTTTCAAAGGGAAAAATGTTGGTGGATTCTCACCACGGTGATTATAGGGGATTATTCTGGGATTCTCAGAAGTATCTGAAAACCAATCTTTCTAAGTTATTTCTGAATAGCTATTGAATGGATAATTTCCATACCCATTATCAAAATGATGTGCTGGCGGTGAAATTTAGCTGTATTGTATTTGATCAGTAATTGGTCAAATGTTTTCCTAGGGT
This sequence comes from Opisthocomus hoazin, assembly GCF_030867145.1. NCBI lineage: Eukaryota > Metazoa > Chordata > Aves > Opisthocomiformes > Opisthocomidae > Opisthocomus > Opisthocomus hoazin. Next base: position 8,285,617 of record NC_134427.1, on the reverse strand, counting down.
TAAAAGTAGTGTCGGCAACAGCTCTGTGTAGGGATTTACAAGGTGTTTAGATACATTTTTATGTATTCAGTTGCTTTATGCTATCCCAATGCTTTGATGGTGTGGAGAAAGCTAACGGGATTTATCTGAGTATTTAAAGACAAACTGAAAAGACTTTTACCTTCTGAGACCCCAGTTCAGAGTTGCGTTGCTTCTGTTAGCTGTTAATGAATACAACTAACATTTAAAACAATGTACAACGTTCAAGTCTTGATAGTTAATGACTTTTAGGTCTGGATAATAGAGCAGGCTCGAAAGAAATCAATGCCAATGCAATGGAGCAATTAGTAAAGAAAACGTCAGTGATAAAAGAATGAAAACTTTCCTTGGCTTAGATGGTTTCTTTCAGTCCATGGCAGTGATTATTAAGATTATGCCATATCTTTGATTTTATCTTGGACCATGTGAAATCAGAATGTGGTAAAATGTCCCTGATGTTTTAAGCTGAAACAAAGAGAAGAGATTATGACTGGCAGAGAGTAAAACAAGAAACCTGGAAGGAAGGAAGAAAAAAAAAATCCTAATTTCCCGTTAAAGGTAAACTGAAAAGGAGAGCTGCCATTTAACCCTGGTTTTCCATTTCACTAGTGTGACAAGCACATGGTGGACACGAGTGCATCAAGGCAGAGACAGGCAGCACATTGGCCTGAGCTTTAAAAATCTTTAAAAATGTGTAGTAGTAAGTAGCTGGGGTAGAAAGTAATTTTCTGGAATTATATCTCCCCCATGAAGTGCTGGCAAAGTGACAGAGCTGAGCTGCTTCAGGACTGAGGAGAGCAATAAATTAGAAATCGACACCTCCATCACAGCATGGAGATACCTACACGTTCTTTGTAGAAATGAAACATCTTTTCCTTAGCCCCTGCATGGCTGGTTTATGTTGGTACACTGGTCTGCTCACTTGTGTTTTGGATCCAAAGCTGCTGGTTCGTGCTGGTGTCTAAAGCCGCAACATGTTGCTGTGCGGATGGAAGGTCAAGGTGGCCGGGAATGTCAGGGCCCCCCAAGGTCCCCACCCGAGGCATCTCTACAGCTCTAGAAATGTTGAAGGAAAGAGCTGATACTTAGACTAATATTTAAATATTCCAAATTGTCTGCTGACAAAGAAAACCCACTGATTGTTAAATCTGATACGATCTAGACAAATATTTAAGTGACGTTTGATTTTAGGGCAGTCTATCTGTCCTGGTGTCCCATGGCACTCTGCAAGTTTTGGGTCGCTGAGCCCTTCTCTGATGTTATCATTCTGCTGCTCTCAGCATCCTCCAGAGAAGAGCTGAGGCCTTTTGCAGCTGGAGGGGATGATGCATGAAGAGACAAAGTGACTTGCCTAAGGCCAGAAACTCTGTAGCTGAGGAACGAACTGGAGACTAGTTGCTCAATTCTTGGTCTGGCAAGCTGGGTCCAGGACTGTCTTTCCTCTTGAAGCAATGAGAAAATTTCATCTCTTTAGAAATAATCAAATAAAAAGGCAGAAAAAAATATTATTTTACTATTCCCTGATATAATACATAGCACCTGGAGCCAATGTAAGCAATGAAGTCAGATATTACAGATAAATGAAAGCTTACCTAATTTATCATCAGGCTAGATAATACAAAACCAAGCTTTGCATTAGCTAGATAGTGATTTAAAAGATGTTTCAGACTGATATCAGCACAGGTAAACTCCCTTAGATCCAAAACATTGTATCTGCAGAGTATTTATCCTGCTATTTTAAGGTGTATTCAGTGATGACATTTCCTGTAACAAACCCCGCCGGTTTGTCCTGTAACAAACACCCCATCTGGAGTGGCTCTCCCTCATACTGCCCTGCCTGCTTTCACCCAGCCGCTGGTGATCCTCATAGAGAGCCCCACGCCAGTGCTGCGGAGAGCTGGCCCCGGCAGGAGAAAAAAGTTGGAAAGGAAAGGGGGAAAAAAAAAAAGCAACCCATCCATCTTGGATGCCTTGAAACGTGTATAGCTGAGGGCAGCTGCCAAGAGGAAGCCATTTCCATACGCTCTCCTTGTCAGAAGAGCAAGCAGGCTGAAAAAGTTGGATGTGCACCGTAAGTGGAAGCTGACCCGGGCAGCCTTGATTTACATATCGCACACTTGGGACCTGCTCATTACCACAACATCCCCCTAATCATCACCTCCGCATGATGGGCACATGGATGTGAATATGCCCCAGGATCCCCAGCGCTTCATTTTCCTAGCAGCGCCCAGGCTTTTGCAGTTATTGTGATATGACAGATGCACATATCATTGAAAGCAGGTCTTGCATGGCATTACACAATGTAAATCAATAATGTGAAAATACAGCCGTTAACACGATGTACAGTTTTGCCTATTACTACAATGCCCTGCTTGTTCCAAAGGAAAAGCAATTTTATGCTCCACTGAAGCATGGTTTGCTTAGCCTTCAACTAGCGGCAAATGCCAGATACTGCAAAATGTTACTGTTACGCAAGCAGTGTCCTGGATTTATTTGTATGTATCCATGCAAAGACTAATTTCAACAAGGACTAGGACAGGAGCCTCTGAATATGGGGCTGAACTGCCCTGACCCTGCATTTCCAGCTCTGCTGCCTCTTCTCAGTTCCTCATCCAGCAAAGCTGCACAGCCCCGTGCAGCTCAGCGAGGTGGGATGAAATTCTCCCAGGTCTCAGGGTGTCCTAGCACCCAGCGGCACCTCGCAATCGAAAAATCACACCAGTGTGACTGCCTACTGTAGACATGCCCCATATAGGGGTGCCTGGCTCACGCGCTGCTCCTGTTGCTTTCGCCTCACCTCCACCGATCTCCATCATACTCCTTTCTTTAGAGATGAGGCGTGATTGCCTCCCTGCGTGGCAAGAAAGTCCGTGCTTTTGGGGCATTTCTTATCTTCATTGGCTGAGATGTATGGATACCATCACATGAAGCCTCTGAACCCACAGTTATCAGTACGGGCTTCGTTGGCTGCTCCTGCCATTTTCAAGCCTGGTAGAAGTTAATTCCTTTTAGCTGAGGACACAACAGGAAGAGTTGTAATGACAAAGTGAGAGATCTGCTGGGATCGCTGGAGTAGCAGGGAAGAGGAGCGATGCCGCTGTATAAAGGTGACCCCCTCCTGACCCTCTCTGAAGGCAAAAGTTGGTCAGCATTCGCTTCTGAGCAAGGAAGCCTTGATGTGTTTAACCTGGGTTTGAAACAAAACTAACAGAAAAATATGTTGTTGAGGTGGAAAAGCCGTCATTCCCGAGCTTACCAGCTCAGCTTAAGGGGGCATGAAAGGGCATTACCATTTATTCTCTGTCTATGCAGCCATCCTCAGGTATGAGAACCAGCCCCTGCTCAGCTCGGAGCCGGAGGTGTTGATCTGCCCGTCGTGCTTGAGCATAGCTGGGGTGGTCGTGGGAGCAGGGCTGTGGCTGTGGCTTGCAGCTCCCCTTCCACATTTTCTGGCAGAATTGGTTTTTGCTGGGAAAAAGGCAGGTTTGTCAGAGACAGACCGTTTAGCAGAAGCAGATTAATTACTCTGAGAGTGTGGACAGGAAAATGTGGAAAACTAAAATGGGTGGGACTCGCCGTGGGACTTGCCGCCGGCTCGTGTTTTACCAGCTCTCGATGCTCTAGGACTCCTGTGTGGAAGCAGCTGGGTAGCCCCAAGAGAAATTTTTTATTGTTGTTTGTTTTGGGGCAATTTCTGGATCTTGACTTGTCCTTGAGTCAGATGGGAAGCGGATTTCAAAATGTTAAGTTACTGCACAGAACAGAAATTCTGGCATTGCTCAGTTCTGCCTTCTGTGTATAAGGTAAAGCCAGGGAAGGAGTAACAGCTCCTGCCCATTGCACTGTGCTGGCATCTGGCCACTGCAGGTATGCTTCTTAATGAGAGCTTAATTAGGAATTGAGACTTTTACGGGTGATGGAAGGACGCAGATGCCAACTTCTTTCAATAAAGTGGTGGCCGAGACTTCACATTCCCGTGCTGTGGTCAGGGAGGCCGGGGCACAGCGCGGCCATGCTGTGTACAGACTGGGGACAAAAGCACAGCTCTCTTCCTCCTCCCAGCAGCACGGCATGGGAATAGCTCAAAAATTAGGGGGGTTTGCATCTGGGGACCTGCTTGGAGCCCAGCAAACTGCCAGGCAGCCTGGCCTGAGCTGCTCAAAAGGTGCATGGCAAACACAAGCGGGTTTCATCCAGGAGAAGTCAAGCTTTGGGGCTCATCCCTGGGTTCTTCTAAAGCTTTTTCTTTTTCTCATTTGGGCTGAGGTGAATTTGAAATGCAAATACAGCCTTAACATGGGGAATGGGAACTTTTTGTCTTTGAAATGTCCATGCAAGATATTTGCTTTGTTGAAATACACCCTTTTTTTATTTCCCACCAGAAACATTTGCCGTGTTTGACCCAAATTCAGGAGTGTTTTGGTGCCTTCTTGTTTTCTGGGGGAAAAAGAAGCCTTTTCTGTTGTGCCTTCTTGGGCCTCCTCTTCCACTGTGCCCTCAGCATGGGTCTGTCAGCAGCCGCTGCCTCTTGCCTTCCCCCTGCCTGCACATTGGCCAACTCCAGCCCCCTCTCGGATGCCTCCAGGTGGGCTTTGCCCCACCACAAGATGAAGGTGCAGGCCATTGTGATGGTTCTCGGGATGTGGCCCAGGTCACAGAGCGGTACATTGATGCTTCTCATGAGCCTTGGCTTTGCCTGCCCAGGGGAGAGGGAAACGTTGCTCTCCCGAGGCTGGAGCTGCTCCTCCACACCTAGAGGTTTTCACTCACGGAGAAGAAGGAAACCGATTCTGTTGGCTTTAATATTTCTATTATACAGCCTAGATTAATTTTGATTTTCTTTTTGACTCCTTTGTTGTGTTTATTTCAAGGAATTTCTGTCACCTCCCTTCTCTGTGTCAATGTGCCTGAAGAATTTCTGTCAGGAGTGATCATGTATGGCTTGAAGAAAGTGCAATTTTTAAGACTTCAATTCACTTTAAAATCCCCATTGCTTTCTATTCCTTTTTTTTTTTCTTCCTCGACATTAGCATGTCTCTGAGCTGAAGCTTCTCCATCTGACAACGCTGTGTATGTTATGACTGCCACAAGACCTTTCCATCACTGGGTTTCTCTCTCTTCCATTTCTTGCTGTGAATATGAGATTTGCAGGGAATTGCCGTGTGCTGAATATATGTATCGTGGCCCGGGACACTTCGAATAAGACTTCAGGGAGCTGAAAGAGACTTGAGGCCAATCTAAAATACTCCAGAGGAAATTCACCAAAGTCACAGAAAAATATTTCCAAGTATGAATATTTCCACCCTGGCAATTCTCTTTAAATATAATATTACGACGGGCAGCTGGGCAGACGGACAGACACATCGGTATGGCTGACATTAGCATGTAGCTTCTGCTGTCACCCGCAGACAGGATGCATGGCTGGAATGATGATGCTTCTGTCCTGACTTTGGGGAGTTTCACATATTAGACAGTACTGAAAGAATTTTTAATTGGACTCATTTTACTTTTTTTAATCAGAAATGAGACAATGTGCACGAACCCCTGTGGTTAATGTAGTCTCAATCCACTGCCAAATAATATTATAGAAGTTGTGATTGGATTAATGAAAAGCTTGTAACAAAATTATGCTTGTGAGGAAATTATCCTATTGGGGGCTTTAATTTAAGCTGGTGGGACAAAATTAGTCCTAAATTAAAGAAAACAACTAGTTGTCTAGATAACTCTCGGTTGATAAATGCACCAGTAGGATTCCATTCCCAGAGTGTCACTCTGCTGTTTGTAGGGGTTTTGAGGGAAATTGCACTTAGAAGCCTTGTTCCACTCCCTTTTTGCTTTTTCCATGGGTGTCCCGGGCTGCTGCAGGCTGTGAGCTCCTCCTTGGCGCCGCTCCTGAAGGCACCAAGCCCTGGAAGTGCTGGAGGGAAGAGATGGTTTGAGCCACCCTGGGATATCCTGTGCTTCCTCAGGGACCCCAACCCCTCAGCTGGGGTCATCCAGCACCCACGTGGGCTTCCACCACTGGGACATTTAGACAAGGTGAGGACTGATCCTTACCATGCCTCCTGTCCCATCCAGTGCTGCTCCTTAGTGCTTGCAATGGAGCAGTCTAAGCCATGTTCTCCATTAGCTTCTGATTCCTGCCCCTCACCGTGGTTTTGGGAACTGGCCTCTTCCCTTGTTGCTGTCCTCTCCTGGCTGCCCCCACAAAGCAGGACCCCCAGCCTGTGGCCATTCCTCATTTCAGGGCAGAAAAGAGTATTTGAAGTCCTGTGGGTCCCCGGGTTGTGGGAGAGGACAGATGGGAACACCATTCTACAGAAAGAGCTTTTTTTCTTCTGCTGGAATCAGAAAACAGCCACAGCTCTGTAAACACAGAGCCAGGGCTCACCCTCTCATTGGGCAAGAGATATATTTTTGGGTAACAGGGTTTTGTCTGTATTTCAAATAGTAGCAAAGCTCAGTTTTCCCCATAGCTGGGAAAACCTGAGTTTGCTTCTTTATAACCATGAACACCATGCAGGAGAACCTGGGCTGGTTTTCATCACGCTTTGTCCTGCAGATCTGGACCTGGGAAGAAGATTTTGTGGGTCACAGCATTAACCTGCTGTATGCAGCTCCCATGCTGCAAGCATGTTGGGAAGCGATAAGTGGGATGTGGCAGGTGTTTCAGGCACCATCCCACCAGGAAAATCCCCAAAAGGAGGGGAGTCCCATCAGGGCTGACAGAGGACCCCCTCTCTGATCCATATGACCTGCAGAGGTGGGCTGCTTTGAGACAGGACTCCTGGTGCCAGTAAACGGTGTCTGTAAGCAAATATTAGTCCCCTTGTGTTTGGGGCCGGTTAGACGGAGTTTTCCCTCAGTTTCTGAGGCCCCATTAGATCCCAGCATTTTGTCGGTGTGTTCGGCTGCGTTACCGGATTGGTTGTCCAAGCAAAAAGCTCAGTCTCCTTCAGAAATTTTTCCTCTCCTTTAGGAAAACATTTCTGTTTCTTGCCTCTGTCATTGGCCCTCAAGTGGTAAATCCCAGGCAAATAAATCTGTATTTAAAGCAATAAATTCAGTGCCTTTCCTCTAAGGCTTTATTTTCTCATTTGGTGACCCCTTGTTCCCCATGTCTTTGACACTTCTCCGATGTGCATTAAGCAAATATGCAATCATCCTTTCATTCTCTATCTTTGCTTTCATTATGATTTTTTACACTTCATTACATTTCCCTCTATAATTGCAACTCTTTGTTGTCCCAAAGTTTTATGGCTCTTTCCTCTCTTCTCTCACTTCTTGTGTTTCTTTGTTATTCACGTTAGCTTTTCTTGACACTGTGTTCCTAGCACATTTTCTAGATGTCAAGCAAACTCTTAGGCCTAAACTCATTTATCTTTGAACACTTTCCATTTCCACTTCAGTGCTCTACCCCAATGAATTCCATCCAGAACTTCCTTTTCTTCTAAAATTGGCTGTGCTGCTTTTATTCAGCGTTCTTCCCTTTTTAGGCCTAATTATAAATCCGATTGTTCGGTCCTGAATGCTTCCACGAGCTCCATTCATTTCCGAGAGCGATTCTGCCATAACTGCCGGGGGAAGTTGCGTGACTGCCCTTTCAAAATCCTAATATGATCTAGATGAGAAAGAGAGATGTTATTTCTAACTTAAATCAAACCCTAGCGCAAGATCAGGCTGTTAAGTCCCTCCGCTCTGCTCTCCTGTCACCGCCTTTACCCGCCCTAGAAAGTTTGGAGGAGAGCGAGGATGCTCTGCTGTGGGCTTGTGGGTTTCGGGAGCTTTCCCAGCCCCTCGCAGCGAGCGGCGGAGCTGCCGGGAGAGCCGGTGGGCACTGCCGTGCCTCCCGCCGGCATCGAGTGCAGGGCTCTGTTGAGATCCCGCTGCTGCGGCAAAAGCAGTTCAAAGTGGCGAACGGCCGATTCCCACAAACACACACCACCGCTTTCCTCAGGAATTTGTAGCGGCCACTTGAATAACTGCATGTTAATTTGTAAGCAGAAAGCGTCGCCCTTGCTGACTTCATTCTGAGCATCTTTGGGACAAGCAGCCAAGGGGAAATGCTTGGGTTTTGGGGGCAGCTCTCCACCTGGGGATTGCTGAGCTGCTTTGGCTGAATTTCAGCTCTGCAGCTGGGTAGGGGATGGCACCAGGTAGCCTGGGGCTGTGTGGGGAAAAAACGCCTGTGGTTTGTGAGGCTGGTCCTGCTCCCAGGCTCTACGTGGAGCTCAGCTGTTTGATCTCAAGGCAGGCCATGCCCACTGCTCTGCAACTAAAATGCCTAATGCCAGTCCGGATGGATTCCACTTCTACAGAGTCAGACTTCAGGAGCAGCTAAATGACATGATGGATTTGATGTATCTCCAGATACATCTGGTGGTGGTTGCCTTTAGGCATGTTCAGGTGTTTAGGCTGCTTAGGTAGCTGCTTCTGGCTTGAGTGTTCTTGGGAAGGGAACGCACAGGGCTGGAGGTACAGTCTGAAATAGTGAACAAACAGGAACATGATGCTCTTCTACTGGAAATGTTGGCAGGATTTGCTAAGCTTTCAAATGGGCAAGGCAGCACTCTCGTTTCTTCTCCAAAATTGCCCTTAGAGGGAGGTGATGACAAAGACAATCACTCTTGTCCACTTACTTATTGATTTAACCTGATTTCTTCCTGTTGTTTGAGCATCTGGAAAAACACGTGAGTAATGTGATGAAAAGGTTCATCCTTTGCTCTGAGTCGAAGAGGAGAATGTCAGTGACTTTGCAGACCTGGGGCACTCTGTCATCCCCAGCTGGCGTGGGGGCTGCTCTGCTCTGCTCTGCTCTGCTCTGCTCTGCTCTGCTCTGCTCTCTAGGCATCGCTTTCTCTCGAAAGCCTGAGAAAAAGCAACTGCTGCTTCCCGGCCTGTCTTCTCATGACCTTTCAGACTGGTGCTTGGCCAGTGTCAGCAAGCCCAGGTGGTGTACGGTGATGGTCCTGTGGGAAAGTGAGCAACAGCAGTGTGCCCTGAAGTGTCTACGCAGGTGTGGCTGTGTACGGGGCACAAAGCACAGCACTGAGCATCGGTGCTTTGGAGGCCTGTCCACAGTGCAGCATCACTGGTGTAGTGGCAGGTGGGTAAACTGTTTGGGCTCTGCTTCCCACCTGTAAAGCAGAGTAGATATTGCTGGTTGCATAGTGTGTATGGTGGTATTACTGTATGATGCTCAGCTCCGCTGAAGGCTTGAAGATGCCTCACGAGTCGCTCTGTGTTCAGCTCAATGATCCAAAGAGGACTTGCCCTTGACCAGCTTTGTCAGTGCAGAGCAGAAGTGTCCTGGGCGGAGAGGGGATGGACGCTTATCAGGACGCACAAATGCTCACATCAGGGGTTGCCACACATCACTGTGGGTCAGTGCCACATAGCTCACAGTGATGGAAGGCTGAGGAGTAAAGCTCCTTTGGCCTCAGAACACCATCACCTACCTCGTAGCTCATTGCATTGGGCTCCTGCTCTTTGCTGAGACAGCGGAAGAGGGGTTCAAACTCCCCAGGTGTCAAACGTAGTCTTATAAATTACCTGGCCTTAGAGACTGAGCCCTTTTGAAATCTGTGCATTGATTTGTTAAAAGTTTTGGCAGTTTTTTAAGAACTCCTTAAGTGTAGGTGCTTGAAACTGTGGACCTCACCATGAATAAATTGGTTATGAGGTGGCAATGGTCTCCAGGGAGGGCAGGGTCATGGCTGGAGTGTTTATCTTGTGTCCAGAACTGTTATCCTAGTTGGGAGAACCATTAGCTTTTTGGAATCTTTGATGCACTTGTGTGTGTGGTCACAGTGTTTTCTCTCCTCTTAAAATATCTGACAGAGGGAGACAGAAAGACCTCTTGCAGCAACTTCTCTGTATCAGACCAGTCACAGGAGATGACCTGAAAAAATCAGCTATCGTACACCATATCATGTAAATAAATACATCTTGCAGTTTTTCTGAGCATCTACAGTCGGCTGTATATGCCAGATGAATATGACTGGATTATTACAGTCTGTCATTTCAGCATGAATTCAGACACTATTTTAAGTGAGTATTATTTAATAGGCTGGAAGAAGCCTTTGGAGCTGTTATTATCTCTCATGTAAATGCGCGTTAAAGCAATTTGAACACGCATATCATTTTCCTGATGCACTGTATCGCTCCTGTGGAAGAGCTGAGAGTTCTGTACTGTGCCACACCAGAGCCACCCACCCTCTGGGATGGCAAATGGGAGGAGTGCGGACCCCAGGGCGGCACACGGAGGGATGTCAGGCTGCTGTGAGGACTGGCCAGGCTGCTGCCCGGGCTGTGGCCATGTGCTTAAGGATGCAAACACCTTTGCTTGGGAGGATCAGGGCAATTAAGTTTAACACAAACTTGATGATGATTTGAGATGATTTCAGCAAGTCTGCTGGACTGACCGTATCAATCACTTCATTGCAGCAAGATACGGCTGTGCTACCTGCGGGTTGCAGATGCGTTGGGAACCGGCAGCTCACTGGAGAGGGAGAAGTTTCAGGGTCAAAGAGCAACCTGTGGGAAACCGCTGGCTTTGGAGGGCTGGGAGCCGTGAGGAGGGACCACAGAGCTTCACTGCTTGTTAACAAACAGCAGAGAGCCATGCACAGGTCGTGGTTTAACCCCAGCCTGCAGCTAAGCACCAGACAGGCGCTCGCTCGCTCCCCCCAAGGTGGGGTGGGGGAGGGAATGAGAAGAGTAAAAGCGGGAAAACTCGTGGGTTGAGATGCAGACAGTTTAACAGGTAAAGTAAAAGCCACGCACGCAAGCGGAGCAAAACAAGGAATTCATTCGCCACTTCCCATCGGCAGGCAGATATTCAGCCATCTCCAGGAAAGCTGGGCTCCATCACGCATAACAACTACCGGGGAAGACAAACGCCATCACTCCAAACATCTCCTCCCTTCCTTCTTCTTCCCCCCAATTTATATGCTGAGCGTGATGTCCTCTGGCATGGAATATCTCTGTGGTCGGTTGGGGTCAGCTGTCCTGGCTGTGTCTCCTCCCAACTTCTTGTGCACCCTCAGCCCGCTTGTTGGTGAGGTGGGGTGAGAAGCAGAAGAAAGGGCCTTGACTCAGTGGAAGCACCGCTCAGCAACACCGAGAATATCTCCATATTATCAACACTGATTTCAGAACAAATCCAAACCATAGCCCCCTACTAGCTACTGTGAAGAAAATTAAGTCTATCCCAGCCAAAACCAGCACAGCACAGCGAGTGGGGAGGGGGGATAAAATCCCGCACAGCACAACAAGCTGCTTGACAGGGATGCTGCTGTAAGATACATCCGTGGCAGGGGAAAACAGGAGCTTCTGGTTATGGTCTTGAAACTGCCATGAGAGCAGGTTACACTGGTGCTCGTCCTCCATCCCTGCCCTGGGCTGGGAGAGCAGCCCCTGGCTGCACCGTGCCCGGCTCTGGCTGCAGCCATCGCACCACGCGTGGGAGCAGGCAGCAGTCCCCAGCTGCCTCGTGATATTCTTATTTTTTTATTCGCCTCAATAAAAATCTGTGATTCATTAAGTGCTTGTCATGTTTTGATACGTGGATCAGGAACTGATCAATAGCCAGCCAAATTTAATAAAAAGGAGCTCTGTTCTTGGGAAATGAGCTTGTTACCATGCCAACTATCGATCTTTCCTGACAGGCTGCTGTAAGTCGCAAAACGGGGTCCTGATGGGTAGGTCGGACTCCCTGCCTGCCTGCCTGCCTGCCAGGAACGATGCTGATTGCAGCCTCTGTATTCTAAAGACTTTGGAGACAACCCTGTTTTCTAACACCGCCTCTATGTAATTCTTTGGCAAAGGTTCTAGATTGCCTGGAGCTAGCAGAAAGCGTCCAAAGGCTTTGTTTTCCTTACTGGCTCTAAGGTGGTGGAAATGTAAGACAGAGGGGAGCAGAGCTCTGGTTCTGCACCGGAGCCTCCCGGGGCGAGAAGGGATGGAGCCCGACGCCAGCCCACGTGGCTGCCTGGCTGACACGTGATGTGCCAGCCATCGGCTGGTCCCTGCCTGCCACCAGTGCCACAGCGGTTTTCCTTGTGATGTTAAGAACTTAATGGGAGCCGGATGGTGTGAAACAGCACCCAACCGGTCCCCCCATCAGGTGGATTTCTCCAGCCGACCGTGGTAAGCAGGAAAGATTTGCATCCTGAGGAAGAGAGATGCTCTGTGGGGTCCCGCAGGTCCCAGCGTCACGCCGCTGAGCTTCCCACGCTGATCCAAAGTCCCTAAATTTGAAGCGTTGGTGTTGCAGCCGCTCTCTGGCATGGGTGACACTGAAAGATTTGGAAGCAAAAGCTGAACGTGGACGAGGATGAAGGGGTTTGTTGAATGCAAATCGCCCATCCCCAAGGTTTTGATCGGCCTGATTCATTTGCGAGGTTCCTAGATTTTTAATTGCACTTTATTCTCCTTCTGTTTCTCTGGAGGAGGGCGGGCAGGGCTGTCTGCTGCCAGGGCAGGCTGTGCAGGGACCCGGGCCATGTCCTTACCCCTGCCAGGGGCTGCGTGGCAGCCTGGCACAGAGAGGGAGCGTTTTCCAGGTACAAAACACACCAAGAGTTTTGGCCCCATCATTCTTCTTCAGGGTTTGACCCAAAACTCACCAGGATCAGAAGAGACAGATTTCAGCGGGCTCTGGCCCCCTCCCAGTCCAAACCATTTAAACACAGTGGCCCACATCCTTCTCCAGGACAGCCACTTAGGTCAGTGTTTGAGGGTTTAAGAATGGATGGTGAATTGTAACTGGGGCAGCAAAAGCTTTACGGGCTTAGAAAATCCAGTTTTGTGCTCAGTACAACCCCTGAGACTTCCCTAGGATAATTTATCCAGCCAAAAGTGAGACAAAGGTAGAATTTGATGTGGAAGATCTCACCAAAGCCACTCGGGGAGAGGAGTGTGATGTAATTCCTTCATGGCTTTTCCAGATTGCATACTGTAAAGCTTATTATGATTTGATATCAACATTAGCCCTGCTCTGGGGGGGGAGGGGAGTTGGATTCAAGACCTCCAGAGGACCCTTCCAACCAACATTTTTCCATTATTTCATCTCAGAAATGTGAGGTGAGGTCTAACATGGAAATGAAAATGCAACTGGTATTCTTGGGTGTTCAGACTTACAGGGCAATAAGAGCTGACATCAAAACCTCAATATTTCTCAAAACTATTTGTGTCTATGAGGTGCCAGAACCGTCATAGTCCCTCAACAGTTTGAAAGGGAGGTTATTGAGCAGTGCTGTTTGCCGCAGCTATCAGAAAGGTTGCCAGCAGCCAGCGCCTGCCCTTGTGTCTGCTCTCAGCATTCCTCTTCCTCGGGCTTAGCTCATCCCAAACTCAAACTGTTTCAAATTCCCTTCTTTCACAGATTTTGCTCTAGCAAAATTCAGCAGACATCTCTGCAGGGTTCGTTAACGTGAACTGCTTAATGGAAAGGTCCTTTCAATATGTGACAAAGGTGAAAGTCTTCAGTAAGGTTTAACGCCCCGCAACCTCCCCCTGTCCCTGCAGTGTCTTACAGTGGTGTGGCATGGCAGAGAGTGCCGAGCAGACGCAGGGTGGAGCAGCGCTTGCAGTTAAGCATCTGCGTGCCAAATTGAGCCTAAAATAAAACTCTTCTTGAGATCCGGTGAGGGTTGTTTTTGGGCATGGGCTGCTGGATCAGATCCCTGCTGCCTGGGCAGAGCCTGGCGAGGTTTTAGCATGATACCAACTGCAAATTCTGTTTTCTCTTGCAGTTTGCACTGGAGCCTTGAAGATAAATTAGACCCGCCAGGTGCCAACAGCATCGCGATGCTGACAGGAGAGCGGGGCCCCTGGGAGAGAGGCAGGAGGAGGAAGGCAGGAGGAGGAAGGCCAGCGGTGCTGCTCATGGGACCGGAGACCCCGTTCCTGCTGCCGCTCCCGGGCTCGCAGCCCCTGCCCCGCTCCCCCAGCCCAGCTTGCCCCTCTCCACCAGTAGACATCAAACCAGCATGGCAGGTCCAGCGGGAACGCCAGCCGCGGGGTAACCAACCAACTTGGAAAATACCTCTTGCTGAGGAGACGCAGCTGCCGAAAGAAAAGCCCAGCTCGCCAGCGTCAGCTCTGCAGGCAGCTGCCTTCCCTGCCGGCCGGGAGCGACGGGCTCCGAGTCAGCACGGACCCCAGCGAGGGGAGAGAGACCCAGCTCAGGGGTGCCAGAGGGTTTGTGTTTTCCCGTACTCAAGGAGCCTGCTCTGCAGTTTTTGAGATGGATCAGCAGCTTTACATCGCATCGTGATTTGGCTGCAAGTTGAGCCGAATGTGTGTTATCTCCCCAGGCTCATGGTATGCCTCTCCTCCCCGCCTAATATACGAGCATACAGCGAGAGCTTTACAGACAAGATAATGTGTTCTGGCTGCGTGAAGTAGTGATGTTCTTCCTATAGGAGAAAAATTTAATTTTGCTCTGAATTCCACTATAACCAGACAGCTCTCCATTTATATCCCGGGTAATAAATCAAAGCAACATGAAGTCTCGTGCGCAGAACTGAAGTGGTTTCTTAAAGCAAATTTGGCACGAAACAAGTCATCATCTTAAAAAGCCAGTTCACTCTCCGTATATTGTACACCACCAACTCTTTGCTAAAAACTGCAAACAGGCACGAAAAGTCATTTTGTGAAAAAGAGAGAGAAATCTGTGAGCTCTGGCCATGCTCTGTGAGATACGCCATACGATTCTGTTATCAAAATAATACGTAACTTTGTCGGAGAAATCACCCCCTGAGTTCTCTTCAACTCCTCGGTTTGCAGTGCCCGGGTACTGAAATACCACAAGGGCCATTAGTTTGTCTTTGTATAAAAATAAGGTATCAGATCTTCCCTCTGTGCTTTTCCTCTTTCTTCTTGCCTCCTCAGCAAACGTTGTTATTTTTTCTTAGTTTGTTTTTTTTCCAGCCTTCCTTTCTAGTTTCTGTTTCTATCGTGCAAACATGCCATGGCAAAGCGATGTAAGCAATGCATAATATATTTGCAGTAATGTATGATTCATTTACTTGCTTTCATAATTAATGTGGCTGTGTTTTACATACACAGTACTTCCTGCATGCATTTTATGATGTGAACACTCTTCAAAATCTAATAAAATGTAATCCATTAAAAACAATAGTACTGTTCCTGTGATGAGATTTGTGTGCAGTTTTGCAGCAGCTACAGAGAGAACTTGGTGCCGAGTTTACATTCTAAACATCAATTGTATGCTGTGATTTTATGCAGCTCCTAATTCTCAAGGTGGAAATTATTATAATGATATATATTATTATAGTGATACCACAGCTGGGCTAGGCATCATCTGCTTTCACACTCCAAAAGCTTTTCAACCCAAATAATTTTTCTAGCTGCTGTCTGGAGTTCAGTAACAAATACAAAATTATGCTGAATGTATGAAGAAACCTATACAGCAGCATCTGTAAAACGTCAGCTAAATAATGCCAGCACCTGCACCTCCAACAGACTCGTCCTTGCCGGGCGTTTGGTGGGGCTGAGAGCACACACGGCCCCGTGCGCTGGGCCCCAAGACCCTCTTCCCAAGGGTGTTTACACAGTTAGTTGCCATCAGTATCAGCAACAGTTAGGAACTGCTGAAGGGCTCAGGCCATGCGCTTTATTTACGTGTTATTCTCCTCCTAGCAAGGATTTGAGGACCCCAAATTATTTTGCACCCCACGGAGAAGAACGCTGAAGTAGCCATTTGTGTGTTGTTCCTGGATGCGCTGTTCCAGGCGGATGGCATGGAGAGCACTTAGTTTCCCATCTTCATACTAAAAATGTGTGTAAAATAATTTCCAGCAACAAAATCTACACTTACAAAAGAATCACTCTGACATGAATGTGTTGAAAATTCAAAATGGATAGGAAAAATGGATATCATTTCCAGTGTAAGGCTAGAAATCCTGTTCCCAGCTCTGCAGATCCCAGGCTGAATTTTTGCCTGTTTTCCTCCAGCTGAATCCTCGTCAAAGCCGAGAAGCACAAACCAGCTCAGCGGCAGCATGGGGCTGGGGGATTTACCTCTGCCAGGGCTCTGACCCTGGGCTGGGGCAGCCGAACCAGCCCCGTGCTGCTGGTGCTTTAGCACTTCACACCCGCACAGCACCTGGCCGCTGCCCCAGCCGTCAGCAGGTGAGGAACATCACTGACTCGAGTAAGTTAAGACTGGGCTTATATCTTAAGGGGTGAGTTTTGCAGCATGTAGAGGAGTGACTTAGGAGGATGGAGTATTTTCTGAGTACTACTGGTTGGGACTGCACCTCCAGTGTGGCTCCAACCCACTGGGTTTGCTGGACTTGCATCAGCCATTCTCTGAAGTATTTGAAGTGCAGATTTTTTCAAAGGTATTTAAGCGCTGCTTTTGGACCTTGCTGTGTTTCTCCTGGTGAATGTTTCCTTGCTGGGGCAGCTGTGTGGGCAGCTTTGGTGTTTCTCTGCGAGTGGGATGGGTGCAAACCTGTGGGTGACTTGTGGGGTCTTGGTGCTGCTCCGCAATGGGAGCGTGTGCTCCTGCCAGCTGTGCTCGGCAGCGAGAGCTGCCGTGGCCGGGAGCTGCTTCCCTTCCCAGCGTGGCACTAGGGGAAAGGTGGAAAAACCTTTCACGTGGAAAAATGAGCTAAAGACCTTAAGGCCCAAATCCTACCGTTTAGAGAGATCAATACTGCCATTACTGTTGGGAAGTGAATTCTGTGCTGCTGCAGCACAGATCTTATGTGCTGCGTCCCTGTCTAGGGTGAACCCGCCGTCTCCTCTCGTGTGGGCTCCCCGGGAGGGGGGGACACCCCTGTGGTACTCTCAGCCCCTTGCTCAGCCACCTCTCGCCTTGTGTGCTGCGGGGAGGTGATTGTGGCAGTGGCAAGGGGTGCCTGGCACAGTGCCCTCCCAGCATCTTGGGAGGAGGCTGATAACAGTGGTCACTTCTAACGTTTTCTAATTCAGATTGGAGAGCTGGAATTTTTTTTCCCTGTGCTTGAGGAGGCTACTTTAGCATGAAGTTGTGTATACTGCTCAGATTTTTGGGGCTGGAAGTTATCCTGTATGTTTTCCCAGATTTTGGATTAGTTTTGTGTGTTTATTCTTATTTCTACCTTTAAATTTTTTTTTAAGAATTGCTAAATTTGTTATTTAGAGGAGAAAAACCTATGTAAATGTATCTCTGTGCCCTGTAAAAATTCAAGAAATGCAAAGAGGTGGAGGATGCAGGAATGAAGCAGCAGTGCTGTTCTGAAACACCAATACTTGAAACTATTTTAAGGGAGTCTTTTTGATATTGGAGACCTGGCAGTGACTTCTGCCTTTGGCAGGTGTGTGCGGGTGATGCTGAGCCTTTCCTGGTACCTGCAGCTGTACCTATTTTGCTGCAATCCCAGCGGGTGCTTTGCCACAGGGTCCCTTCTCCTTCTGCCAACAAAGCTGGGCGGGGGGCTGCTTCCCGGGCAGGCAAAGCCCTCTCGCCATGTCTGTGCAGAACCCCTGGGAGTGGCAATATTTCTGACTCAAGGCATGTGACAAAGGAGGCTGCGCTGTGGCTCATGCCAGCACACAAGTGAGGCTTGGCCTCGGCGTGGGGTGCTGCCCCTCAGCTCTGCCGTGTCCTAAATGGGGGAGAAGCCCCTAGGACACGTCCCTACCCAGGTGGCCTCCTGTCCCCAGAGGCTGACCTCCAGCTGGGAGGTCTCTGCCCTTCCAGCCACCTCCCCTCGGCGTGGTCCCGACCCTGGTCCCCCAGACGGCACCGGCTCCAGGTCTGCCTCCTGGCAGCTGGGGTGAGGGGGCAGAAAGTCCCCTTTGGGGGAGGTTTGGGGAGGCAGGAATAGCCCAGCCCGGCTCAGTGGGATCTCCTGGGAATGCAGCACCAGCTCTGGTGTGCACGGGGGGCTGCGCATCGTCCCCTTGCATGGCCTGGCGCTATGGCAAGGTGGGCTGAGACCCTGCCCCCAGCATCGCTTTTGAGGAGGGTCAAAGGGCCTTTTTTTTTGGGAGGGGGGGGGGGGGGGGGAATGCAGGACAAATGCTGGACCTGGAAGATGTTTACTGATGTGGAGGAAAACTCCCAGGGGTGTTCAAAGCAAACAGATAATTACTGGTCATATGGCGGGGGGGGGGGGGGGACGACGACACGACACGGCTGCAGTGAGGCTGGAAGCTGCAGACCTCTTTGCGGGGCAGGGGAGAGCGGAGAGGGGCAGGGGACTGGGGCACTGCCGGCAGCACCCCCTGCTCGCCTCCCACCTCCACCAAGAGTCGTGCTGAGTCCTGGGTTGGGGTTTCCCCGGGGCTGGGGGGTTCCCCGGCCGTGTGCTGCGGCGGGGGGGGTGTGGGATGCTCGCAGGGGCTTTCCGCGGGCGCGGAGTGGCAGCGCGGATGCCCGAGCGCTGCTTCTTGCAGGGAAAACGGGGCGGGCACGGGGTGGCTGGCGGCATCCGGAGTGCCAGGATTTAAAGGATATAAAAAATAGACATGTTTAAATTTTTTATTTTTTTTTTTCCCCTCTGCACCAGTAAGCCCCGGCGTCTTTTGTACCTTTAGTTCTCGTTTCGGGGCGGGCTGCGATGCAGCAGCCGCCGCCGCCTGGGCGTTAAACGGAAAATAAGATAAAAACAAATGTCCACATCTGTCCCGATTTTAAGGCAAACGGCAAAATCATTTCGTGTCGTCCGGTCGGGCCAGATCCGCCCAAGGACTGCGGGGAGCCCCCAGCGTCTGGGGAAAACTGACAGCCCCCTCCCGCAAACGAGGGGTGCGAAACCGTGTGAGATAAAATGATGGAGCAATGGGGGGGGAGTTGGAAATCTCTGTAACCGGGTTGAGCATCGGCAGCCTTTGTGCCCAGGTCGCGCTGGAAGGCGGAGGGGCATCGGGAATGCCCGTCCCTCCCGGGTCCCCTTGCTGCGGTCTCTGGCACGGTCACATCAAAGGGCTGGCCGGGGGGTGCTGCGAGCAGCCGCCTCCACGAAATTTGAGCTTGGGAAGAGAGACAAAACCAGGCGATATCAATATATTACTAAACGGCGAAATATTGAATGTTTCTCGTACGTGCGCGTTGCCGGAGGTTTGCGCAGTTCGTCTGAAAACACCCGGAGTTGGAGGCGGAGGGAAGGGAGGGGGGGTTTAATAAAAACCATTTGCCACTTGTCTTCAATTAGGGTCCAGAAATTTAGCAAAAAAAAAAAAAAAGAAGATATATCTTTTTTTTTTTTTTCCCCTCTTGCCGTCGGGATCAAGAGGTAAACGCGGTGCCCCCGCAACGACTTCAGGGCTTCGCGTCAGAAGGCGAGCGAAAACACAGGCGATATTATCGCGATTCTTGTCGGCGTGGCCCACTGCGGGGGGCGGCGGGCCCGGGGGGGTACCCGGAGAGGGGAGGGGTGCTCGCCCCACTGCCGACGCACACCTCGCCGTGCTCCCCCGCTTCCCCCCTCCCCGGAAAGGGCTTCTCCGGCGGGAGCCGGACCCCCGACGGGCCGCGGGACCCCTGCGGGGCTCGGCAGCGGCGGGACGGGGAGACCCGGCTCCGGGGGCGCGGGGGGCTTTGCCCAGCCGCTGCCTGCAGCCCGGCGGGGGGGTGGGGGGGGCCCATTGCAAGGTGGGGTGCCCTTAATTATTATTATTGTTATTTATTTTTCTCCTCATTGCCATCGGGGAAGCCCCAAGCCGCTGGCGCTGGGCAGCCTCCCGCCACCGCATCCCAGGCAGGTGATGGGCACCTCACCCCCCCGCCTCCCGCCACGATATTCCCCCGCATCTCCGTGACAAATAGAGGCAACGTGAGCGGGGAAAGGGGGAGGAGGGAGAGAAAGCCACGCACACAATGGCCAGGCAAATTGTTCGCGACTCCGGCGTTCGGGGAAGCCGGTGCTGGAACCGCGCGCTCATCAGTCACCGCTCCTGAAGTGATAGCAAAAACGCATCTAAACACGCTGCGGTGTGAGATATAAAAGCACAGCGGGATGAGCTGCTTTCCAAAAAGGGACTTGGTGATTGGATATGCCTTGGCGTGATTGACAAGAGCTTAGTTTGGTAAAGAGAAGACACGCAAGCTTTCACAGCGGGATTTCTTTTCTAAAATATATCACACTAGCCTTTGAAAAGCGCCGCACACTATAAGGGAAATAAGGTTGCTTTATAGTGCGCTGACATTTCTTTAAAACACAACTAAGATCAAAAAAAGAAATAA
This sequence comes from Opisthocomus hoazin, assembly GCF_030867145.1. NCBI lineage: Eukaryota > Metazoa > Chordata > Aves > Opisthocomiformes > Opisthocomidae > Opisthocomus > Opisthocomus hoazin. The sequence continues at coordinate 8,265,393 of NC_134427.1, read as the reverse complement.
AATGTGTTCCAAACACAATGTTTTAATTAGTTTATTCTGTGCATTCGCTTTTATCTGGTGTATATATCACGGATCCCCACCCTTTAATTAAAACAACTGGCTGCCTATACAACAGCTGAGACAAATGCTTAACTTTCTCCTTTGTAGCTACAAGCAAACGCAATTTACTACAGCTCTCGGAAGAGTTTTTAAAATAAACGCGGACGCCTTGCAAGCTGCCGGGGAAGGGGCGAAGGTAGCGGGAAAGGGCTGATTCCTGGCTTTGAGAACTTGAGGAAGGCGAAGCCCTGTCCGCAGCCCCTGCCCGCAGCGCTCCCCGCCGGCGCCGCAGCCCTCCCGAGGGAATTCAACCGCAGCGAGGGCACGCAGCGACAATGCAAGGGGCTTTCGCTTTGCTGGGGTGTTTATTGAGTTTGTTTTGGTTTCTCTTTCTTTCTCTCCTTTGTCTTTTTTCTTTTTTCTCTTTTTTTTTTTTGTTTTGTTTTGGGGTGGGGGTCCCCATCGAAGGCCAGGTTACCGCAAGCCCTCCCTCTGCCCCGGGGTTGATGGCTTGAGGCACCTTTGCCACCGCCATCTCTCCCCCCCCCCCCCCCCCCCGCCTCTGCCCGACAAGCTTCTCGTTACGGAACTGATCCTCCGGGGAGGGGAACAAAAGTCCTTCAAAGGGCATCGACTCCTTCACCCCGCGGCAAGCACACACTTTTACGGGGGGGGGGGGGGGGGGGGGTAATTGTGCCGGGGGGCCCCGCCGCTGCCCCCCGTGCCCAGGGTGCGCTCCCTCCGCGCCCGCGTCCCGCAGCCTCCGAGGAAACGCTCTGCCTCGGGGTATGCGATCGGAAAAACGGGGACAGGGGAGGTCGGACCGGCGGGGGGGTTGTCTGTCGTCCCGAAACTGGGGCATTTCGGTAGCAAGAGGGGGGGGAGCTGGCTCTCTCCGAAGCCCCTCACCAGAGGGTGAACCGCCCCGTCGCAAACCTGGCCCCCGGGCGAGGGGGGGCATTTGGGCAAGAGCCCCCGCCCCGCTGCTGTTATTCACCCCGCTTTGGCCCCAAGGCTCCGAGGAAGGTTTTACCGGCGAAAGCGGCTCCCGTTGCGGGGCTGAGCCCGGTTCCGTCGGGGCTGCGGGCTGGGGGAGCCGCTGGAGCCCTTCGTTTCCCTCGTTGGCGAAGAGAGCGGGGCGGGAGGGGCGGGAGCGGGTCCTATCCCGCAGCTGTGCGGTGACACCGCTTTTCCCGCGGAGAAAAAAAAAATTAAAAATAAAAAAACGGAGAGAAAGGGAATGGGCAGATCACCCCAAAGCGACCGGCGGGGACGGGTCTCGGGATCTCCGGGCCGCAGGGCAGAAGCGGAGCTCGGTTCTCGCCCCGACACCGTGGGCAAAGCCCCCGGTGGCTGAGGGGAGAGCCGGCGGGCGATGCGGCCGGAGGGAGGATGGCGAAAGGCGAGCGGTGGAAACCGCACAGCCCTCGTTTTCATTTGCTTCAAGACTTTAAATCGTTCCCTGCCTTGTTCCAATGCGTCCCTAGGGGCTGACGAAATGGTGTCCCCCCTTTTTAGGGGGAGCGGGGAGGCGGCAGGCACCCCCGGTGCACCCGCCGCTGCCCGACCCCGCGGGCTGAGGCCGGAGCGACCGGGCCCCCCTCGGCCGGAGCCCACCTGCAGTCCCCTCCCCCGAGGGCCCTCCGCTCCGCGGAGCCGGCACCAGAAGGCTCCGCTCCTGGAGCTGGGGAGGAAGAGCTGGAAGCGGGACGGGACCCCGCGTTGCCCGACGGGGCTCCCGGCGGCGGGGAGAACGCCCGAGCCCTGGCACAGCCCGCGGTTAGCAGTGTCGGGGGCTCGGGGGTCCCAGCAGCCCCTCCGGGAAGAGCTGCCGCAGGCTGCGAGGTCCCGAGGACGGGCTTAGGGCTGCCCCCCCCCCGAGCCCGGCAACTTCCCCCCGGTTAGCCCCCGACTGCTGTCTCCAGACCGTGGGGGTGCCAGTTCCGACGGGGGGGATCTGAGCTCGGGGAAGGGGTTTTATTGCCGGGGTTTACACCTGCGGCTCGGCCCCGGGGCGGCTCGGCGGGGCATCGGGCCCGAGGACGGGGCGGCCCGGGGTTGATTCGGGGACGGACCCCCACGTCCCCCGGCGGCCCCATCCTCTGCGGTTCGCCCGGGGCGGGATGCGGGGGTCCCCGCCGTGTCCGGGCAAGGTGGCGGGGCAGCGCCGGGGGGTGCCCGGGGCAGCGCAGCTGGGGTGCCCGGAGCCGTTGGGGTCCCGGTGGCCGTCGGGGCCGGGCCGGGCCGCTCGGCAGCGCCGCCCCGTGCCCGGCTGCGGTCCAGGCCCCGGTGGCAGCCGCCGCAACGGCGGGGGCGGCCCCCGCAGCCCCTCTCGTCGGGGCGGGCAGGTTTCGAGGGTTCGGGTACCCCCTGTGCAGGGTCGGGAGCAGCCGTTGAGCGGGGTTAACGGCCCTGTCCCGCCGGGGAACGGGCGGCTCTGTCCCGGCGGCTCCCGAGGCCGGGATGCCTCCCCGGAGCCGGGGGCTTGCGGTTGCCCCTCAGGGCTCAGTCACGCAGAAAGGCTGACTAAAGTCTGTGTCCCCCCGCAAGAGCGGGACAATAGAGCCACCCTCCAGGTCACAGGTCACCTCCTCGCTGATTGAGATATTCTCTGCCCCCCCTCTTCACACCCCCACACCCCCCTCCCCGCTCCCTCGGAGGCGCCGGGGATCTTCAAGGGGGCGGCCGGAGGGCGAGGATGCTCTCGCCCGGGCCGGGGTGCGGAGGGTCCGGCTTCCCCCTCCTCCTGCTCCCGGCTCTGCTCCGAGCCTCGGACGAACGGCTTTGCGGGGAGGGGGGGCCTTTTCCCCCCGGTCCGGAGCGTGGCCTTCCCCGGGGTCACTCCGGTGCGTGGCCGTCGAGCTGCGCAGGGGGTGGCCCCGGCACTCCGCAGGGCCGCTATCCCCCCCCCCCCCCCCCCCGCCGTGTCCCCCCCCCGTCGGGTTCGCCTTTGGGGCCACCAGACCCGTTTATTCTGCGCCTTTAACTCGTCCTCGCGGTTTCCCCACTCGCTTTCCAGCCAGACGCGTGTTTTCCGCGCTGCTGAACGGTGATTTTATTTATTTTAATTTGGGGGGGGGGGGGGGGGGGGCAGAACTTCTCCCCACGGAGGACGCCGGTGCCGGCCCGGCTCCCCGGGCTGGAGGACCCAGCCCGCTGGCACCTCCGTGCCCTCGCCACTCGAGCCTTCCTGCTCGCCTCCGCCTGGGCTGTGCCACCCCTCGCCCCCTCCCCTCGCCGAAGTTCAGACCTGTTTACTCCAGCCCGTATCTCTGAAGTTCAAATGCAGATGCGGTCCCGTGTCCCCCCCCCTCCGCGGAGTGACAGCTACAACGGGAACGTCTCGTTCGCTCCTGGTTTGCATTTAATTACGCTGGAGGTGCAATATGTTTGTGGCAGGAGAAAAACTACTTCTCTCTACGCTTGTTAGGGATATTCATCTCTCCGCGATGCGTTCAGGAGCTGCCCAGGGCGTAGCGACGCTTCCCCCGGCCGGCCGGCCCGCAGGTCGGCGCGGCGTGGGGTTTTGCTGCCGTTCCGCCGGGTTTGTTTCGCCTTTTCCCCGCATCCCGGCTGCAAGGGGCGAGGGAAACCCGCCGACCCCTCCGCTCCCGGGGCCGAAACTTCCCCCTCCCCCCGTAAGGCGTGGGCACCCACGGGGGAGCGTTTCCTTCTGCGCTGCAGGGCCCAGACCTTGCCGTCTCCCCCTCCCCCCCCCGCAAGACTCCCCGCACCGTACTGGGGTGCTGGGGGGGGGGCGGTGTTAAGGGACCGGGGGTTCCCGGGGCAGGGCGGGGGTCAGCACCTGGGGGGGGGGGCGCCCGGCGGGGAGGCACGCACAGGAGCCGGGCACCGGGAGCGGGGGGACCCGCACCGCTTTCCGAGGGTTTTATATTTTTGCGGCTGTTAAATTCTCGAATCATCCCAAAGGCAGAAAACAAAAAAAAAAGAAAAAAAGAAAAAAAAAGGCGGCGGCGGCGGAGAATTACGCGAATATCTGTGCTTGACGTAAAGCCGGGTGTCTTCCTCCGCCTTCCCCCCGCGTCGGGAGCACGGCGGGAGAAGGGGAGCCTGCGAGACTACTTTCCCGGTTGCTGTTGTTTGCACGTTTGCAACTGAGATGGATTTAAAAAGGAGAGAGATGCGACGTTTCCCCGCCTCTGGAAAATAAATCGGCATCGCCCAGAAATACCGCTGAATAAAAATGGAATTTACTCAAGTAGTAAAATACGTACAAAATATATATATTTTTTTAAATTACGAAAGAACCAGGGGAAAAAAAAATTCATAGGCCATACCGACAATGCCCTTAAAAAAAATAAACGCGTTTTATGCCATTTTTGGTTCCCGAGCCGGCAAATTCCGGGCAGGGAGCGATCGCGTGGAACCAGTGCCTGAACGCCCGCGTGGATTTCGCTGAGCGCACGCGGCCAGGCAAAGTTGTCAGAGTAAAAACGGGAAACGTATTAAAAAAATGTATATATATTTATAGGTGAACTGGGACAACCCGACCCGCCCGAACACTGCGGCACGGCGGGGCTGCGGGGGCCGCTCGCCGCAAAGCCCCCAGACCCTCCCCGCAACGGCCACTCCTTGTCCAAAGCCACGATCGCGCCTTTTTATCCCCCCCCCCCCCCGTGGGATGCTTTTCCCGAAGCCCCACGGTCCCGCCGCCGCGCGGGGATTTTTCTATCCGAAAAAACACGATTATTTATTTTTTATTATTATTATTTTTTGAAGCTCCTCCCGCCGCGGAGCCGCGCTCGCTCCGTCTCCCCGGGTTTCTCAGCGCCGGCTCGGCCGGGGCAGCCGCAGCCCCGCGGGGCGCGGGCTCCCACCCGCCCGGTCCCCGCATCCCACCGGGGCCGGGCTCCGCGCGAGGCCCCGCACCAGCCGGGGGTCAGTCGCCCTCGGTCGCTCCATGTCGGCGACTTCAGAGGCGCTGCCCTCCCCCGCGCTCAGCTGACGGCTAATTGAATTATGCCCTTTCTTTTTTTTTTTCTTTTTTTTTTCTGGCGGGGGGGGTGGGGGGGGGTTGTTGTCGTCGCCGGGAAAACCCAGCGCGTGCGGGAGGTAATTAATTACCCCGCCGCGGCCCTCCGAGGCAGGCAGGTAGAGCCGCCGCCGCGGAGCAGCCAAGCGGGGAGCGCGGCCCCGGGGGTCGCAGGTCGGTGCCCCCCCCTCCCCCGGCCCCGACCCTGCCCCGGCTCCCCCCGGGCCGTGCCGCAGAGAGGGCTCCGATCCTGCCAAGTCCCCCCCATCCGCCCAATTCCGCGCAAGAGCCGCGGGGCGGAGGCGGCCCCGGCCCCCCGGAGGGTCCCGTGGCCCCCCTGGGCGGGCCCCCCCGGCTTGTTCCGCCGGTAGCGGCGGCGAGGGACTCACCTTCCGACTTCGGGACTGTTCGTGGCCGCCGTGGCCTGGGAAATTTGAGTGTTTGACGGGCACCGGCGTTACCGCTCGGGGAGATTTTATACCGGTGGCTTTTTTTTTTGTAGTCTTTTTTTTTTTTTGGTCTTTTTTCTTTTTCGGTTTTTTTTTTTTTCTTGGTTTTTTTCTGTGGGTTTTTTTGGTCTTTTCTTTTTTCTCTTTTTTTTTTTTGTCTTTTTTTTTTTTTGGTCTTCCCCCCCCCCCCCCCCCCCCTTTTTTTTCCCCCCTCCCTCCCCCGCAAACCCTAAAATAAAGAACGTGCAGCCTTTCCCGGGGCTGGCTGGGGGGCACGGTGTGAAAGGGCCGCGGTTATAAAGCGCTGCTTGAAGCGGGCTCTCAATGCGCCTCTGAACTTGATCAGATTTTACGTTTCCTGCAGAGAGCCGGCGGCGGGGCCGGGCCCTGCCCAATGGCCAGACCCGGGGGCTCCGCGAACCTCGGGGTATCACAATTACCGCCATCCTTCTTTCTGCCTTTTATTTCCACTCTTGCTCCCCATAGTTCTTTGCAAATGCTTTCCAGAACAGAAAACGAGTGGATTTATAGCGCTGTCTGCAACTGATAATTATTCCAAGGCAGAACGTTGCCTTTGCAAAATAAAATTAAAAAGCGGGTGAAAAAAAAAAAAGAAAAAGGGGAAAGAAAGAGACGGGGAGGGGGGAGAAAGATAAACGAGTGTAGGGAAAATAGGGAAAATAGGGAAAATAGGGCGCAGGAGACGCCGTGCCGGTGCCCGCCGGGGAGCGAGGCAGGGAAGGGGCGGCGGGACGCGGCCCGGCAAGCTCAGCCTCGGCGTTCAGTCAAAGCCAGAAATAAAAACACATAGGAAAGCCAAGAATAAAAATACTTAGAATATCAAAGATTGGGAAAAAGAAATAAAAATTAAAAAAGGTCCCCGACGCCGCCGGGCTGGGTCACGGCGGCTCTGCGGCGGCTCTAGGCCTCCCCGTCCCGCGCGGCTGGGGGGGGCACGGCACGGCGGGACACGCGTGGGGGGGGGGGGGGGGCGGACGGAGGGACACGCACCGCGCCTGCACGGGGCCGCCCGCCCGCCCGCCGTGCCCGCCCCGCCGGGGCTCGGGGTTCCCCGTCGCTCCCCCCCGTCCCGTCCCGTGTCCCGTCCCCCCCCCCCCCCCCCCCTTTACCTGCGAGGCGCCCGCGCCCAATCAGCGTCCCCGGCGGCGCGGGGCGCTTGCCAATCAAGCTCTCCGCCGCCAATGGGAGGGCGGGCGAGGGGTCAGGTGACGCGGCTGCCGGCGGCTCCCCATTGGCGCGGCGCGGCCTGGCCCCGGAGTTGGTTTTATGTGCGAGGCGCGGGCGGGCGCCCCGTCAGTGCCCCGACGGCGCCGAGCGCGAGCGGGGCCGCGCTGCCCCTCGCCCTGCTGCGCGGCCCGGCCCGGCGCGGGGGGCGGGCGGGCGGCTTTTGGGGGCCGGTGCGGGGCTTTTTTTTTTTGTGGTTTTGTTTTGGGGTCGCACGGGGGGTGCCCGCCTCGCTGCCCGCCCGCGGCCGCGCCTGCCCGCAGCGGGGGGCGGTGAGGGAGGGGTGGGGTGGGGGGTCGGTGGGGCTTTTTGAGGTGGTTTTGTACTTTTTCGGGGGCGGGCTGAGGAGGCAGGGGGTGGGGGGGGGTGGGGGGGAGGAGGGCAGGCTGCCGCCGCGCCGACGGCCCCCGCGCCCATGACGATGCTGCTGGACGGCGGGCCGCAGTTCCCGGCGCTGGGGGTGGGCGGCTTCCCGGCGCCCCGCCACCACGAGATGCCGGGCCGCGACCCCGCCGCCGCCGGCATGGGGCTGGGCCCCTTCGGGGACTCCTCGCACGCCGCCGCCGCCGCCGCTTTCAAGCTGAACGCGGCCCCGCACGACCTCGCCGCCGGGCAGAGCTCGGCGTTCACCCCGCAGGCTCCGGGCTACGCCAGCGCCTTGGGCCACCACCACCATCACCACCACCACCACCACCACGCCGGCCAGGTGCCCTCCTACGGCGGGGCCGCCGCCTTCAACTCCACCCGCGATTTTCTCTTTCGCAACCGCGGCTCCGGCATCGCGGACGCGGCCTCCGGTACGGCGCAGCACGGGCTCTTCGGCGGCTCCCCCGGAGGTCTGCACGGCCCCGGCGGCATCCCGGACACCCCGGGCTACCTGCTCTTCCCGGGGCTGCACGAGCAGAGCCCCAGCCACACGTCCCCCACCGGGCATGTGGACAACGGGCAGATGCACCTGGGGCTGCGCGGGGACCTCTTCGGGCGACCGGACCCTTACCGGGCCGTCTCCAGCCCCCGCACGGACCCTTACGCCGGCGCTCAGTTCCACAACTACAACCACATGAACGTGAATATGGGCATGAACGTGGCTGCCCACCACCACCACCACCACCACCACGGCCCCGGGGCTTTCTTTCGGTACATGCGCCAGCCCATCAAGCAAGAGTTGTCCTGCAAGTGGCTCGACGAGAGCCAGCTCAGCCGGCCCAAGAAGAGCTGCGACAGGACTTTCAGCACCATGCACGAACTGGTGACCCACGTCACCATGGAGCACGTCGGGGGGCCGGAGCAGAACAACCACATCTGCTACTGGGACGAGTGTCCGCGGGAAGGCAAGTCCTTCAAGGCGAAATACAAACTGGTGAACCACATTCGGGTGCACACGGGGGAGAAGCCCTTCCCCTGCCCCTTCCCGGGCTGCGGCAAGATCTTTGCCCGCTCCGAGAACCTCAAGATTCACAAGCGGACGCACACAGGTAAGGCTCCGGGGTCTGCCGGGGGGGGGGGGGGGGTGGGGGGACACGGGACACACACACACACCGCTGGGATCGGGCCCCTGCGCACCTCTGCGGTGGGAGCCGTAGAAATGCTGACGGCATCTCATTTTCGGCGGCTTCCGCTCCGGTTTATTTTATTTTTAGGTCTGCCTGGCGTCTCTGCTAATTAAACCAGCGATACTTTCGTCAAAGTATTTTTATTCGCAGCCCCCGTCTTCCCTTCAGCCCCTCCGCGAGGGGGGAGAGGGGGAAGGCGGGAAGCGAACGCGTTTTGGCTTGTGGCCGCGGGTACGGCTCGTAAAACTGTCCGAGCTGCGGGATTTATCTCGGGTCTTCTCCCTCCCCGCGCTCTCCCAGCCGCCGGAGCACGGCGCGGGTCTGGCGGGAGGCGAATGAAAAGTAACAACGGCTGACCTGGATTTCTCCGACACCGCTGCCTGTCTTCCCCGTCTTCATTTTTTTTTTTTTTTTTTTTTTGGGGGGGGTGCTTGTGCCTCCCCGAGGTGGGGCAGAGGCCGTCCTGGGAGGAGGCAGGCGGGGGTGGAGGGGGGAACGGCCCTCCTTCACCCTCTCTGAATTTCGCAGGTGAGAAGCCCTTCAAGTGCGAGTTCGAGGGCTGCGACAGGCGCTTCGCCAACAGCAGCGACAGGAAGAAGCACATGCACGTCCACACCTCGGACAAGCCCTACATCTGCAAGGTGTGCGACAAATCCTACACCCACCCCAGCTCACTTAGGAAACACATGAAGGTAATCCCCGCTGCGCCCCGGCCCTTTCCTCCCCGAGCTGGGACGCTCGGTCGCTGGCGTTCTCAGGGCTCCGTTCCCCGGGGCCGAGCGGTGCCCGACCTGGCACTCCGTGCTCCCGGCGTGGCCCGAGCGGTTCCCGGTGTCCAGGCCGTGGCGGGAGCGCAGCCCGGGGAAATGGCGTAGTTTCTTTTTGCGCTCCCACCGGTACAAGCGCTGCCCGCTTTCTGGAGCGTGGCTCGGCACCGGAGGGTTCCGCAAATGCGACCTTGGCCTGTGGCCGCAGTCCCCCGTGCCCGGACGCTGCAGCGAAGTGGCCGAAGCCGCTGCCAGCGGTGCGCGGGGTGGCTGGCGAGGTGTGAACCGCCTGCTCGCCGGGCAGGGGACCGAGCCGCCGGACGCCGGTGTCCCTCCTGCGTGGGGGAGCATCCCAGCCCGGCACAGCGGGGTGGCGGGGACCCCGAGCTCGCTCCCATCTCTGCCTCTTGGTTTTAGGTGCACGAATCCCAGGGGTCGGACTCTTCCCCTGCAGCCAGTTCGGGGTACGAGTCCTCCACGCCCCCCGCGGTGGGCTCCGCCGGCAGCAAGGACTCCACTAAAACGCCGCCGGCCGCCCTGCCGAGTAACCCCGGCCACAACCCTGGACTGCCCCCCAATTTTAATGAGTGGTACGTGTGAAGGCAGCTGCTGCCCGGCCAGAGACTGGACCAAATGCCTTGGGAACAAGGAGGAAAAAAAAAAAATTTAAAAAAGGACAAACCAAGCCGACTGCAGCTCGCTCCCGTGGAAATGGAGTTTCCACACCGACGACCGCATAGGGCTACACCTAGCTAACTGCCAGGATCCGGAGGGGGGGGGGGGGTGTCTTTTATTATTATATTATAATTATTACTATTTTTTGCAAGCCCAGACGCTGGACTAGCCATGTCCTTTTCTCAGGATTGGATTTCTTTTTATTTTTTTGTTGTTGTCATTTTTTGCAGTCGCCGTTGTTTCTTTGATTTTTTTTTTTTTTTCCCCTCCCTGCCCCAGTCCCTCTCCCTCCGATTCCCCACTTTTTTCTTTTAATTATTTTTAATTTGTTTTGGTTTTCCTTCTTTCTGTGGGATGTTGACATGAGGATGAAAATTCTCCTTCGCCTTAGTGGTGATTGTTTAAACTTACAGTCTTAAACCGTGCCAAAGTCCTGTTATGTCTTGAACTTTCCTCTCTAGCTCTCCTGCTGCTTCTTTCTCTGCTCTCCTCCTCTTTCTCCTTCTCTCTCTCCAAGCATTACACTTGTGAATGTATTCTCGTCTGATGGGGTCGGTCAGTATTTTTCAGGATGAGGATGTGGTGTTTATTCTACCCAGATTGTGACGTTTAGTATAACAGTTGCCTTTTTGTAATAACTTTTTTTGTAAATACATATCCATGATGCCATATTTATCGTTCGTAATTTAATTATTGATACAAAGTGCCGGGAACTGAACAATATTTATGGGGGGGGGAGGGAAATCGTTTTCTAACAAAAAAAAAAATACAAACGACAACAAAAAAAAAATAATTCCAACTCTGTACAGCTTTTGGTTATAACTGCTTTAGCATTAAAAGTTTATTGTTTTGGAAAGAGCGGTTGTTGAGCTCCTCCGGGGTGCGGGCGCTGCTGCCGGGGCCAGGCCGTCGTTCTCGGGCTGCCGATGCCGCCCTGAAGCCGCCTCCTCCTCGCTGCTGCTTTTTGTTTTTTTCTCCCGTCCCTTTGTCCCCTTCGCTCCGCGGCCGCGGCGCCGCCGAGCGAGAGGAGCCCCGGGAGCGGCGGGGCCGCCTCGACGGGGAGGCCCCGACGGTGAGTACCGGGCCGGGGCAGCGCCCGGCTCCCCGGGCAGCGCCGGCCCCGTCGGCACCCGGCTGCTTCCCGGGGGGGGGGGGACACCCCGGGGCGGCTCCACGCCGGAATTTCTCCGTTATCGTCTGGTTTTGTTTGTTTTTTCTTTTTTTCTGCCTAGGATGCGGAAAAGCCTCCCCGTCCTCAGGAGAGAGAAGGGGGCGAGCAGAGACACCTCACCCGAGGAACTTCTCCTTCCGAGCAGCCAGACCGACGCTGGAAACCGTTCCAGCACCACCCCCACCCCCCCCAGGCAGACCGGGGCCGGCCGGAGCTCCGGCGGGGACCGGGGCAGCCCCTGCCCCGACGGAGCGCGGCCAGCCCGCCCGTGCGGCTCCGCAGCCGCCGCCTCCCGCAGCCGGCGGGGCTGGCCCCGGCGCCGGGGGGGGGTTGCAGGGACCCGCACCTCGGCTGAGCCGGAGGGACCCCAGACGGGCCCGTCTTGAACTTGACTCGGGGGCACTGCGGGGGGGCGGCCCGTCCCCTCCAGCCTGCAGCTTGTCCGAGCAACCCACCGAACCCTGCATGCTTTCGAAATTGGGTTTAAACAAATCTACCCTCTCCTCCCTCAAAAAAAAAAAAAAAAAAAAAGAAAAACCAAAAAAACCAAAAAACTCAAAAAGGTTTATCGGGCAGAAAAAGTAAGGAGAAAGGCGGATTGCAGTCTCTGCGGCTGCACATATAAAAAAAAAAAAAAGCAAAACAACAAAAAAACAGCAAACCCAAGCCCGGTGCAGGGAGGTTTCCCACTCCTCGCTGCCCAGCCCGGCTCATTAAAATAGTTCCCTTCGAGGTGCCCCGGCCGGACCGGGATCTCGCTGCTTTCAGGCTGTGAAGCCTTTCTCTCTCTGTGCGCAGAGCCGAGCCCCGGCGCTGGACGTGGAGCCACGCCGGCCCGGGCCCTTCCCGGGGGGGCGAGAAGGAGCGGAGCCCCCGGGGGCCGTCGGGTTTTCCTCGGACACCCTCCTGGGTCGTGCCTGCTTCGCTCCGGACCGCACCAGGCTTGGAAACGTGCCGGTAAGGCTCGGTTTCGTTACTGGTTTTACTGGGAAGCAGGGGGGGGGGGGAATATGCGCAGGGCTGGGTGGGGGAGCGCCTGCTGCTGTTGGACCCCGAAACCCTGTCCCGGAGCCGGGGGGGGCGGTTCGGCTTGGGGAGCCCCATCCAGGGTGCACCAGGAGGATGTGGCGTCGGAGGAGTGGGGGGGGGGCTGGTTGCGGGGGCCCTTCCCGACCAGTCCCGCACTGTGCTGGCCTACCTGCCCTTCCGCCTTGCCCCCCCAGCTGCTTCCGCTTCAATCTTTGTAACAGGGACTTAAAACCAGCACCCTGGATCGTTCAGCTTCGCCTGGGTGGCTGGCTGGCCCCCCACCCTGGGGCGTCTCCAGCCAGCCAAGGGCAAGCACCCAGCATGGGGAAGGGGGGAGCAAACTGTTGTCTGCACCCCACTGAGGTCAGGGGCCCCCCTCGGCCGCTCTGCAGCCCTGCCACCCCCTCCCTTCTCCCCAAAATGGGGCATGGATGGGGCGGGGGCAGCTGGGGGGGTGTGCGGTTAGGGATGGAGGAGTGGGTTTGGGATGGGTGCAGGAAAGGGCTGGGTACCTGTCTGGCTGTGAAACGCTTGTGAAGCACGGGGTGGGCTGCGTCCCCCCAGCGTGGTAGGCGGTGCTGGTGGGTGTAGGTGCCTCTGCTTCCCCCCACCCCACTGCTGGCCCCGAGACCTCCAGGGTGACGGTTGGGGACAAGCTGTCTCAGCCTGCCGCCCTCAGCTCTCACGGAAGAAGGGTTTTTCTGTCACAAGGAGCAGAAAGGCTCTGTTCCTCGTCCTTGCCCGTTGCAGCGGGAAAGCCCCTGCCTTTTCTGTAGATTCCTGAGGCTGGGTTTGTGAGTTGGGGTGAGACAGCTCGTGATTCGCAGTGCCAGGGCCTGGCAGCAGCGACTTGCGGGCATTGACTGCGCTCACAGCTCGGGCGAAAACGTTGCAGAGCCGGCTGGGCAGGACGGCGCTGGCAGAGCAGGTGCCATGTTAGCTCAGCTTTTCGTGTGCCGTTAAGAAGGGGTCTTCTGTCACACCCCAGAAGGGTCCCAGGACTGCTCAGAAAAAGAGGCCGTATTCTGCTGTCCTCTCCTAGGCAGGCAGCACCCTGGAAGTTGGCGTGCTTGCTTCTATGAGTGGGGTTAGGTGGTTTTTGTCCCCAAATAAACAGAACTCGGGATGGTTTTCTAAAAGGGGCAATTTTGATTCGTTGTGCTATAAAGAATCTAAGCAGAGGCAGGCGATGAGCTGGAGCCATTCCTTCTCCACGCTTTACGAGCCATGAATATTTTGATTCCTTTGGTGTCATTGTTTTTGCATATCTGTCTCCGTGTCTGGTGTAATCCTCTGAAAATAATATTTTTTTTCAAGCTTTGTGCATGCCATTAGCAGCCAGTGGTTGCACGCAGTGTGAAGGCAGAGTCCTGAAGGCATTTGATCAGGTTGTGTTCAAGTATCTCGGCACTACAGCACCAGGAATAAGTTCCTGTAGTAACTCTGTCAGCTGTAAACCTCTGAAGCAGTGGATAGGGTGTAGTATTGTGTGTTCGCTTTTTTTTTTCTATAATATTCCCAGATTAAAAGCACCACACATTAACACCGGCTGAGCCTAACTTTTATGACTTTTTGATAAACCATCCCTGTTGTTTATGCTTTTAGTATGATCAAACTGTATGGAATATATCTCTGCAGAGATGCATTCTTGTTTTGGAGAGGTAGAGATCTAGAGGAAGCCTTAAATTCTTTGCAGAAATCCAATTTTATTGTGGAGTGTGTAGAAGGAAATAATTTGTGTCGTACCGACTAATCTGCACACCCCCTGAACTAAGACATTTGTTAACCTTGCTACGCCGTTTGCGTGGGTTGGAAATACAATCGACGTCTTGCAAGCGCCTGCTCACCTGGACGTAGCTGCAGGCAGTAAAAACGCTTGTGTAAGAGCTTATGCTGGTGAGTGAGAATGGCAAAGCAAGGAGCTGCCCCACAGGCGGGATAGGAGGCGGTTTAGGATGGCTTTCGAGACATCTGTTCTGTGCTAGCTGCGGGAAAAGCCTCTGCAGAAACCGGGGCAGGCAGTTGTCGGAGACGGTGCAGACGTATTTTAATATTAAGATGCTAATTTTTATTCTCAGTAAAGAAGGTTGCATGCTGCTTAGGTTTTCTTTTAGCTAATGATTCGGTAACGTTTCTCCATTTCATCTGTTTGTGTGAAAAACTTTAATAAAAAGGGCTGGGGGGTAAAAAAAAAAAGGGAGTTTAGCTGAATGATTTTGTTTTGGCAACTTGCTCAATAGTGGCAGCTTTGAAATTGCCAAAGCTGGACTTTGAAATGGTTGAATGGGCGATACGTGAAGCTCCTTTCGACAGAGACCCAGCGCAGACGTCGGGGTTTGTTCCTGCGCGCGCTGGGCGAGGTAGCCTGACCTGGGACAGCCGGGAAACTTGGAGAGGGGAAAAGTCGCCGGCGGTGCTGCCGGCTGGAAGGAGGCCGGATGGCCGAGGAGCGTGAAGGAGACGTGCGGCGTCGGGCTCTTCCCAGGGCTTTCTCCTTGTTCAGAGCGTCGTATAATCCCGGTTTGGGCCTGCGGTAGTCCCGCGGGTACCCAGCGGCTCTCAGGCGGGGTCTTTGGGGCACTTGGCACAGCAGAGCAAGGGGCTGGGCAGAGGTCCTGAAGTTTCTGAGGAGGCTGTGCCCTACCTGGCTTCCAGTGTCTCCGTCGTGCAGGCAGAAGCTGGTCTGTGGGCAGGAAGACAGCGGAGCGGCCGCAGGGTTGGGGCTGGGGCTGGGAAAAGCGTTTTGCTCCGCAGGCTGCGCCGAGGGCTGTGCCCGGGCAGGTGCGGGGCTGTCGCCGCTCCCCGCGCTGCGGAGGGAGCGGAGTCGGGTCGCGGAGCAGAAATGGGTGTCGTGCATTGTTCACGGGACGTGGCCTTGAGCTGGCAGGGCCGCAGCAGGGTAGAAGACGTCAGGATTTTGGTTTCTCGTAGCCGTGGGCTTGCTGCGTTTGTATGCCAGAGAGAATAACCCCTCTGGAAAACATAGCTACAGCCAGAACAGCTCGAGAGACAGTGACATCAGCATATGGTATTTGCTTTAAGTAAAATTACCTACTTATTTATCTCTTCTATAAATTCCTCCCAATGTCACTAAGACATTATTTCAGTGCAAGATCTTGTGTTGCGTGTTGTTTTTGGTTTTTTTTTCAATATTTTTGCTGCTTTCCGTAGTTTACGTAGCGTAATCCTTTTACTGTTTGGGGCAGGAAGATGTTGTTCTTTTTTTCCTTACTTTCATTTGTTTTGTGTTTGTTTTTTTTACCTGTGTTAGTAGAATGCGGTTGAATTTAGAGTTTCCACCACTTCACTGTGTTTTTACTGAAAATAAACATTTCTTTTGTTTGCATTTAGCGTCCTATTAAATCCATGGACTTGAGCTTCTCAGTAATTATTGATAACCTCACAAAAAAAAAAAGTAAAACTTGTTTTGAGATCAGGAGAGAAACTCAGCCTTAACTACAGGAAAAGTCTGAATTTGGACTCAAATACTATGTTTAATTAAGAGAAAAATCTCTGCGCAGCAGATTATGTGACTAAAGTGCCTCCGATGTGTGCAGAGTTTGCGAGGACTGGACTCTGGCTGCTCACTGGTACAAGGGCTCCTGGTGCTGAGGAAGGCAGGTGTTCCCCAAAATGCTCTTTTTTCCCCATAATATTTATTTTTATTAAAAAGAATGTGCTGCAGGAACTTGTGGAAACTGTCAGCCATAAATATTTAAAAATCACCTTCCAGGCACCCCTGAAATGGACTTGCTTAATTTTACAAGATTCAGAAAGAAGAATTTTTTTTTTTTCCCCTTTTTCTCCTATTTTTTTCAGTGCTGTAAGCCTCACTGGCCAGATTTTGTCTTTTTTTTTTTTTTTTTTTTAAATTTGGTGACAACTCTGAGGCCAGAGGGGCAGATACCTGTGTTTCAGAGTGGAGCCTGTGTTTTCATGTTGCCTGCTTCTGGAGCTTGACTTATATTTTTAAAAATGAGGCTATTGATAATATTGTAAGAATTTGCAATATTGCAGAAGTAAAATATGTATTTAATTTTTAATCTTGGCCTGAAGAAGTTTTTAAAAATAATGCAGTAAGTGAAGTGGTGACCTTTAATGGCTTTGCACCACTCATTTTGTTTTTAAAATGAGATACCAATGTGACATTGCAATCTACTACTTTTTTTCTGTTTCCTCCTCATTCTTTGCTGATGCGGAAGGAGAAGGCAGGCAAGGGGACCAAAGGAGTTGAAACTGCGCCTGGAAGATACTCCCTGTAGCTTCGGGAGGACGCTGCGCTGAGATTAAAATTAAAACGCTTTGTCGGTGCTCACTTTGTGTTGCTGAGGACTGGATTTCCGAGGAGTTCCCTTGACCCTGTCAAAAATCTCAGGTTGGAGATGTTTTAAAAAAAAAAAAAACAAAGGGAAAAGAAAATTGAAAAAAAGACGACCTGCATACCCATTAGTTCCTTTCTGAAATTGCGAGCTGACACGGGGCATTTTAAGAATTAGGATGTGATAAAGAATTTACTGGGTCCTGCGCTGGGTCCCTCGCTGTACGGCTGAGCCCTGCCAGCCTTGCCTTGCGGCCGTGGCTTCTCTGTGCCTTTAATCCACCAGAATGGACCACGTAAGCTAGATCTTGACGTCTGTCATCAGAGGACAGAGAAGAATGCAGTGGGCTCACATCTAGGTCTGCGAAGTGTCATAGTCCCAGTTTCAGGCAGCGGCCACTTGATCAGCTTTTTAGAAATTTATAACACAAACTCAAACAACCGCAGTATTAAAGCAAAATTCTTTGTTGTCATTTAATTTTCATCCGAGCTAGGTGGGGGAAAAAGTGTTCTAGAGACAACAATAGTTTATATCAGCATCTTAGTTTTATCACACCAGTATTTCTAGATTTCATTGTTTTGCTGTAGGTAAAGAAATAGGTTCCTTCCAGATTGACAGTAAATTGCAGTGAAAGAATTAAGCCAGCATAAATGCCCCCTACCAAGTTTAAAATCGCGTATACGTCAGTGAAACATTAATGTCCTGAAAATATGTTTTCTTCTTTTCAGTAATTTTCTGTTCTTAATCTCGGACAGGCTTTTGCATAAAAGCGAGTTGTCAGTGCCACGGCGCGAGTAAATCGTGCCTGGCAGAGAAGCTGACGCAAGGAAGGGGCATCGGAGAAATACTGCATTTCATAAACCCAATCAGCAGAGCATTAGGAGAGCAAACATGTGGTTTTATGAACATAGTTATAAATATTTAAACATGCAAAATGAAAATGTTACTAAATGTCTGGTTTTCATTATCTTTCGATGAACATTTTCATTCTTGGAAGCGTTGCTAGCTGTCTGCAGAAAACGATCACCACCCCCCTCCCCGGAATGAATGATGCGTAATGCGAAAACGTGTTAAAATGCACAGTTGTTTGTAATATGTTCTACCAAAGTGGAAGACATCCTACCAAATTTGGTATTCTACTGAATCGCAAAGTATTCTTGCCCAACAAACAGGCAACCACCCTGCTTCTGTCAGCAACTTTCTTCCTAGATGTTATGAAAAATCTAAGGATGGTTTGGAAAAGAGAAGATGTCACTCAGCGTGCTTGGAGCCGTGTCCTGCCATCCTTTCTCCAGCAAAATTCCTACAGAAGTCAACGGAAGACGTGGCTGCTGATTTTATCATTATTAATGTGTTTTTTTGAAGTGTCAACAAGTGTCGAAGCGTTCGTGTGCCTCCGTGGAAGGGTTGCGGTAGGAGGCTGGGTGGGGAGCCTGGGGTCTGCTCCTTGGCCGGGCTCTCATGGTGGGTGTGAGGCTGCGCCTTTAAATAGGACGTTTGCGGGCGGCGGCGGATCCGGGTTGTGCAATTTAGCTTGCGTGAGCGGAGGCCTGTGAGAAAGTAGAGGCCACGCTGTGCATCACTGTTCATAATAAGGCAGGTGTCCGATTCCTCGGATCCCGTGTAGTCAGCCGTCTCTCTTGGCTTCGGTTCTCCCCCATCAGTGCATCCCCACAGCGCTCTGACTGTGCCGTGTATGTCACGGAAGAAGATGCCAAATGATTTTGATTTTTTTTTTCCCCAGTGCACCGGGAAACCCATTTTATATTAGTCACATATTTAGTCTTGACTGTCGTGAGTTTCTGCCACGCTCGGTAGAGGCGCGGCGTCCTGTGAGCTGGCACATAGGCACGCACGCGCCTGCTGTTTACTATTCCTCCTGCGGTTGCTCCCACCAATAAATCTGCACTTGCTGTAGCCAGGATGGAAATCTTTAAGACAAAGGACTTGAATGGGCAGTTTTTTATTGCTGTGATAGAGTAGAAGGCCCCAAGCTGGGGGCTAGTGCGTGCGCGAGTGCTGGCCCCTTTGGCTGGGTGCTGCCTCCTGCCAGCGCTGTCCCAGTACCAGGGACTGTGGAGAGGAAAGGGCCCCAAGGCTGGCGTTTTCCCGTTTCGGTTCCTTCTCCTGTGACTGCAGCAAATCCCAAAGAAACAACGTAAAAAGTAAACTTGGAGAAGAGCGTGGAAGGGCAGGCTGTCGGGTAAAGCAGGGGATGCCTGGGGGGGCAGCACAAAAACATGGGAATGGGGAGAGGAGGAACAAAAGAGATGTGGGTTGGCGAAGGAGTAGGGGAGTGAAAGGCAGCCAGGCTGGTGCAGCAGCGAGGAGCTGCTCCTTGTCCCTGCGTGTGAATACACCCAGCTGAGCCTTTTGCTTTTGCAGGCTGTTCAGGCAGAGCCCCACAAAAGTGTGTGTGTCTCCGGAGACGTGCGCAGGATTTGCCCTGCGGGAAGCGGTGTGCTGTGCCCGGGCTGAGGTGCCCTCCACGCTGCGCGAGTTTTGGCTCTGGCGATGAAGCTGTGCGTGGCTGTCGGCCGGGTGCAGGGCATGGGGGACATCGGCGGTGCCGTTCCTGTGCCGGGGCTTTGGGACGTGGCCAGGGACGGAGCCCGTTGGCAACCCAGACCTGAGCTGCAAGGGGGAAGGAGCAGGCTGGCTTCTAGTAGGCAGCTTCGTGCCCACCGGGCTCAGGACCAGAGGGACCCTCGGGAGCTGTTGTTGCCCTCCTGCTCCCCTGCAGCTCCCACTCCCCCCTGTTCTTGGAGGCCACAGCCCGGGTCCTGCCGCGACGGAGGGACCGGGGACGGTTTCTCAGCAGCAGGCGCGATGGTGCTGCTCTCTATCCGCTTACGTCAATGCAGACCTTTCCACGGACTCCAGTCTGGGTTGGATCAAGCCTTGCATGATTGCGGCCCTTGTGCATTTCCAAACTTTGTTAATCTATATCTGGATCCCAATGGGGGCACTCAGGATGAGCCGAGCTCGAACAATCCTTGGCAGGAGGGACAGACTGGAGTTGGCAAGGAGTTTTGTCCCATTATTGGTTACTCAGAGGAAGGAATGTACGCACCATTTTAATATATGACAACTTGAGGTCTGTCATCTTCAGCGTGTTAGAAAAGCCTCGTTTTTAACAAATCCCAGAGCGCTCACTAGGCATCGCGCTGCAGCAGGCGGCACGCTGGTGGCGGGCAGAGGCGTGGGGCCTCCTCTCCATCTCGTTGGGCACCAAGCGACTTCTCCCGCGGTCGGGTCGGCCCCATGGGCACCAGCGCGAGACCCCCGGGCTGCTCACCTCTCGCTCCCGTCCGCCTCCGTCGGCAGGGGAGATGGAAATATCGCGGCAGAAAAAAGCAGTAGCAGTGCAGCCCGTAGAGCAAACCATGCTGAAAGCTTTTCCCGACGAGTTAAATCTGCCTGCCTGTTCTCAGCGAGTTTAGCCGGGGGGTTATTTACCAAGCTCAGAGGAGACTTGCCTCTCTGCAGTAAAGTCTTCAAAATATGTCCCAAAGACCCCGAGAGAGATTTTTTCGGTCAGTTTGCTATTTCCTCAAATGAAAAATCCAGATGGGTGCTTCTGTAGAAAATTGGCTTGTACAAAGTCACCCTTTCTGCTTTCTCGCTCAGGGTTTCTAAAGTACGAAAATTCAGCCTCGTAAAGATTTTTCACCAGGATTATTTGGGCTTGTTGATTCAAGACCAAGAAATTCTGTCCAGGTAACCTAGAAATGGCTACGAAGGGTGGAGGAAAAGTGTTTGGGGTTTGGGGTTTTTTTTTGCTTTGTTTTGTTTTTGTTTTGGAGGGGGGAAGAGTTTTGAAAATAGCTTTCTCTGTTTTTACCAAGCATTATTTGTATTTTTATCAATCAACAAACCACCTGAGTACTTAGCAAACTGTTCCCTTCAACAGCATCCCCGTAAAGAGAAAGCTGAAATAATCAGCACAAGGAATAGGTGTCAACCTTAGACAGACGGCTGTGTTTCTGAGTAGTCTAATGCCATTTTAATATCTTGCTTTTAATGCAGCTCAGAGAACGGTTTGATGGACAAGGCACTGATGCTCACGAGCCTGAGTTCAGTTGTTAGGGGTATGTCAGAAATTATTTTTCACAGACAACCGTAGTTGGAGTGTCAGCTCCCATTAAGTACATTAGGGCCTCTGAGGTTCAGCGCTAGCACACGGTATTTTGTAGCCTTTGGTTTGCTTCTGTGGCGACACAAACAAGAAGGTCTTTGGTTAACTTCTGACCATTGACATATTAAATGAAGATGCGCATTTGAGCAACATCAGTGATTTCGATTGACTCATCAATTGCCGCTGCGTAGCAGTCCTCATGTTTCACTTTGGTAACAAGCTGATCTGCCACATCTGATGCCAGCAATTCAGTCCTTCAAACAAATGACATGTTTGATAAAGAAATCTTTTTAAATTCATTATGCACTTTGGCTTTTGTCTTTCCTTTTAATATAGCATCTGTTGCAGCTGGGATACATTCCTTGATCGTTTCTGAGTCTGCAATTATTTTTATGCCTGCCCAGTGTCCCGGAGATGTGAAACGAAGCTGCCATGCTATGCTGCTGAGCCCTGAAACTCTGCGCAGACATTCAATTTAATCTCTTGGAACAGACTGCATTAAAGTAGTTTCATCACTGCACGCTTGTGATAAAAAGACGACGTGAAGAAAGACAGTGAACCAAAAGGCCCTGCTTTTTTCTGGGAAGACAATAGGATATCTGTCCCTTCATTTGTTTCATGGATTCCTCGCACAGCCATTTAAATTCAGCAGAAGGCTCCAAATGTCGAAACTTTATCCTGAGCATTTTTTCAGTGCTGGAAAGGAATACAGTTCAGTGTCCCAGGGGGAGTTTTATAGAAAATGCTATGTGCAATGTTAATGAGTTGGGATAGGGTCATATGTTTTTCCATATAGAGCCAATACAGAAACAAACACAGGACTCGAGGAGAAATGGTCTGCAGGGATCCACTGATCTGTGGCTCGAGGTGATCCTGTACTTCCATGGCCTCTCTGAAGACTGGCAGAAGGATCACGGGGGTTTTAACCCAAAGTGCCCCCGTCCCGCTCCGTGCCGAGGCTCCGTGAATAGCTGGTGCTGGAAGAAATGACAAACTTCTTGGGTGCCACAGGAGATTGCATCGGCGTTACTGATCCTCGCTCGGCTCGTTACTGAAAATGCATCAAGCAGCTATATGGGTCAGACTGCTAAATCTGTAGACATGGAGTGTCAGGAAGCCTTTTTGTCAACTTGGTACCGTTTAGTATATGTGTCCTCAAGTTCAAAGCAATCCTGGCCTCAGACTTGTGATATTTTCTGCCCTTTCCCCTTTTTGTTGACTCAGACCTCTTCCCTTTGAGGTCAACATCAAAATAAAGATGTATGTTTCCTCAGCCTGACCATGGCTCTGACTCTTTAGATCAGCAATCCTATAGTCCATATGTCTTCCCATCTGTCAGCTGGCATTTGAAGCCAGCTTGCTCCTCTATTCTTTCAGACAAGTGTGAGAATCAGGAGTTTCTTTAATGACGGTTTCAGGCCTTAAAGCATTTGCTAAGATACTACCTATTAAGATCCCTTGATGGCACCTCGAATAGAGATCAAAAGCAACCGAGTTCACTCCACAAATCTAATTCCGTCAGTCAGTTTAGGGCATTGAGAGAGGGGTGGGGAGGGCTCGGGAGGGCACCGTGCTCCCGCAGTAGGAGACAGGCCTGGGAAGTGGGAGCCCTGGCTTCAGGGAGTGATGTACAATGGCAAACATGAGCGCTGCTAAATCCCTCCAGTGGTGGCTGAGCTCAGGCTGCCGGGACTGCTCGTGCTTGGAAAGCAGAGCTGCACAGAATGGGTTGGTGGCTTTGCTTGCACTGTGCTGTGGTGACAGCCTTTAGGGTCTGAGCTGTGCCTGGTTCAAACGAGCATTTTTTGGTGCCACATTAGTACCTGTGTCTCCGCTCCTTTGGCTGGGAGATTATTCAAAATCTTTTTGCAATATAAGATTGTGAACAAAAATCTTAGAGTGCAACATATTCTTGTTGTTAGTAACTATTGACAGGCAATAATTTGTCTCTTGTACTTTTGAGAGCTGCTAATAATGGGAATCTGTGTCCTGCTTCACCACGGGGACTGCATGAAAGGCGGTGTGGACAGACGCTGCCTGCACAGCATTATCGCGGCAAAGCGGCCACTCGTTCAGAGGGCACCATTCATCCTTCAAACATTGCTATTTTTAATGCCTGCCAGGAGGTGCTGCAAAGTCCTTGGAATATTTGGGGAAGTGTTTACTCCAGTGGTGCATTTCCCCAAGTGACACAGATGAGTTAGTGGGAAGTTGTGGCCATTAATTCAAGCTCAAAGCCTGAAATTCAAGGCTGGTTGAGTTTCTGTGTACTGAAATGTGGCTGTGGGAGCTGGAAAGAACAGGGTGCCCACCGTGGGAAGGGTGGTGGAGGACATCCCCCAGGGAGCCTCCACAGCCAGGGCTAACAAACGTCGCTGTTGGTTTATGGGACCCAAATGTCTGAGAAGAGCTGAAAAGCCCCAGGATGTGGCTGAGTGCCGGGGGGATGGTGTCACACCACTGACCGCACAGTAAAACTTGACTCGGTGGAGTCAAGGACGCCATATGGCCCTAGATGTGTGTTGAAACGTGTTAATGGCTGAGCATGAACCTGAGGTCCAGGCACAGACATTCTTTGGCCTCAGAGTCTTTAACTTGAGTCACTTCTGCTCCCTGAGGGAAAACAGCCACTCTGGCTGCCTGCTCTGGAGCTTCGCTGCTTTTGGATCAGGTGGTTAGTCAGAACTTGAGGGATGCACATTGTTTGCTTGTAAGAGGGGAAACGGAAATCACTTTAAAGCGATTTTACGTCTTCGTCAACAAGGTGCTCTCACTCTGTGCCTGTACTCTTGGCCACCAGCCATTTTCCTTCTACAACCTCCACTCAGTCTGTTCTGTCCCTGTTTTACATGGTGATACTCAGCCAAGTTTGTCTTCATCACAGTCATTTTTAGTGTGAATCCATATCTGCCTTTTTAGGGGGTAGCGGCGATGGTGACGTGTACGTGTGGTTGAAGCAGAAGCCACTATTGAGTTCGACAAAATAGGATGAATGCTGTATAAAAGCCTTCAGAGAGCTGTGGAATCTCCATCCTCTCTTCCTTGTTCTCCTGGGAACACTTGCACAAAGAGTATTTTTAATGTGAAGCAAAAAGGATTCTGACAAATGCTCATTAACATTTTGTTTCTGCAAAGATACATACATGATTATCACGAGGCTGCAAGGGACATATATTCAGTAAAGCTCTTAGATGTATGCTTAGTTTTATGTATATGCTTAAATCTCCCTGATGGCCGCTGCTTTGCTGAATAGATGTTTTCACCAAGACAAAACCAGGTATTTGATGGAGCTTGTTTGTGCTGCTCAGGTATGATGCAGTGTGCTGTGATACAGGTCTCCAAACTCTCTGCGTAATAGTGCCATGTGAGCAGTGAATCCTCCCATACGGTACTAGCAATGGATTGGTTGAAGTACACACCCACAAATCATTTGTATCGTATTTGTGAACAGCAGCCCACAAGGGCAGGATTTAACCAGAGAGGTTGCAAAGGCAAATGCCACCAGACGTGTTCTGTGGCTTGTTTTCGTCGTGTGACTTCTTAGTGTGAGCCTAGCTGGGAATCATCAGGCAAAGGTATTGCTTCTCCATTGCTGCTTTCGAAGCTCCAGTGTTGTGAAAGCAGATCTCATTTGGAACCTCCAGTGCTGTGAAAGCAGATCTGATATGGACTGTAGCCTTTGTTAGATACTGGCTATATCCCTCCAGGCATGTGCAGGCAGCCCCATTTCCCACTGCCTGTTCCGAGCTGGTTAAACTCAGGACAGCCTTGGTCAGGAAGAGTTAATGTAGCGTGGTGCTGAGTCTCAGCTAGTAATCTTGTGTGAGGGGTAGGAGAAAGTGTGTCTGTCTGTGCCTCTTCCTGCAGACATACTGCTGATACGTTCGTCTGTTGCTCTGAATGCCCCGTGGAAGGTGGAGTGCTGAGCTTGCTCGGCTGTGTCATTAGATGCTGCCCTAGAATCATTTAGGAGTAAAGGTGTCCAATTTGCCCAAAAGAGGAACGTGTTTTGGGGGACATGTTATGCAGTGGAGGTAACCAGACATGACAGAAGGGTTTTCAGGCTTTGCTAGAGTTCTCAAATCTTGTCACAGAGAGAACCATACTCTCATTTTTTGTGAGGATCCCATTCTTTCAATGGTTATAATCCACTTTCTGTGCTGCTTTCCATATATGAAACCTTGGGTTGCTTTTAGCAACTGTTTGGATGGATAACGAAGTCTTAACAGTTGGAAACAAAAAAAGGATGCACACTGCAAGATATTTCTTTTGGGACTACTCAGAAATGTTCTGAAGGTGACCGTGTTTTGTATGGCTATGTCATTTTGACTCACTTGGAGCATACTGAAGCTTTGACACAACGTCACCAGGAACTGGAGTTCCTGTCACTGTGCGATGGCTGGTTTGCTAAGTCGTTCATTAATGTGGTACGTCTGAACACTTCTGGAGCCTCAGGGTGTGATACAGTGTGGACTCAGGAGCCCAGGTGTCAGTCCTGGGAAGGGGAATCTCCAGGTTCTGGCCCTTAGTTGCAGGATTTTCTGTTTTACAGACAAAGAGAGTTGAGAAGCAGGGGCCTGACTCAAGGACATCCATGACTACAATGTCTAGGTGCTACAACCAAACAAGCTCATCAGGATGGTGATTCGATACTGGTTCTGTACCCCAGGGCAGGAGGGCAACACAGTCAGGCTCCCACTGCTTGGACACAAATACTAATTCAAGCGGGCCTCTTGTCCCTGGAGGGCAGGGTGAGCAACTTCAGAATATGACAACTACTTAGGAATTGTCACTAAAAATCAGTCACCCAAGAAGAGCGCTGACTTCCTTAGACAAACGGGCCAAAAGCATCCTGGTTTAACTTCAGGAGAGTCAGGGGAGTTACACCACTGTTTTTCACATCACCATTCAGTTTGGCCGTACTGCAACAACAGGTTACTTAGTATGTGTATGTAATTGGGGTCATTTTTTTCTAGTTGATGGAAAGATAGCTGCGTAATTAATGGACTGGGTAATTTGTTCTAACAATAGGCCATATTGTGACATTGATTGTTAAACAGAATTCTCCCTTAGCAGAAAAGAACATTTGCATTTAAGTCTGTTAGCATAATAGAGCTCAGTATTTCTAAGAAAGCTGTGTTCGACCTTTGGTGAAGACTAGAGATGGTAGCACCTGTTACCAAATGAAGCAAATGAAGATGGTGTATTGCTTCTATTTATATGACAGACGCCGAGCCTTGTAAACATGCTGCTTCTTGTATTAGCGCATCCTTGAAGTACACAGAGCTAGTCTAAAAAATATGGAACTGCAAATGGTTAAAATCATGCCTATCATTTGACATAAGTACTATTCTTCAGGACGTAAGTAATGTGAATGTTATGTTGCACAAATATTTAGAGCTTCATTTACCTTCATCTTCTTTTCATTATTTGTAGGAGGTCTTGTTCTCTGGTGTGTCCTGAAAAATACAAACTGGATATTATTCTTATCTCTGCTGCTGAGATTTACTGTCGATAAATAGACTCAGTTAAATGGGAACAAATGTTTGTTTTATAATCCTCCTGTAACTGCAGACTTCATTATGTATGAAGAATACAGAGATTAATTCTGCCATTTGCCATCAGCATGTTTCCAGTTTCCCAGTATATAGTATTCACATGCAACTGTATAATAATGTTAACCTGTATCTGGGCTGAAATGTATATTTTTTTCCCCTTCTTGGGTAAGATATAAGGATTAATTACTGATGTACTCACTTCAGCCTTTCAACCTAGCTGGGACTGCCATTTTTTTCCCATGCTGTAGTGTCTAAAGTGTTTCTCCTCCTCAGTGGAGGTTGTTTTGTACTGCAGTGAATTGGCCCATTTAATACTCTTTACTTTGCCTCCTTAGAAGTTAATTTTTTAAAATATTTTCTGAGCACACGGCTAAAGTCCCTTTTCCAAAAATGGATTTCTTTTGTATCCCAAAATGCTATTCTACCACATCTCAAGAGTTAAAGTTTTATCGTAGGCAGATTCTATTTTCAGATAGCATCGTGTGGAGACTGTGTTTTCAAAAGCATTAACTCAAACCACACGGATGCACAACTGTTTTAAAATATGAGAATTCACACATGCTTTTCATTATAACGCACATAAAACTGAAGTATAATACAGTAGGCTTTGGCAATAAAACAGAGTAGTCAATATATAAATTTTAAGCCTAGTTCTTTAGATTAATGAACCGCGTTTCTTGATGAATTGAGCATGAGTGAGTAAAAACACAATGATCTGGTTAGATACTAAATTAATGGTTTTCTGGCAATTCAAAAATTGCATGTCTAGTTCAGAGTTCACTTTTTTTTTCCCCCGGGACAACTTGATAACCTTCTTCTACTAGCTAGACCGCTAAAGAGGCATTGTCAGTCTCTTTGAGCTCACTATTGTTCTCAGCAAATCACTTCCTTAAGAAATATCCATATGTTGAGGGTCTCGGTTGTACTTTGTGGGAAACAAAATTGTGGGTTGAAGTAATTTACTCTGTAACTCCATTGAGGTTGGATTCAGCTGGCACAAATATCTCCTAAAGGCATTATAGCAGGGGTGAGTCTGGCTTCACCTTCTCTCTGCTGGCACAAGTAATGGGGAGGGCTCTGCAGTCAATCGGGACAGCTGCAAGTAGGGGAGATTCCTCAGGGCAGAGATTTCAGGTTGAACCACTTCTCACGTTTGGAAGCTCAGATTTGCATTTAGAAAAGAGGGCAATGATCTGCCAAATAAAGTGAACAGCCAGATGACCTCCTTCTGTAGACAGGGCCCCATACTTGTTTGTGGCAGGGAGAGACTTTTATCATCTTAGAGTCACTGGGAAGAGGAAATGCAGATGGGGGGGCTGTCCCAGGCTGGTCCAAACCTCCAGCAGCTAGCAGGGAAGGGATTAATCAGCCCCTATGCAGCAGATAGTGATTTGTAGGAGAGCAGAGATGGGCCAGCTGGGAGAAATGAGCTGATTGCTGGGGGTGGGGGCTGTATAAAAGACTGTGTTGGTAGAAGGGCCCACTAGAGACCTGGTCGTGCTGCTTGTGGGCTTTGGTTACAAGGAGCTGTGTCTCAGGCTGTTGTGGGTGAAGCAAACCGTGATTTGCACATTTCTTTGGAGTGGTGGTGGCGCTTGTAAAAAGGTGGAGATGCTGCTTTGTGATGAAAGGCTCTCCTCTTTAAGGTGAGAGTGAAGTAGTTGTGGTCCTCAGGCTCTGTGGTATCCCCTTTAGGTGCTGCAGTTCCCAGCTGAGAAGGCAAGCTGGTCAGCTTGGGTGATGCAGTCGGGCCAGAAGCTGTCCGAGATAAACTGCCGTGGGGAAAGATGATGGCCTGATTCTCTGCTTTCTTACAGCCTTCTGTAGTTGCTGGTCCAGTACAAAAGGGATGTGAAATACTGAGCAAACGAATGATTCCCAGAGGGGAAGAGGAATTGCAGCGCCCTATATCCAGAGGAAAACTCTGGTGGGAGGTGCAGTCCCTCCGTACAAAGGTGTGTGCTGTGGGGAATGGGAATACCAGCATTCAAGGCTCCAGGGGATGAATCTGACAAAGTTGGTGAATCCTCCAAGGTGGGGGGAGGAGCTGATGTAGAGGTGGCTGGAAAATGCAGAGAGTGTTCCGTGAGTCTTTTGCCTGGGCTGTGTGAGAGTCGTGTTCTTCCGGCTGGCAGAAAGCACAGGGTAAACAGGAGAGCCCAGGGTGTTTTAGTATGCGCATCTGTGTCCTGGCTCACATCAGAAGGGTCTGAAATGGAGGGGGAGAGAGCTAAAACAAGCGGTGGAGTTGAAGAAGGTGGTAGGGCTGATGCAGTGGTGAGCTGGTGTGTGCGAGCTGCAGGCGTGTCTCAGGTGGGCTGGAAGAAAGGAAAGGAGACAGGTGGTGTGCAAAAAAAAAAAAAAGTTAAAAAATTTTCAGAAGCTCAGGCAGAGAGGTCAGGTCTTGAAATGGACCTGCCGGGAGGGGGGGTCCTGTCCCGGGGATCCTTTACATCCAGAATCTGCCATGGCATTCACAGACCTCTGTCTGGTCCTTTTTCTTCCTCACCACTGTCTTCCCCCTCCCCCCCCTCCTTTGTCAGGCAACTCGTTAACACTTATTAGCAAGCATCTTCAAAAGGCCAGGAGGGGGGGAAAAGATGGGAGGGGAGCTGAGATGGCTAAAGGAAATGATTAGGAGATTCCTTTTCCTTTCTGTCTATTCAAGTTTTAATGACCAGCCCTTGCTCTGTCTGTGCCCTGCATTGTTGTCCAGCCCTCGCCCGGGATTGCGGCAGCTCTGCTACCCCCGGCACTGATCCCCTCTGACATCTGGGGCACTGTGGGCGCCCCGAGCATCCAACCTTTCTCATGCTGGGGGTGCTCACTGGGTCTTAGTCTTGCTCCTGCACTTGGCATTGGTGTCAGTGCTGTACCGGCACTGGTTTTGTCTCCTGATGATTTGTTCCTCCAAGTATACCTTCTTAATCGGCGTCATCAGTGCTGTGCTGCCTTGCTTGGGCTGCCCTTGTGTGATCCTGCCTAGAGACTGATCTCTATTTATGTCTAATACATGGCTTGTAAATCCCTGCGATCCACCTTCAAGGACCAAGAATCTGGTAGGCAGCAAACGGGCTGTTTTAGTAGCCAGGATTGTGCTTGCTTGAGGTGGAGGAAGGAGGGCTGAATAAAGGCAATGGAATTTGGCCTGCAGCTTTCTATTTCTTGCCTTGCAGTTCCAGGGGCTTCAGTTGCAGTGTGTGTTCTGTGGTTTCCACCTGAGCTAGTTATCTAGAGCTGAGCCCTAAGCCTGTCCAAGCAGATGGCAGAGCTGCCTTTGGCATTGGGAGAAGCAGGCTGCATCAGTGGAGGCTGTTTTGGGAAGTTCTGTTGTGGAATGTGGGTTATATTTGTTTTGTGTGTGTTCTGTCCATCAGGGTCTTCAGACTGGTGTTTATTCACCCTTTCCAAGCTACAGTACTGGAATTACAGATCCGGGGCTGTTGCCTATGCATTAGTGAACTCTGCAAAGAAGGATTTTTCTATCAGGACTCTTGTAACTTGGTCGTAACAACCCTCCCCTCCTACCTGACAGGCAAAGAATTGGGAAGTTTTCAGAAGCTGCTGAAGTTCTGCATCTACTGAGGACTCTGTAGGCATAAAGTGCCAGGAAATGCGTGTCATCTTTTCACAAATCTCTTGCTTTTCCCTGCAGGAACAGCAGATTGGCAGAAGAGCTGGATGCCAGCCCTCCCGGCAGCATGTGCCAGAGCAGGCGGGTGACCCTCAGTGCAAAGTTCCTGCCTCTCAGAGGGGAAAGGCCTTCACAGATTTCCTGCACCTACTTGATGCTCTTTAACCTGGGGGTATGTGTGTAATTGTATGTACAGGACAAAGCCCTGATCCTGGGAATGGGTGTTTAGAGACAGAGCCTTGAAATGCAAAGAACTTTGAGTATCTGCGTGGGTCATGGGCTAGAGCTGGTAGGTCTAGGATGCTTCCTGAAGACCAGTCTGGCTCTGGAACGAATCTGCTCTGGGCCTTGCTACAACCCTGTTATCTCTGGTGGGCTTCTTCAGGATCTCCTTTTCTCCTGAATTATTAGTGTAGATATGTGTTTACAAATGACTCTGTGGCCACCTACTAGTAACCTGGAAAGAGGTTTTGACAAGTCTCAGTTCTACAGAGAACAGAGGTGATACTTATTAATATAAAGTCATTTGCTCCGGAAGCTGATGCTCTGAGGGCTCTGGCTTATTCTCTTGGGGTGTGAATTCTTTGGAGCGGTGACTGTGTGGAGAAAAACAGAGGCTTCCTAGAACTGGGGGAGGTTTTACCACTGAATCCAAGCTGTAGTTATTTGGGGCAGCAGAATGCACAATTTACCCCAGGTAGTTCAATAACTTTTCTGTCAGTGTTGAAGATGAGTACAAATATGAAAAGAAGGGGGGGGGAATGGAGTGATTTAGCTTGTTCTGCTCTTTAGCTTGTAGAGCAAACCTTGGATAATGTAGAGGAAAACAAGACCAAAGAGGCACCGGTGCCTGGCTGGAATCGTCCTGCTCACAGGCAGACTCTGCAGCACCGGCTCCGAGAGCTGGGTGTCTGCGTTCACACCGGTTCCTACAAGGTTCATTCTTTCACCAACTTGCTATTACAGTCTGCCGAGAGTGTGAGAGAATCTCCTCTGTGTTACTAGCTGAGGTTTTAATTTAAAAAAAGATGGGGGAAAAAGCGGATTTTGAGATGAATACTGGAAAACTGGAACTATGCATGGAAAAAACCACAGAGAAGAATTGGTGAGCTGGAAAAAATATACAAATATTATTTTTTAGTGTTTTTCAGAGTTTATGTTCTTTATCTATTACTTATTCCATGCTGCGTTTTGGAAAGTATTTGGCAAATGCATAAAAGCGATCTGTAGGATACTTTGTAGTCAGATGCCATAACCTAGATTAACTTGACTGCCTTTCAGAAATAGCCGCTAAAGAAATACACTGATTTATGTGTCAGTTTAAAACCTGTTTGGGGAAACGGTTATAGCTGTAGAATACAAAAAATATTTAGGACAGACAGCGCAAAAGTTTTATAGCTCTTAGTAAGAAAAGATGGGTAAGTTTCAATTATGCATTTTATTAACACAGCCTTTTTAGCTCTATAAATTGGTAACAATGTTAAAATCCTCTCCTGGGAAATAGTCACATGTCATGCTGCTGAGAGATAGCACTTGAGGATGTTATGAAATGCTGGTGGAGTTAACCACTTGTTAGGCAGTTGTTAATTCGCAGCCGAGTCCTGCTCCAGCTGAAACCGAAGATAATCAGATGATAATTTTGACTTGCAGGCGGTTTTGTTACGAACTTGGTGTCTAACAAGATCTGTAAGGAATTATCTTATTACTGTGATAAAATCAGGTCAGCTCGCACTCAGCTTTCATCTACCGGCAGGTCACCAGACGGTCGGTGCCGAGGTGCTTGTGCGGGGCCTGAGCAAGCAGCACCGGTGGGTGCTGGGCACTGGTGGGTGCCGGCTGGCTTCCTCACAGCCCCACGTGGTGTTCGCGCTCTGCTGAGGCGAGGCCTCCGGGGGGGCTGCTGTCACAGGCCCCCAGGAGCTGGTGCCCCACTGGGGCTGGTGGGAATGAGGTGCTTCTGTAGCTGGCAGGGCTGGGAGGGTGTCCCTGCTGGGACGCGATGGGGCCTGGCTGGGCCTGGGGGTCACTGCCACAGCCTGTGGGTGCCCGTTGGGGGCGAGTCCCCTGCGTGGAGGGGACGTGGGAGAGCTGCTATGCTTGGAGCTGGTGGGCTCCCCCCAGGGCCCTGCTGAGGCGCTCGGGTGTGCCTGACCAATCGCATGCTGGCACCTGTCCTGGCCAGCCAATCCCAAACTGCCAGCTGTGCCCCTCTGGCCAATGGTGTTGTGCTGTCTGGTGCCTGAGGGCACAGTGGGGTCTGCACCCTCTGGGGCTGAGGTGGGAAAGCAGGGAGGGCGGCCGCGCTCGAGGGGAGCTCCCTCTGTCACTGGTGCGCGGCTGGGGGAGAGCCTGGCCCTGCACACAGGGACAACGGCCTGGCCTTGGGGACACCTGAGTTCCAGCATTTCTGTGACACCCTGCTGTAGGGCACCCGGGAAGTACCAGGAGAACCAGGACCTGCTGGAAAGATGCTGCAGGCCTTCTCCTGGTGGGATGTTCCTTCCGAAGTGAGCGAGTCCCACAGGCTTTGCTGCGAGACTTCCTAGGCGCTGGCTGCAGGTCATACAACCACTCAAAACTGGCCTGTCCCAGTCTATCACAGTCCTGTCTTCTGCTGTTTGTGGTGGAGGCATCTGGTGCTGGTTCTCCATGTCTCTTTTTCCTCGAAACATGGACTCCACACAGCAACTGGCAGCTGTACTGACTTGCTCGTTTTCTTCCTGTAAGTGCCAGTTTTCCCCCAGTGGAAGAGAAAGTGTTTCAGTAATATAATCCCAGCGAATGAAGGCGTTTTCTTAATTAAAGTAGTAATCTGAAAGTTGTCATTGATAAGTGTGTAAACAAGCTGATTGTAGTGGGTGCACAAATAGCTCTAATGAGCACGTGTGGGTATTAAATTAACCATGGTTCACAAGCCATGCATGGCTGTATGCTCATTCAGAAATAACCACCTTCCCCTGGTGTGCTACTCTGCCCACCAGCCCCAAAATCTTGTCTTTTCAGTGTTGCACAACTAAAAGGAACCTGCTTCTCTTGCAAAAAGAGGGCTTTGAAAGAAATTCCTGCTCTTAAGATGGCTGGGAACGCAGGAAGGCAGCCTGTTTCGTTGGCATTTTTTCCCCTAAGTGAAGTGCAGCCTAGTGAGTAGTGCGTGGGCATCCAGCATTGGCCTCTCCTTGATGACGGCTTGTTCCAGGGCCCTTGGAGGAGGCACTCCGCTGCTGGACGTGGTGGACTGCCCTGTCTGTGAAATGGGAGAACAATGGCTCTCGCAAGGCTGTTGTGCCATTAACGAGCTCCTTGGAGGAAGAACCCTACAGAAGTGCAGATCATCTTTTTACTTGCTGTTAATTATTGATATATTTATTTGTTACAAAAAGCAGGATGAAAATAGTAGGGTGATGGTAGGCTCAGCTGATCTGTAAGTGTGTGGAAGTACAGTGGCTTCCTGTGACTGTCCCAAGGAGGTGACCACTGGACCTGCAGCTCTGCTCTGATGCTGGTGGGACTCAGGAGAACTCTCACCTTTCCAGGCCCAGGAACATCTCTATGATTTGATTAAAAGGGGCTTGGGTGTGTACCTTCCAATTGTTGGAAAGGAAACAAAGTTTGAGTGCTAAATGTATTCTGGCTGACTTTCCTAGGTGATCCTGTCTGCAGCCTAAAATGGCAAAGGAGGACACAACTTCAGGGTGTAGTTTGGTTTCTAGAGAATTAATTAGAGCTTCTTCCCTGATCCAGAGGAGGTTAGATTTCATGTGTTGCTGTGTACTGGATGCAATTGGACCTGATCTCCTGTTTTAGTAGGAACTCATTCTCCTTTGCTGTCACTTCAGGTTATCTTATGAAATGGAAATTCAGCCTGCTGTTAACCAGTATGTTGCTGCAAATAGCCTCCTCCCTTTTGACTGCCTAGATTTGGCAGAGAATTGAGGTAGAGTTGAGATGCTGAATTAGTGACACTACCAAAAACAACTGTTCTTCTTTAAATGAACTGTGAATTGCGTTATGAAACAAAAAAATAGGATATTTATTGTGTGTCTGCCTCCACCCTCAAATTATGACTCAATATCAATTACTGTTCTCCCAGTAGAGCAACATTAAGTTGCCTAAGGGGCTGGTTTTAGGCGATCACTTTTCAGGAAACTGCTGTAGTTTGCTGTGTGTCTATCTCTACATATACATACATATGTCATATTACTGTTAGGGGATTTATGATCTTCTGGGCCTACATAATCATCAAACAGACAAACAATCAGGGTAACCTTGACTATGAAGATATTTGTGTTTACCAACGTGTCTGCTTTGGTTTGAAAAACCTCGGAGGAGATTTCTGAGGGACTAAAAGTGTTTCCTATCCTTCTGCAACTGGGAGTGTCTGATGTGGGGTGGGGTGTTTGTGTGTGTGCATGTTCCATGTGCCCCTACCCTCGCATGTCAGTTGGGATTGTATGTCCATCCCCTGGTGAGTGGGCTGAGGGTGGCAGTAGTCATGCTGTAGGACAACATCTCCTGCTTCCTGCCCCAGCATCTTGGAAACACAGACCTGCGTTGCCTTGCTCTGCTGGGCCTTCTGTTTTGCAGGTCCTTGGAAGCACAAGAACTGTGTCTGTAGGCCCACGTAGAGTGGGCAGAGAGTCAGACAGGGTTTGCTTGCAAGGGTAGCAAAGGGTGGATCTGAAGCTATGCTTTGCCTGTCAGCTTTGACAAAGTCAGCTCCATGCAGAGAGTTGGGTGTCTCTACTGCATAGAAGTAGATGACCTTAACAATAGAGAAGGGAAGGGCTATGTCTGATCTCATCCAGCAGGTCATTGGACGAGAAGTGGGTAACAGTCTTCATCTCTAAGCCTTTGCATCTCTTGTTCCTGTCCAGTACTGTTAAGTAGCTGGAATATGCAGAGAGGAGCTTGATCCCAAGTCAGAGCTGACACAGGCCACAAGTGCCCCCTGCTCTTTCTGTGACATAGTTAATGGTGCCTAGTCCCCTGGGCTGGCTTCTTTCTTAAGGCAGCACTCTGTGGTGTTGCTGGAGATCTTGTTACAGTGTGAGTCCTGCTCTTCCTGAGAGCCTTGGTACTAAACAACTCTCTCTTGCAAGAAAAAAAAAAAAAGAACCCACAAAAAAACCCCAAAAACAAAAAAGCCCACCAAAACAAAAAAAAACCCAAAACAAATGAAACACAAAAAAACCCCCAAACAGGTAGGGTTGTTTTAGCAGAGCAGAGTGTTCTGTGCATGCACAGTCACTTCCTCACGCGTTTGAGTTAAAACAGGAATTCTCAGGTGGAATTTCTACACTGATGTGTGATCTGTCTGTATCACTTCCCTTTCCTGACAAAGGAAAGGCAATGTTGCCCTGCTCTTTGTGAAGCTCTCTCCTGGTGGCATCATGCCTGTTCGATTTGCACAAGTCTGAATGAGCTATTGGAAGTGAGGTGTGTGCTAACCTTGTCCACTGCTCTGCAATGAGGGCAGGGTTTGGACTTCCAGGAACTGCAGAGAGTTACAACGTTCAGGTATCTCGCTTCTGTCAAGCAGACAAAGACTTGCTGGAAGTTTGTAGTTTCAGCGTTTGGCAGGAATTGCCATTTCACATTGCTAGCAGAGAGTCTGCATATATGCCATATAATTAACACCAGGAAATTCTGACTCCTGAGGCTATAGGGTTAAACAAATATATGTCCCCATTAAACTTGAATAATAAGAGGTTAACTCATTAAGAAAAGAACACTTTTGATGTGCTTAATGGAGGGAGAGAGCATTAACTCTTACAGTTCCTTGCAAACCCTTATGTTAGTTTAACTTTCCTTTTTGAGTTTTAATTTTTCTCCTATGGAATACTTTACCCCCCACACCCTCAAGGTGATCTCCTGTGTATTCTCCCAGTCTCCTTTTGATTCCCAGATTATTGACATGCTTGGCTCCTTTGGAGTCTTTAAAAAATTATGTCCTGCTGTGTTGATGATTAGTTGCATACTTAAAAATAATATGCAGTGCAGAACTTCTGCAGAACAAAGGCAAATCTTGAAAACCACTCATTTGAGTGTCCAGTAGCAACAATTCATATGCCTGTGTCTTTTCTGTTTAATCTTTACCTTCTCTGGAAAAAAATACATTGTAGTAGCAGGAAAGACCTGGAGATACTAAGCACAAACAAAAGTGGCCTGCAAATGTAACATTTTTCATCAAAGTGATTTAATTGTAAAAGCGCACACACAAAAATTTTAAAGACCTTGTATCTGCAGTTCCAAAACCCAGTTAATTTCCAACAGATGGACCTAGCTTGTAAACCTCTGCTTGGAGTTGTTCTGGACCAGGGACTTGCTGGATGTGCTCATATCTGGCTGGTCACAGAGTTCAAGGCTCGCTGACACTTAATTACTGTAGAATGGACTTCTCAGGTCAGGCAAAAGATGCCAAATTTCAGAGGAAGACAGATGAAGTACGCATAAATGAAGATAGTCAAGGAAAAAGCTTGCAAGCCTCAGTTCTTTGATTGTGGCATGAGCAAACCTTATTCCAGTAATTTTGGCTCTGGAGTGCCTTTGGTGTTGTCCTTTGAAGAAAGCATGTATTCTTGCCTGAAATTATAATTCTGGCAGAGCTGGTTTCTTGCTTCACCCTGGACAGTGACGGAAATAACTCAGCTCCAGCTCCTTCAGCCATTACTCCAGCTTCTTCTGCCATTTCCTCCAGCCCTTCTTCCTTGCTGAGCACTGTGCTCTGGGGTGCTGCTGCTGGGTGGAAGTGTCTCTGGGAAGCAGGAGATACACCACTTTTATGTTTGGGAGATTCTCCTGGAGAATATTTTCTGTCTTCAGGTATCCTTAATTGTTGTTCTTTTGAATGGGGTGAGTCTGGGTCCTTGGGAACTTCCGGCACTATGAAGACAATAATGCTACTGCTGGTCATGCTTCTATCGGAGTGATTAAGCCAAGTGTTGGCTCCATATGATATAATTAAACTATTGATTTGTACACTTCAGTCTAATCAAGGAGAGAAAGGTGGTACTTTGCACAGATTTTCCAGAACTAAGAGTCTGATTTTTCCTTCTGAGATTAATCTTCTAAACACCAGGAACAGAGTTGACTAAGTTACTTGACTTCTAGTAAATTGAGCGCAGCGATCGTCTGATTCTGCTCTAAGCAAATAGGAAATTTGTTTTCTGCATTGTTACTTGCATTCTGGTTCTTTCATGACAAATATCTGGATGTCTCTGACCATGGATTCTTTAGACTTGAGATTTAAAAAAAATTTCAGTGAGGATTTGAAGTTAGAGGCCGGTGGGGTGAGAAGGGAAACCCAAAGTATTCTTGACTTTTGATGACCCACTTAAGAAATGAGATTTGCTTATGGAACAGCTACATGTCTGAAGGAGCTCTAGCTGGTAACAGTTCTAGCCGTGGAAAAGACAAAGTGTAGCCTCAGACTATGCAATAATGCTTTTCAAGGCAGTAATAATAATAATTTATAATGCATGCAGCTGTATAAGCTCTCAGAAGAATCAGTTATGGAACATTTTATTTTGTGGATCACCTGAGAATAGCCTGTCTTCTCAAAGCTTGCAGAGAAGAGATGCAAGAAGTTTGGGAAATGCTTCCAAGCAAGGAGGTTTCCAATAGCAAATAGTAAACCAGTGATGTCAGCCAAAGACAGGAAATCAGCATTTTGGCTCATGTGTCCTCCATGGCTCTGCCTCTTTCCTGTATATGGGAGTGTGCTTGTGTGGGGAACCGTGTAAATAATTGCATGCCAACATGTTTCATGTGGTGTAGAGGCTGCCTCAGAGCGAATGGCTTCTGGGATGTGTGGGTGCTTGGCATAAACAACTCGCATGTTCTTTGAAAGCTGAAGAACCTGTTTTCAGCCGTGCCCCATGGAATGTTCCTGAAGTCCAAGCTATTCCATATGCTGCAGCAGGGCAGAAGAAAGAACACCTTTTTTTCTTGTTTTTGAAGTAACATTTTTGTTGAATTTACTGTCTGTCATATGGGCAAATTGATCTCTACATTTTTTTTCAGGTGCTTCATACAAGACTTCTGTAGCAGGAGCCCAAGCGTTTAGATTTTTGTCTTTATTTTTATTGGCCTTGTTTCCACTTTAACAAATTCACAGCTTGCGAGCTATTGCTGGAAGATTCAAATGTGCAAAACATTAAGGAAGCATTAAGCACAGCCATCCTCCTAATTTGTGCCCTGTCTTTGCTACTAATAGTGTGTAACAACTGACTACGGTAATGCCTAAGAGCTCCAGCTCCTGTCGAGCCTGGTTGTGGTGGGTTGCACATGGCCGGGAGGGGGGATTCCTGCCTTCTGGGGTCCTGAGTGGGAACCAAATGAGACAGGGGCTGGGGGAGATCACCCCAGTGGGGAAAGAGAGGAAGTGACTTGGTCACACAGCAGATCAGTGGCAGAACAGGGAACGGAATTAGGTCTCTGCTAGGATATTTAGTCACATCTAAACTCATTTTTCACGGTGCCTCGAGGCAGACTAGGTGGCTTCTTACAGTACTTTTTTTGCCCCATTTTATTACAAGCCCATGGATGAATTAGCTGGTGCCTGCTAATTAGTGAATGCAGACGAGGACAAATTCTGGTCAGGCTCACCTCGGTTTGCCTGGGGTAAACTTCATGCTGACCATGACTTTTCATTGTTTCTACTGACCAGTTAGATGCTGTGCCAATCTTGATTAACTTGGTAGTTTTAAAAATTGAATTCAATTAATTTCATCATAGACACAAGCCCTCTGGCCATGCAAGCTTGCAGGGAGAGGCACAGAAAATAGGCTTGGAGCACTACCTGCATTTCTCTGGAGTCATTGAAATCATACCCATTAATTCATAACCTGAAAGTAGAAATATAAAGCTGATAGATATGACAAAAGAAATCACACTTCTGTTTTTCATAGAATGCCATGACAGAGAAGCTGTGCTTAAAGTGGAAATGCTGAGTTCTTGATATGAAAGAGAAAGCCTCTTCTACAGAGCCAACACTTTAGTAATGATAAACAGATCTTCCAACGGATGTTGACTAAGGAAAAACAAGATGGATTAATACAAGCATTCATCTTCACTGTCAGTGTAATATCAAGATAATTTTATTTGATAATTCAATGTAATAGACTCCCCTCTGCCTTAATACATATTTGGGGAAAGTAGGCAATATTGTAATACAGTAATTAGCCATATTTGCCTTTACTGTGTGTGAATAAGATTAATATACGAGTGTTCAACCTAATTGATCTATTATGTGATAGGGACTCACAACCAGACTGCAAATTACAGTTTAACCCCCCAAAGGGCTAGACTTGTTTAGAAAATGTGTGAGTCTTTAAGAGATAAAATTAATAGAAATGACGTTGACCTAAATATTCAGTGTTATTAATTGTATCAGTGGGTTGTGCTGCTTTTATGTGCAACTAGGAAGGCAGCGTGCTTAGAAGGGAGTGGGTTTATGACAGGAATGGGAAGGGTGGCTAACAGAAAACATGACAATTATTGCAAACCAGGTTTCCTGGTTAAAAAAGTGATTGTCACAGGCCCTTAAAATTGCTATTCCATGTGGTTGTGATTAAACAAATCATCCGTGCAGTGTGTTTGGAACATAATGACTCTGTGGGAAAAAAAAATGTAAATCAGGTTTTTGTATTAATGAAAACAGTTTAATATGGTTTTAATGACCCATTTTTCAGTCTTCACCAGAAAGTAATTACCAGTTAGATAGTTAGTGCTCTGGGCTTTGTTCTGGCTCTCAGAACTCCTTCAGCCGGTCACCCGGGGGAGTCCTGTGTGCTTCGTGGGCTAGCGACCCAGCTGCAATGCAGCCTTTCTCCGCTGCAGCTCCCTACCCTCTGCTTCGTGGTGCATAAGGGACACGTGGGTCTGTGCCTTCAACTTCCTGTTTAATGCTGATAAGGCCAAGGGTAAACCCATGACCGCAGCTGCCCCTGAAAACAAAACTGAGGAGAGCTGGCTGTGCCTGATTAGTAACTTCTCTTTGGGAGCAGGCCAGGGACTGGCAGCTGCAAGAGTGAACATCTGGGCACGGTGGCAGGATGGGGAGCAGTGCACAGACCTGAATGTGGGCAGCTTGACTCCTGAGGGAGGGTGCAGCCCAAAGGTGTACTGTCAACAGGGACAGCCAGCAGGTTCAAATGGCCACGGCTTGTTCATCTCCAGCAGAAATGAGAGGAGCAGAGATGACAGTCACCGGGGAAACTGAGACTGGGACCCAGCATTTTTGCATTCCTGCCCATCTGCCAACCCAGTAAACCCCACTGCCTCTCTGCTCTTTTGTATGGAAGCAAAAGTCTGACTAAATAACTGAGATCTTTGCATGTTTTTAATGCTTGGAATGGGCTACCAGATAGTGGCTATGTATTCAGAATAGGGGACTGCTGGATTAGTTTCTGCTGCGATGTTGCCCTGTGCTAGTGTTCACCCTCTAAGAAGGGCACTGCAGTGGTTTAAGAGCAGCCATCAGAGCAGGTAAGGCACCGATGGATGCCTTTGAATCAAGCAAATTAAGACCCTGTTTAGATGCTCATGATTTGCACCTACTTACATGGGGGCAGATATGTCATAATAGAGGGCTCTTCGATCTTGTCAAGAAAGGCGTAATTCAGCCCAGTTCCTTGAGGCAGGAATGCACGGGGTTAAAAAAGCACATCTGTCATGTTAGGAGGGCTTAACTTTGGAACCCCTTGCTGAGGAGCACGGTGAATTCATTGTCACTCAGAACTCTAATACCAAGGCAGGATGTTTTCCTCTAGAAACCAGCTGCAGAGGCTCAGGATATGCTGGTCCAGTTGCTATTGAATTTGGAGCAGGAGGGGTTCGGAGAAGTCCTGTGTGCTGCATGAGAGTGGAGGCTGGGCTATTGTGATGCTCTGTGGCTTGGTCTGTGCATTCAGAGCTTGTCTTTCTAAAGCCTTCTGATGGTGAGAAGGCCAATACTACCTCAGATGGACACAAAAATAATGAAGTTTAAGGTCCAGGTGAAATCTGGAGTTTGCAAAATTTCTGATTTCTGGATTTTGGGCTTGCTGCACTAGGTTGGTGGATTTGCATATGCTTGCTGAAGCTGAAACACACCTGAAATGTCTATTGCTTGGAAGCAAAGGCAGGAATCTTGTAGGTACTGGCTGTGCCCCTCCCAGTGGGAAATGGTAGGTTTGTCTGTTTGATGTCTAGCTGAAAAGCTGCATATGTGGGATGCAAAGCTCTGTGCAACAGTAGCTGTGTTGCCTGCAGGTTGGCATGGTGGGGGAGTGCCTGCAGAAGCTGTGCAAGCTGTTACTGCAGGAGGCATCAGAGCTGGCCTTTTAGTGTGCAAGTCAGATGTTAATACTGGGCTCTCTTAAATGCTATGGGGAGAGAGATATTCTGGCTGGATGTTCCTAGCACTTCTTTTGTCTGGGAATCATCACAATACATGTGTGAGATCAGTTGATACAGAGGCATGAGGTTGTATTCAATGTTCCTGATACTATTGAGAAATAAAGTAGATTGAAGGCAGTGAGTGAGAACAGAAGGAGATTTTGAGGGAGGGGAGGATCCTTCAGACTTTATCCATTGTAAAGAAACATATGAAATAAAAACAAAAATCAATTTTCTAAAAACCCCTCCCAGGTCACCTGTAAGGGAAATAACGTGACACAGCTCAGTGCCATGCGCTGCAGATTTTGTCAAGAACATAAAGAAACCTAGCACTTTATTTTTATTTTTGAAGTGGAAGTGGTTCACAGGGTATACCGGGGAGATGATTCAGTGCTTACAGTTGTGACATGTCAGAGTCTCGTAAGCTCAAAGGCGACTGTCTTTTATTGTGTTTTCCTTTTCATCTTCCAAACTTTGAGCCCCTGTTTTCCTATCATTTTCCCTTTCCGATGTGAAAGAAGGAGCATATTCTAAACAATGGTGCTCTTTTGATACATGCCATAATAAAGAAACACTGACTTGGAGAACAGCAGATCATAGCTGTCCACAAAGAAGTACAGAGAGGTGCTAATCCTTTTGGCATAGCACTGGAGCAGTTGCTCCCACTGCCTGATGGAAAGCCAACAATTATTTTTCTCTTCTAACATAACGGGGACAAAGAAGCTTCCCTTAGCAGCCCATCTCTGCCCTAATTTATGTTGCAGCTTTTTAGGGAAGGGAGCAAAAGTCATTTTAGGAGCTATTGAAGGATGTCTTTGTCTTTTATAGCTCCTGTGTGGTTTTGGCAAGTGAAGTAGAATACGTTTGTGGGGCACATCAATGGCAGCGGCCTGCAAAGGGTTCAGGAAAGGCCTAATCACCTCCCTCAGTGATGGCACAGCTGCTCTGAGATCCTGCCAGACAGGGAACTGAGAGAGGGCTGCTCTGTGGATGGGACTGCAGGGCTGGTGGGGCTGTCCTCTGAAGAAAGGGGGGTAACAGGGCCAGGTTAGGAAGCCAGAGCCCAGGGCTTGAGGGGCCATGTGTTGGGTTGTGCTTTATGGCAGACTCTTCCCAAGACAACTCTGTTCTCTGCTGCTGCTGCAGCAACCTTGGGGGACAATGCCATGGGGAGCTGGTTACGATGTTGCTGAGGAAAGGCTCTGGGGACTGTCACCCTTGCTCTTGCAGACAGGTAGTTGTGACTCGTAAAGGGCTCTGGTGCCCTGTCTCACCCCTGGGAGCTGCTGCATGGGCTGTCTTGTGAAGTGCTTTGTATATTGGATGTTTTTTCTGCCTTAAACAGGATGACTTTTGCTGTCCTGTTGTGTGTTGAGTGTGATGGCAGCTCCCTGCTGAATGCTGTGCTGTGATGGGGGCCTTAAGATGTGTAACACGTGTGAAGCAGAAGCTATTAAAAGAAGTTTTGTGGGAATCTTTCACATGGTTAGTAACAGTACAAGGTCAGATCCAAGCTGACTGCCCTGAATGGACATCAGTACTGCCAGGTGGAATTCCTTGTGGAATCCCACAAGGGACACAAAATTCACCAAGGGTAGAAAATTTGCTTACTTTTTCTCCTATGTATGGATCAGGATGGAGCAAGAACATGCCAAGAAAGGGCCCTTGAAGTAATACAGGGGGAATGAGGGGCTAGAGCCTAGACATGGTACAGTGTTGTTCTGAACACTTACAGGGTGAAGAAATCCTGCCAGTGCCCAACTGGAGCAAATTGTTTAACATTGGATTGACCTGGGAGGCCTGTTCTCATCAGGACAAAATAGTAAAGAGTTGGCTCCTGTGTATTACAACTTGCGCTGCCTGTGCATTTTAACTATGAAGTCATCTTGTCTTCTTTTGTTCTCCCAAAGGGATCCCTGGGCTTCTGGAAAGATTTTGTGACTCTCTCTGTGATTGTCTCATATTAGGGAGGCAAGCGCTCGGGTCAAGGGCTGTCTTTTCCTACATGGCTGTAACAGTATTTAGTGCACAATGGCCCCAGTTTCTGACTGAAACCTCTCCAGGCTTTCCTGCACCATGAGTAAAAAGTAATGAGATTGGCCAAAAACAAAAAAGCCCTAGGAATTTTGATTTTTCTACCAGACTGGGCTGCATAGAGTCCCCAATCCCTTGAACACTGGCGTGGGTGGGAGTATTTCTGTAGCCAGTGAGGTGGCTGAGTGTGAAGCACATGGCAAGCCTTTGCAGAATGAGGGTTTAACTCTTCCAAGACCTGCCAGCTAATGTTGTGTTTGGTACTTGGACAAACTGACCGCTGCTGGAACCAGTGCAATGTTTCAGTCATGTTAAACCAAATGTGACACAGCTTTCTCAGGCTTAGTTGCTTGTGCTGATGGTGCTGTGCCCATGACTCCCTGATAAGCTGATCGTTCACACTTCTGGGACTACCAGATTTTGTCAAAGGAACCCAAAATGAGTGTGCCAAAGCCTATAGATGGTTGGTGGATATTGGTATTTGTAAGCTCCTAGTCTAAAAGCCACCCTCAACTTTTTCATTCTTTTTCATTCCCAACCAATGTTGGGGGAGGGTCAGGCTCTGGATTAGATCCCAGTGCTGTGATGTTACGGGACTGTTGCAGATTGCTGGGTCCTTTGCCTCCTGGAGTCCTTTGCCGTGCCCCAGACTCTGGGCCATGCTTGTGTAGCTCGGTAGCCCTGCCTGTGCCAGGTCTGTGCTCCCTTGACTGTGGTGTGGGAAAAGTGAGAAGGAGCGAGTTGTGGTGGGCAGTGATATGTGGAGCTTGGGGGGGAAGCAAGTTTGCTGATGACACCAAGCTGGGAGGTGTGGTAGACACACCGGCGGGCTGTGCTGCCATTCAGCGTGACCTGGATAGGCTGGAAAGTTGGGCAGAGGGGAACCTGATGAGGTTCAACAAAGGCAAATGCAGGGTCCTGCACCTGGGGAGGAATAACCCCATGCACCAGTACAGGCTTGGGGTGGACCTGCTGGAGAGCAGCTCTGCGGAGAGGGACCTGGGTGTCCTGGTGGACGACAGGTTGACCGTGAACCAGCGGTGTGCCCTGGCTGCGAAGAAGACCAATGGGATCCTGGGGTGCATCAAGAAGAGTGTGGCCAGCAGGTCGAGGGAGGTTCTCCTTCCCCTCTACTCTGCCCTAGTGAGGCCTCATCTGGAGTACTCTGTCCAGTTCTGGGCTCTTCAGTTCTGGGCTCCCCAGTTCAAGAAAGATGAGGAGCTACTGGAGAGAGTCCAGTGGAGGGCTACAAGGATGGTGAGCGGACTGGAACATCTCTCCTACGAGGAGAGGCTGAGGGAGCTGGGCTTGTTTAGCCTGAAGAAGAGAAGGCTGAGAGGGGACCTAATATATACTTACAAATATGTGAAGGGTGAGTGTCAGGAGGATGGGGCCAAGCTCTTTTCAGTGGTGCCCAGCGACAGGACAAGGGGCAATGGGCACAAACAGAAGCAGAGGAAGTTCCTTCCGAACATGAGGAAGAACTTCTTCCCTCTGAGGGTGACGGAGCCCTGGCACAGGCTGCCCGGGGAGGTTGTGGAGTCTCCTTCTCTGGAGATATTCAAGACCCGCCTGGACAAGGTCCTCTACAGCCTGCTGTAGGTGACCCTGCTTTGGCAGGGGGGTTGGACTAGATGACCCCCAGAGGTCCCTTCCAACCCCTACCATTCTGTGATTCTGTGAAGGGGTAAGCTCACAGTGGGTGTCTGTTGTTAATCTGAAGATTTTTACAAATTGGCTTTCTGGAGCTTGGGAGATGGTCTGGAG
Source organism: Opisthocomus hoazin (assembly GCF_030867145.1). Classification (NCBI taxonomy): domain Eukaryota; kingdom Metazoa; phylum Chordata; class Aves; order Opisthocomiformes; family Opisthocomidae; genus Opisthocomus; species Opisthocomus hoazin. Next base: position 8,220,643 of record NC_134427.1, on the reverse strand, counting down.
AGGTGGGGACCTCCTGCAAGCAAAGCCCCGTGTCTTCCCCAGGAGGCCTGCTCGGCTGCTGTCTTGGAGAAGCTCGGGGAGTTTCAGAGCAGCTGTGTGGGAGGAGAAGAAGGATTTGTGGTTGAGTGTCTGGGAATTAAAAAGGCTTGAAATCTTGCCAGCCAAAGATGAGATCCCTTTAAAACTAGGGTGAAATTCAGGTGCCAGTCAAGTCAGTGACAGTTTTGTTCTGGACTCCAGGAGCACCAAGATTTTATCCCAGCTGTGAGGAGAAAGAGTTGGAGTTATGTCCACTGCAGTGTTTGCTACTGAAGCTCTACAGTATGAACACCTTTTATAGAAAATAAGTGTGACAGCTGCAGTGCCAGCGCACTCAAACTTATATGTGCGTGTTCAGACAACAGAGGAAAAATGTGTGGGGGTGTTTGTGGGGTTAAACTGCCTACTGTCGTTTTTAAAGTCAGTAGAGAGTGTGCTCCAGCATGGACTGTGCCCTGACTTTGAATGTGGCTTTTCCTCTGGAGGGAAGAATGTATTTCGTCTCTTGAGGATGGTGTGACCTGCCTGATCTGTTGGTGCAGTGAATGGTATTTTAAATACTTCTCACCCATACGGGGAAATCAAATAACAATTAAAAGGAACCAACTAAAAAGACATTCATTAATTCTATTAGAATAACAAGCACTTGCAGAAATCTTTGTATGGGGTTGATATGTGAGCACACACCAAAAAAAAGGAAAATTGATTTAATTGCCAGGTTTTTTTCTATGATGTATGATATTTAATGGGGTACTTCTGTCAGAAGATGGTGCTGTAAATATGTCCAGTTGTCTTTTACATTTCTTTAAGCATCCTTAATGCTATGTGGCAATGAACTCTGAAAGCTGATTGCCCTGAAGATCTGCTCTGCTGTGAGACCTGCCCTGTGTAGCTCTGAGAAATGAGTTACGTGGTTGAGGAGCTGTCAGGTGGTTTGTGTACCTCAGATGTGGTCTCCTCGCAGTTTGCTATTGCCTGATCTTCCCTAGCAATGAGGGTTTGTCCCATCCTTTGCCTTTAACCCCCAAAGGGTGTGCTCTTTGGGCAAACCCCAGGCAACTGGTGGTATCAAGCCTCAAGCACCAAGTTGTTGTACCATCTGAAACAGCGCTATAGCGAAGCTGCTTTTAGTAATGTGAATTCCTGCTGACCTTAGCAGTAGTATCTTATGTCTTGCATCCTTGAGATGGCTTGGATAAGTACCCAGTAGGCAAAGCTGTCTGTAGACATGTCTTCACAAAGCTTTTTGTCTCAAATCTGAGACCCAAATACAGAATCTAACAGGATCTGGCGTGTCCACTAATAATTACTGGAGAATTGCTAAAGAGATAACAAACCATTAATGGGCTGCTCTTAAATGTCTCTAATTTGTATAGTCTTCACTTTTTGTATGTGCTAAACAGTGAAAAAAAAAATTATACAGTTGAAATGTCTGGAGAGAAAAAGAAGCTCCAAAAGAAACTGTAGCTAAATGGCAGTGCATATGTGATGGTCGATAAAATAAGTATGCTAATAGACCACTGCCAGGCCATGTAGTATTTCTACCTTGTAATGCCAAGAAATAGATAATGGCTTTGAGGTAAAGTGTTCTGTCTCTGTTTTTTCAGGTTGCTGAAGCCAAGCATGGTCAGGCTCTGACTCTTGCTGTCTCACCACAGAGCGCTAACTGCATTGGCTAATTGCCATGGTGTTACATCTGGCAGCCTAGTGACTGGGAAACCTGTGCTGGCATAGCTGCCTGACCAGTTGACAGTGCAAGAGTCCTTCTTGGGTGGTGTGGTATATGGACTGAAGATGGGCTGTGGAGCATGATCACTCTGAATGCGAAAACCTGCTACTTTTTGGCTTGGGACAAGAAGCTGAATGTGAACTGCCCTCTGACAGCAGTGCCCGAGCTCAGGTTTTGGTAGCATGTTTAAAGGCATTGCTGTCTGGGCTTGTGCCTTCTGTTAAAGGGATCATTTTTCTTAATAGATCTAGTGGTGCCTTTTTGCAAACAAAGAGTTAATAACTAGATTGGAAAATACTTTAAATTCTTTTTGATAACTTCAAAAATGTTTTCGGTAGCAGCTGAGTTGTCAGAAAATATTTACATAAGTGCATCTGTGAACCTCGCTACAATATCTTAAGATCTGCAGCAGCTTTGTCACTTCCTTACAAATAGCTGTGAGCGATCTATTATGTAAAAAGGTTCAGTTTAATTTACAGGAAGCCTTACTTTTTTCTCCAAGTACTATGTTTAGTTTATCTTTGTTTTAAAAACTGCTATGGCTTTTTTCAATGCTTCTCTAGAGAAGTCTGAATGATTTGTAGGGAAACATAGTATCTTTTTGTTAGGCTGGCTGACTTGAGGGAGAAGTGAACAATCCTTGTGTAGGTGAGCTGTTCTCAAAGATTCCCTCTGCATTCCTGGTCCAACACTGAGGTGATGCTGGCAGTTGGTTAACTCAAAGTTAAAACTTCTTTTGATGAGCTCTGAGATGATATCAGCATCAGCAATGCCTGGAGTGCGTGTTTCACCCCTCTGTGTAGCTTGGTGGAAGCTTTTGGGGCTGGCAATGACTGTTCCTGCTCAACACCTGGTACAGGCACCTCTGGCTCCTCTGCTGGAAAAAGCAACAACCTGGTAAATTCCTGCTAACTTCAGTGCACCTTTTGGAGGTTTGTTTTATCCAAAAAGCTTTAGGTTTTTGTACAGTGGCTTTTGAAAAAAGTAACGCACAGTGTCTTTGTTCAAAGGCCCGATGTTCATGCCAGCTTAATGCTGTTTTCTAAAACTGCTGTTACTGCTTGAAGTCTGTGTGTGTTTTGATTCTGAAACAAATGGCTGACGTTAATGTAAATTGACTATTTACATTAGCTAAGCTGACTTTTAATCTCTCCCCTGCTCTTAACTTGACAGATAAAGCTGTGCCTTGGTTCAACTGATCCAAAACAAAAAAATTGTCTTAAACTTGCATCTTACATTGCTCTGAATGTGTTTTATATAGACCCAAACCTTTTGATATCTTTAACTGTGTTATGTAAATTTGACCAACCCAAGTTGCAAAGCTTCCCTGAACAACTAGAGGCTTGTTGGCATATGTCCTTAATCAGCTGAAAACAATCAGGGACACTTCCTGAGGTTGCTTTGTTCTTCTCCACTGTAATGTGTATTGTGTGTGGTCACGTTCTCTAAGTGTGTGAAGACTTACACTGTGGGAATTTCTTCTCTATCTGCATTGCTGATGTAACCAGCTATTCAGACATATTTCTTCCCTAAGTATAAAGCTAGAGACAGTGACAATAATGGGACCAGTTTTTATTTTCCTCCTGTAGTGTCCCAGATCTGACTTGTCTTGAGAGAATACATTTCTCTCATTTTTTTTTTTCTCCCAAACACTAGATGATAGATTACCAAGGAGAAGATTGAGAGAGATGAGTGATCTTTCTTTCAAACTTAGTAATACTGAAAGAATTACGTGTTGCTATCCAGATAACTGATATAACACAGCAATGAAGGCAGACTTGAACTGGTGCAGCAATCCCTGGAGAAAGGAGAAGTATTGGCAGAAATTTCCATTAATTTTCACGTGTACTTTCATTCAGTGGAGGATTAAGATCACTATATGGGGATGCTGATACTGGATAGAAGCTTGCAGAAAAAGAGTGAGGTTTCCAGAAATACTCTCTAGAGTTACTTGAAATTTATCAGAAAAAATGTTTGCTAGTCTTTGAAGCCATTTAACAAGAAAATGTTCTATTCTTTGAGGAGAAAACAAACCTATGTTAGAGTTTGGGTTTTTTTAAAATTTAAACAAGGCCTATCTGAAGAAACTCTCCAAACTTAATTTTCTTGAGGTAGTGTTTGAAAATATTTGTTTTACTGTTTCTTGCTGGAAAGCCAGAAAGCTGTCAGAGCTGACCAAGCTGAAATGTCAGACATGAACAGGGAAATTTTCCATATAGCTTCAGTAACCCAACATAGTTTTACTCTTCCCAGTTTGCCAAATACAGTGTCTAGCACCACTATGTAGAGCTATCTATTTTTTTTTCTTCCTGAAAATGAAGAAATAAATACACTCTTTCAAAACAGTGAAGTCCATAGGAGTAAATAGAGCTCAGTGATTTAAAACTCAGTGATTACAGCTGGACTAGGAGAATGGCTTAATGCCACCAGTGAAAAGAGCAGTTCACTTACATGCACCTTCAAAATGTTCAGTGCAATCCCAGTTTCTGGTGTTGGTTTACTTGGCTCTTATTGCACTAGGTACCAAGAGCTGCAGTGGGAGGCACTTCCCAGTCTCTGCTCCAGAGGGATGAATAAAATCAATTCTCTAAAGAGCTGAATCCAGTGTTTTCTCAAACATAGTTAGCTTTTTTTCTCTGATCACTGTGGTGACCCCCTGGTTAATGCAGTAGCAGTCCTGTCTGCTGGGAGAATCCTGCTCTCCCCTCCTATACTTCTGACCTTTTATGACTCATTCTATTAAAACATGGCCAAAACCGAATCTCTGATTGCATATTGAGAACAAATCAAATGTGGCTGCTGTCTCATGAAGGTATGTAAAGCCCAGTGGACAGGAGTAGAATTCAGTCTGCAAGTGTTTTCTTTAAAGTCATTGGAAGAACTTGCTGCAATTCAGGCAACTCTTGGACTGTAAGAAAGGCTGTTTTCCAGCCCAGTAGAGCCATCCAGTTTGGCGAGACTGTATCACTCTCCCCCCGTCTCACAGTGTCTGAACTTCATTATGAGTTTTCATTTTCTGTGTCCTACACAAACTTTATGGCTCCCCAGGGTGCAGCTTCCTGTCTAGCCTTGTTGCTGTGCAAAAGTCTTCTTCCACCTCAGCTTTTCGATTAGACCCAGGGTTAACTTTTCTAAAGGTTGCAGTTTTACAGTGTACCTCCTCAGCTGCTCTGCATTAGTGAATTTGCTTTTGCATTATTTTTAGGTTTAGAAATTCTAGTATTGTTCTGTGCACCTCCAAAGAACTTGTATCCCTCCTCAGTCTGAATCCTAAAGTACTTTTGTCTCTAATTGCCCAAAAGAAGAAAACATTTTCAAGACTCTAGAAATCTTGATTTGGGTTCAATTATTAAAAGGACAAATGTTTAGGTAGCTTAAGTGTGTGATTTTGCACCTTATTTTATACTGCGAAATGAAGCAAGAATTTGAAGCCACTGGCTGGGATAGCCATTAGGGTTGTGTTTTTTTTAGGTACCCAACTTACACTGCCTTGATTTTTCAGCAAGTTTTGAGCACTCATTTCTTAATGTCACGTTCCTGGACAACATAATAGTTGCTCCTATTCTGTTCCAAATGGTTGTAATAACTTTTTTGAAGTTGTGACCACCTGTGAAGCATAATACTGCTGCTGTTTGCACTTGCATGTACTTTTTTTTAAAGTGTCTCTTTAAAGATAGATGTCAGTGCTTTCTTAATTTGAATATGTAACTAATTTACTTTTAGTAGGCCAGTCGTTTGACTCATCTTTCTCCCTAGCAAAGCCTTCTTTTTGGGGCACTCATTGCTCAGTGAAGTATGTGCTGTGTAGTCCTGGTCCACTTCTGTGTGCGCCACCAGCATTTGGGCTTGTATTCAGCAGCCAAGTCGCTTTAGAGCTCTCCTGCCTTAAGTAACTTTCCAGACAGTGACACAGAAGCAGAAGCCTTTGTATTTCCTCGTCGGGGCTGTCCCAAGACACCTGTGTCCATTGTAGTCCATTATTCTTTACAATTTAGCCTTTCATTTGAACTCTTTTGGAGATGGTTTCTTTCCCCATTTGGCAGTAATTACATGACAATACACAACTAAACTTGGACTTATGGAATGTAAATTATCAACAAGAATTTTCAAGTACTTGGATCCTCGCTTCCCATATCCTACACAGCTCAGACCAGGCCTGCTCTGATCTCGCCTCCCTCCTGAAGTTTCTGTTGACTGCCCTTTGTGTCTTCTTTCCATGTTCCTTCTCCTCAGCCTCCATACCTCCTGCAGCAACTTCTCTTCCTTCCCTTACCAAACATCTTCAGATTGCTGTTTTGTGTTATTTTTTTAATATGTGGTATTTTTGTGCCTTCTCCCCTCTTCTGTGCCCCATCAGTTAGAAGCTCTTGCAGTGTCTTATAACCATGTTGCAGGTTTAGAAACTGCATAATTTTTTTCAGATTAATCCTTTGCATTGGCCTACAAAATAAATGCAATGGTAGGACTAAAGTATTCCACTTACAAAGTGATTTCGCGTGTCAAAGGAATTGACTGTGAAGTGAATACAAATGATTTCTGTGTGGCTGTGTGGCATCTTTTGGACTTAAAAAATGATGCTTTTGCAGGAATCTAAAATTAATGGGGAAATTAACAATAGATCAAGTATTTTGCTTTCTCGGTAATTAAGTAGAAATAGTCACAGGTACCAATTTGGAGCTTAGATGTTGCCGCTTAACTAGAAGTAATTCTGAGCAACGCTGTGTGGATTAAATCATGGGATGGAGGCTTGAATCTGGGTTCAGTTCCCAGATTTGCTGTTTCATTGAGCAACTTGTTTAAGTCACTGACTATTCTGGTGTCCCACTTCCCCTTTATAAAAAGGGGACAACAATACTCCTTTTATCTTAGGTTATGAGGCCTCTGGGGCAGGAACTGCCTGTCATTTTGAACGTGTGTAGTATTTAGCACAATGGGATCCTCCTCTTGGAGATAATAACAACAACATGTGCAATGTTCACATAACACGATGTATCTTTCATCTTCCAATGCACTGGAGTTCCCAGATTGCCATAGCATTTTCTTTTTTAGATGTGAGAGATCTTTTTTTGTCTTGTAAGAATGCAGACATGCTTTTTGCCTTTCTATCCTCTTGCCATCTGAGAGGAGGGAGGTATGTGGGATAAACATGGTGGTATAGTGCACGTTTTTCTGAAAGGTGTCCTTGAGTAGGTTGTCAACATGATGTACCGGTTTCAGAAACTCTGTCCCAGTAAGGGAGAGTATTTGTGATGTATAGGGAGAAATGCTTCTGGATTTCATGCCATATGATGCACCTCATGCTGAAGAGCAAGCCAGTGAGAATATCCTGAGCATTGCTGTACTCCAAGGAAAATGACTCAGGTTAGGTATAAATTTTTTTCCAGTGTTAGGGACAGCCTCAGAAAATAAAAGGCTTTACAATAAGGGGAAAGAAATGGTTGTCAAAAATCAGTCAAACCCATGAGTCCAGTATCTACAGAGGGATATGGCTGTGCAGAGGTGCAATGGGGGGGAAATGCTCATTTATTAAAAATGGAATTGGAAGGACTGTCAGGCAGAAAAATATTTTAAAGGAATTAAACAGCAAAAAAGGTGTTCTAGCTATCTGTTACCCTCACAAGAAGTGGGAAGCTTCTTGTGGCGTAGCTGACAAAAACAAATATACTTGAATGTGTTAGTATCTCAAAGTAAAAAAGAAAATTTGGGTTTGTTAGTATCTCAAAGTAGGAAGCAGCACTGAGCTAGAGGGATCACATCGTTAGAGACAGGGAAATTCATCCAGATCATGGACCAGCATGTCTAAAGTGTGTAGATGGGCAAAGCTCCCTTTCAGCAGATCTGTTCCTTGCGCTATACAGACTTGTGCTTTGAGACTAAACTCAGGGGACTATGAAAACATCAGTGATTTTGTTCTGCATCTCTGCAGGACAATGTAAGATCATGAGCTTCTCCTTAAAGCTGAAAAGCTTCTCTCAGGATAAGCAAGTGAACCTTCGCAAGATCCATGTTTTGAGCTGTTTTAGCAACTTATTCCAACTAGTATTAACACAAGACATAAGTTCTTTTGAGTCAGAGAAGTTTATCAAGAGTCATAGGATGAGTTCAAATAAGGAAAATGCCAATTGTGTCAAGGAAAAATTCTTCCTAAAGACCTTTTGTAAATGATCAAATAGGAAATGTTTAATTGCTGTGCTAGACCAGGCTGAAGTTGCTGCTACCCAGATGTCTTGGTTCTGGCACTGTCCATTGCAGAATGCTTCCAAAGCAGATGTGAGAGCCCCCTGAAAGATGGGGGAATACTGTCCCTATTTGCATGTCTTCTCTGTTTCAAGTAATGACAGGACAGCGTGAACTTCAAAATAGGAGATGTAATAGTTTTTCAGAATACTTGGTTATATATGGATAGAACCACTTAACATATACATGTTGATCTGTCCTGGAAAACCAGAAGCCACCATTCTATAGAATGAGAGAATAATCTTAAATATACTCCATAGATGAATCTCTCAGATATGTTGCATAAATGAGAAAATTTACTTTCTCTAACTTCTCTGACTGTTCTCAGAAATTTCTTTGACTAAACTTATTAGCTGTTTTTAAGCTGTCCTCAACATGTGTATCCTGACTGCTCACAAGCAAAGCTGCTGGACTCCGAACTTCCGGAGCAGTGTGTACAAGTGGAGACGCTGTGCGTGCATCCTCTTTGAAAACGTAGCTGGCAGCTGTATGATTTCAGCCCATGCTGAACAGTGTGCCACTGATGAGGCGCAACTGCCCGAAGAGATGTGCCATTATGCAATATTACTGGAAATGGCTGCTGCAAATACAGGCTATGATAAAGCACCATGGCGAAGCAGCGTGGTGTTTTCATGCAGAAAGACAGATTCCATCGCAGTCCCAGACCGCAGTCAGCAAGTGTTACACAGTGTGTTGCTATCGGGTAGAGTTGTTCTAGCCAACATGCAAGATTTAGCAGATGTTTAGCAAAAGGTTCCACTCTTCTTGCCACAGACACATGTGGAGCTGTCAAGAGTCTAGTAAAGATTTAACAAGTTTTATAAGTCATAGTTTATTGAGCTTGGGAAAGAATTTAATATGGCATCGTGATCTTGGAAGCTGTTTTTTTCTGAAATAATATATTTTAATTTTTTTAAGGTAAGCACTGCTTTTGTGTTAACTAGTAAAAGAGAAGTTAAGTAGATTTTGTAAATGTTCCTTCTCTTCCTCTTTGGAGTGTCCTCCTGTAATATCTTCTTAGGTTACACAATTGTGTTTTCCTCTGGGGGGATAAACTACCAGCAAGCTGAATCAGCACTTTGAAGCAGCTTAGATCTAGCTTAACTTTGCTCTGGAGAAAGTTCTTTACCAAATCTCATAATGACTATGGAATGGTACAAATAAATGGAACACAATTCATCAATGATTGTTGCACATGGAAAGTGATATATTTCGATTAGCAGTTTATGTAAGTGAAGGACTTTTTAGGACACCAAACAGTGCAGCACATCACAGGAGGCATTTGTAGGGCGGGATCCAGTTTAGGCAGGAAGATGCAGCCATGGAAGTCAGTGCCATTTCTAACTACAGAGCACAGAACTTGCCAATAAAAGTGAAAAATTAAGTGTGATAATTTTATAACAGCTTGTGAAATTCAGGCTGTAAGTTATGCTACTGTTTAAAGCCATCTTTAGTAACTCTGAAGTGTTTCACTTCCCATTGAAATTCTGTTGATTTAGTTAAGCCGTATGAAGTTTACTGCTAGACGTGGTTGTTGGGGAGAGAATGCTCTCCGTTAGCCTCACTGATGTGAGCTGGAGCCACAGGGATTTGAGTGCGTAATAAAAGCAAGGGACTGGAGAGGCATTGTAAGGGGTATGGCAAAAGGCCTAGTGTAGGTGCCCTTCACAAAGACTGGCTACCTTCTCGGCATTCCTCCAATAGATTGATTAGTAGTGCAGTCACTGCTTTGGAGGTTGAGAGACCAACAAAAAAATGTTTCCTTCCCAAGAGGAGGACTGGGTGTAGAGCTCAAAGGCTCCTGATGGCCACTCCTCTGCTCTGACAGTGACACCATCATCTTCCTTCTCTTGGAGCTCCTGCTAAATTATAAGCAGCAATGAGGCACGGAAACGCATTTTCCTCACCGGCATAGCTGAGAGCAGCAGCTTGTTCAGTACTCCGCAGTTGTGACAGGGCTGCAGAGACTGAAAAGAAAAAGGAGGGGTTAAGATACTACTGTCGCAGTGTGATATGGCTGCCACACTCAAGTGGAAAAGCATTAGCACTTCTGCTCTCCTTTGCATATGTCAGTTCTGAAGGCACTAATACTGCAGAGGAATGATGATGTTGATTGACATAACCCTAGTAGAAATTGCTGGCAAAACCAGCTAGCTGCAGTGCTGTTTTTGTTAGTGGGCACAAAATTTGGAAAGGCCCAAAGTAAAAAATACAATCTGAAAATCTGGATTTGATCCACTAATTTGAATCTGAGAAACAGGAATCCACAGTGAGTGACTGTCACTCACTCTGAACATGGAGGGAATGTGGGTTTGCCTGGTGTTACCTGGAGCAGGACCAGCTCCAGGGTGAGCTGGTGACGGAGGTGCGCTGTTCAGGAGCATGATGCGCCCCAGCAATGATTCATAAGGAGCTGGGGGAGCAGTAGGGGATGAGAAACGCTGAGAGTCAGGCATGGTAGTTCAGGGGCTGAATCCTCATTGATTTGGGGTCTGCTTTTGTTACATTTCTGTTGTTTCCCCAGACAAGGTACGATGAATGCAGAGATTCTCAAGAGATCTACTGTCCATGCTGAATATGTGAGTAGCTGATTGATGTTAATGGAAGTTGTATGTGCTCAAAAAGTAAAGACTCCTTTGTGGTGCTTTGAGGAGCAAGACTAATATCTGAATGACATGCAATTATTTGTGCAAATGGCTTAATAAGTGATGTCTTTGTTAGGTCACTGTTGCTTGGAGAATTGTCCTGATAACATTTTTCTAAAGAAAAATGACGATGCACAAAAAGTAACAGACTGTATTAATTTTTGCTTTGTTTTATTTAAACTCTGTGTGCTCCTTTACTGTTTTCTAAACAAAAGTGTTCCTGTAGTTCCCCTCTCCCAGAAAAGTATATTTGAAAATTTAGTGTTTTCTAGAGAAGAGTGAAGGGCCTATGTCTTGAGCTGCTGGCCTTCAGGAGGTGGTGTACCTGAGCATAGACCTTAAAGGATAAGATTATACTTTTTCTGACCTGAGCTCTGCAAAAATCCACTGAAGTTAGTGGGCGATGGGAAGGTTCAGGATCATGATTATACCCCTTCCACCCGATGCCTAATGGAAGGAGCACCTTGTTTGTAACCCACCATGTTACTGGGTGGAGGAGCCAGAGAAAGAGGGAATGGTCTCTTCTCTGACTTTGTGTTGCTCAGAACAGTGGTGCTCCACATGTAGCCTATGGCTCTGTGGGCTTTGTGAGAGTATGAATAAGCAGTTGTGGTTAACATCTGTGTGAATCCGAAAAACAACCTTTGTCAAAGTATCTTGTGAAAGTACCAACAGAGACATGGAGAACCTTAACCTTCCACATAAGAGGCAATTTGATTTTTCAGTATGTAGAATCTTTGAAATGTCTGGCGGCATGAACTGAAGTTACTGTGCACGTTTGATTTGCTGGGCTTTGGACTAAAGGACACTCTTCATTCTCTTCATTTTACATCTTCTGGAAGATGCTCTTGAAATGAGGCATCTTACTGAAGTTTGGGTAGCAGCTGATATTGACGGTAACTAGGTTGGTTCTGGTTAAAACTTTATGCTAACTTCTAAGATGCGTGAGAGAGGGGAGTCCGGCTTTGAGGAAATAACACACTGGTAATGAGACTTAGCTCCTGGTATAAAACTCTGAGGAAAATTGTGCTCTTCTACATAGTTCAGCATGCAGGGAAGACCCTCACCTTTTTGAACTGAGGAAGGTCAGCGGCTTGGCAGCTCTCAAAGCATTTGCTTACCCTTTTGGGGCAGTGTTAAAGACAGTCCCCAATATTAATGAAGTATTAGGGTTACATCAAGTCAGCTACTGCAGTTTGCCTGTGCAACTGTCAATGATTCCCCTTGTGTGTATGAACAAGGCTCATGTGCCAGGTTATCTGATGTGCAGGATTGGTACACGTGGACTGTGTAGGCACACAGTGCTTCTCAGTTCTTGTTCCACGTATGGTCTTGTGCCTTGCTACAGCATGCTGTGCAAACCCTGGGCTGCGGACAGAGTTACTAATTTATTGTTTTTAAATGCTTCTGGCTTGTAAACAGTTTGCAAATATTAATTGTCATTACAACACTGAGGTGAGAGGATGACACAGACACTGCGGAGAAACTAGGGAGTGGAAATGGTGCTAACTCATGGAGATGTCAAATTTAGAGAACACGTATGACTGCAGAGTCATACCAATTTATACTCTCAGTATGTTCAGAGCAGAGCTCTCACTGGTCTCATTCGCCCCTCAGAGTACTCAGCACTTCTGCAGATCACTTCAGATGTCTCAGATGGGGTACATGTTCTGGTAGCTTCCAAATAATGTTTTTCTTCCAGTCTTTTCCCAGAAGTTCTGTGGTCAGAACCCTATTCTGCTGGCATTGTACAATCAGCACTGTCATTCTATGAACATTTTTGCGCCTTTAGTGTTATGGACTTTCCAAGGCCCAGAAAAGCATATTCACACTCTTTATTTCCACTGTTCTCTGTTGCTTCAGCTTACTCAAAATAAGGCAAAGCCATTTTGGAGGAAAGGGAACTGCCCTGGCTCCCTGGCTAAAACTGCTGCAGCAGAGGGAGTTGTGCCAAGATTTTTTTTTTTTTCCCCAAAAATCCAGTTAACAAAACCTTATGTTAAAAGCCATCTCTGTGGGCAAAGTGGCTCTTTTGGCTGGAGAGAGGATTTGCTTGGTAGTGTAAGACGAGACTTGGAGACAGCTATCTGTCTAAACGGTCTTGCGTGAAAATTGTTATATAGCCAAAAAATGTATTGGTTGGCTGTTACGAAGAGGTGCTCTGCATTGCCTTCTGGTTGTTGTAAGATGGACGTTTGTGCATCAGACTACTGCAAATTTCTGACATCTCATAAAAACTCTCAGCCTTGACTCTGTTACTTGCTCTGTACTTGAATGGAGTTGGGTTAGTGAAGAAGTGATTTAGAGTCTCTGCATGGCTACCAACAGCTCTGGAAAGCCCTTCATCACACAGCCAGGTTAAACAGCAGTGTTAAAGTATCACAGGTGAAATATTCCTATGAGAAACCAAGCTTTTTAAAAGAATAAAATTGGCCCCTTTTGGCTATGGCACTGCTGACTCAGCATGAAGCTGATCTTTGCTGATCTTTAACTCGGTGTGTGCTCTGACTGTGCTCAGGGTGCTGCTAGGCTTGTGCCAGTTAGTTGAAGCACAAGACAAATGTGACAAGAAAATACAACACACTTTGCAAGGAAGAAACTTCTTGGCTGCAGCGCAGCTGTTTGAGGATAGGACAGGAGGCTTGTGGAGGGTGGAAGGGCTACTGGCCCACTGGCCCTTGTCCTGGAGGATATAGGCAAAACTGTCATGAAGACCTGTAGGGTGGAAAGTTGTTTGGCAGTGGGGTTCCTGGCACCTGCACATTCAATCCTGATTATTTTCAAAGATGGGATGCTAAGTAAACCTAACATGGGGGATGGCAAATCCTACACCCTTTCCCAATACAGGCAAGGCAAATGAAGCTATCACACTTTGCTTTTTCTTTCTTCTTCTCCACGAATTAGATAGGTCTTTAGGAGAGTGGTCTTTCCTTGCCGCAGTGGTTTGGCTGGCTCGTGTTGTTACTTACAGCTGATGCCCCTTGGCCAATCATGCATTGCTGATCACCATTCAAGGTAAGAGACAAAAGAGAGAGCTTAGCAGTCAAGAGGATACTGATGTGAGGGGAAATTGCTTATTTGAAAGGCTTTTTAAGCGCTCCTCTCTTTCTTGACAACAACAGAGTTTATCACGATCCTTTTATGCCTCTACATAGTCAGACACTGTCCATTATGAAGAGCTTTTAAGAAACCCTACTCTCCTCGTTGTTAATCTCTCTTCTGGCTGGTGTGTGCCAACGAGAGGGGACTGGGGCATCTGCATGGCGAGGTGCTGTATTTGGCAGAGGAGTGAACGGCGGCCAGCATAGACTTTGTCCCTGGAAATGATGTCAACGATGTGGGTTTCAAATTTTAATCAAATAGAGATGAGGATGAAGGAAGGAGAAGAAATACCGAAGAAAGTACACCACTGTGTTTTGAAATGTGCTGACTGCTTATAATGCTGGCTTTCTCTTATTACATAAACCAGCCTGGACTCTTCAGTTTTACAGCTGCACGGTTAGCTGGAAAATCACAGAATTTCTTGGAAAGTAGCTCAATTGTTCTCTCCCCCTACTTCTGGCTGCCTATTGGTGAAGTTTACTGCTGGCAGTTAACATTGCTTGCATGCCATTTGTCTGATACTAATGGCAAAGTTTAGGCTTAAGGTAATGCAGCTGCTTTCATACTTCTGCTCCCTTCCAAGGGTGGCTCATGGTCTTTCAGTACTTCCTACACACACAATTTTTAGTTGTGTTTGTTACTTCTAAAGACCGCAACCCCAGTGTGAGGCCTTATCTGCAGTTCTTTTGCCCCAAAGAGCTTGCAGTTGTATAGACAGGTGGGCAGTGTGTAGGACAGGGATAACTTGCTTTTGTTTTACAGGTAAGGGCTTGAGGCACAGGTAGGGGCTTGAGGCACAGGGAAACTAGATCTTTAAGGAACTGAGAAGCAATGCTGGGTCCAGTCCTTTAGAAACAGGGCTTTGCAGAAGACTTGCAGCTGAACATAATCTGTAGTGTGATCTTCTGGTTTCTTTCTGCCAGGATGGAAGGTGCTTGTTAAAAGTTTCAAATGCTGTCCTTTCCATCTGATTGCTTTCTGACCAGCCTATCTTGATGCACAGCTGTGCTAGTTTGTAGTCTTTTATAGACACCCATAGATTATCTATAAAATTTTTGGCTATCATAGAATCTGGTACCAAAAGGTTTAAATTAGGTTAACTGGCAATTCTTGGATTTGAATACTTTTATGTTCACTGCCAACAGTGCCAGTAACTGTTATTCTGAAAGCTATGACTCAGCAGAGTCATAGTACTTAATTTTGAAGTCTTGAAATGTTTCATTATGTGTTTCTAAGTCAACGTAAAATTTTGTTTCTGGGCAGCTCAGCTATTCAGTGCCACAGGTTAACCATGAGCCAGCAGTGTGCCCTGGCTGCCAAGAAGGCCAATGGGATCCTGGGGTGCATTAGGAGGAGCGTGGCCAGCAGGTCGAGGGAGGTTCTCCTTCCCCTCTACACTGCCCTAGTGAGGCCTCATCTGGAGTACTCTGTCCAGTTCTGGGCTCCCCAGTTCAAGAAAGATGAGGAGCTACTGGAGAGAGTCCAGTGGAGGGCTACAAGGATGGTGAGGGGACTGGAACATCTCTCCTACGAGGAGAGGCTGAGGGAGCTGGGCTTGTTTAGCCTGAAGAAGAGAAGGCTGAGAGGGGACCTAATATATACTTACAAATATGCGAAGGGTGAGTGTCAGGAGGATGGGGCCAAGCTCTTTTCAGTGGTGCCCAGCGACAGGACAAGGGGCAATGGGAACAAACTGAAGCAGAGGAAGTTCCGTCTGAACATGAGGAAGAACTTCTTCCCTCTGAGGGTGACGGAGCCCTGGATCAGGCTGCCCGGGGAGGTTGTGGAGTCTCCTTCTCTGGAGATATTCAAGACCCGCCTGGACAAGGTCCTCTACAGCCTGCTGTAGGTGACCCTGCTTTGGCAGGGGGGTTGGACTAGATGACCCACAGAGGTCCCTTCCAACCCCTACCATTCTGTGATTCTTGTGGTGCATTACTCCACAGGGATTTGAGCTGGGAGACAACTGTCCTTGTTCTTCGTATATGGTGGGGCCCGGGACCAGACTACGTCTCCCATGAAGCACCACGTATCAGTTGGTGGGTGTGAACAAGGGCAAGAGCAAGGCCTGAGTTTGCCTGCATTTCCTAAATTACAATAGTGAGATGATAGGAGAAATGCACTTCAGTGTATGGACAGTACTTGAGCAAAGTATGTTGTGTTTTCCAAATACCTTTTTTTAGTGATCTCCTAGAGACTGCATTTTTCATTTGAAAATATTCTCTGTGCTTCTGCATAGTCCCTACAAGGTTATGGGGGTTTGTCCCTGATAGAAGTAAAGATTCTTCCCATTTTGAAAGAAGAATATCAAATGTCATAATTGAAATGCTGGTATTGATGTGTTAAGTACAGAAATATCTTAGGTCAATAAATGTGGGTTCAGAACTGTAACGCTCTCAAACTGCTCCTTGCTGTGCACAGAAAGGTTGCCAAATGGCATTTTTATCAGTCAGTGAAAGCTTACTTTAATTGGCTCCAGTCAAGTTTCTGTATTGTTCTGCGTAATCTGAATTAAACATTGGTTTGACTACATATGTGGCTTTATCTTCCTTGAAGACATAGGGGGCTCAGTCAGACAGCAGCATCAGCTTTGAAGTTAAGTTATTCATAGCTCAAGGATTGATTCTGACATTAACACTGTTTCCTTGCGCTACTCCTTGAAAATGCATCCCTCCACCCCATTCTTTCAGTTCCTGACTTAGTATTAATTTTAAATATCTGCAATTTCATAGTAAAAAGAAAAGCTCTCCTTCTACTCTGCAAAGGAACAACTGAAAAAGCAAAATTAGAGGGATTAACAGGGAATGTTACTTTGTACAGGATAACTTCTTGCTCATGTTTATAAGCTACCATCATACCCATTAATGTAGATTTGTTTTGCTATTTCTGTCTGTGAACAGGTTCTGTCACTGAACTACAGAGCTGGGCAGAAGTGCATGCAGTAAAAGCACTGCAGGCTTAACCATACCGAAACAAATGTTTTGCTTGGACCTTGCAAACCCATTCTTATTAATGACATACATGCCTAATAGCTTAGAGTCACTCACTTAAGTAGCCTTTACGTTTAGCTGGCAGGTACAATGGAGTTAAGTGAAATTTCCTTCTCTCTCTCTTTTCTTTCCTTTTTTTTGTTTTTAAAGGGACATGTGGAGGAGGAAGCATGACTTTATTCTGAACTTTCTTCTTGTTTCTTTAAGGAACGTTTTGTGTGAGAAAGACTTGATGTCAGCGCACAAAAAAATGACTTAAGATTTGCATTCTTTTGCCCCAGGAATAAATGAACAAAGTTTGCAACTGAAAAGGCATTTTTACACCTTTTGTTGTTTAGGAACATAGAAATCCCATTATGCTTCATGCATAGCCCGAAGGAATGTGCAAACAAGTATTAGATCAATGGCATGTCTCTGCAGCTTCTTTTATCATGAGTATTTAAAACTGAATATTCAAACATTCATTCATATTTCAAACATCTGTCTCAAATAGTGCATTTGTCTTGGAGTATGTTTTATTGCCAATAGATAGGTTAAATGTAAAGCTTTTAAATGTTTTATAGCTTGCAGATGATTAGCTATGGTCTGTAACAGTGTTTGCAGGATTTTTTTTATGCAACAGAGTGGAAAATCAGCAATAAGCTTTAAAAGGTAGCCAGGCCAAAATAAAAAAAAGTACCCACCTGAAAGAAGGTATGTAAAAAGTTGTGTAATTCAGAGAACCCAGCTCATCTTCAATCAGTAATAGCGGAGCCTGCATCATTTATGGACACTGTTAAACCATCTTTCTTCCTCAGGTAAGCCATGCAAGGATCGTGCTGCTGCTTAGAGTAATCACCCCACACAAACTGACAATAGCCTTATCAGTGCTAGGGCTGGTGATTGTCTGAGATGGATAACCAAAATCTGATACCGTATGGGCTCATCCTTCCCATTGCATCCTTTCTCCTGGTTCTGGGGGTAGGATTCTTACCGGGGGCTTGGTGGCCCAGCAGTGCGCTGGTGTGCAGTTTGTGCTCTTGCACATGTGCTCCACAGCATTGCTGTGCCTGCCGACAGCACCAGTGGACCTTGTATGAAGCTGTCTTTCCCATTTCAGTATATTGCTTTCTTTTGACTCTGTGGTTAAAAATTCCTTCAGAAAGGATGCAGAAACCAGTCTTGTGTAGAGCATATTCATAAATGTCATATTAGAGGAAGGTAGGGTAAAGCAGTTGCTCCCCTGTCCAAATGAATCAAAATGAACTGTTTTTTGTGTGCGTGTGTGCAAAGACCATCTCTTGAGTTTTGAGCTCTGCTACCTGCTTTGTCTAGACTGATAGAATCAGTCATGAGAGCCCCTGGTGCAAATATGCTGCACTGCTGTAAGATGAAGCTTGCTCTGGTGGTGTTTCCCCAGTGCTTGAGCGCTGGGGTTGCTGTGTAGGCAGTGCATCTGTGCTAAGGGTTCACTTGAAGGCAGGCATACTCATGTTGAAGAGATGTTCAACGTTATAATTAAAAATACATTGCTTTTTGTGGTGAAAATATTTTCCAATGACAGGAAAGCTTTTATTTATTATTAAAATGTTCCTGGTTTTGGTGAGATTTTTGCTGTCTCTGGTGTATAGACTATAGACTGTAGCAGGGAAATAACAGGAAGACTCCAGTCCTTTAAAGACTTTTTCATATGTTCGTGCTGTGAATTCCGACTTTCAGACATAAAAAAACTTTTGTAGAGCTACAGCTTTAAAAACAAATTAATATTCAAACAAACCAAATAAAAAGCAAAGATAATGCATCCTTTTTAAAAAAGGAATCTCTTTTGTTGAGCACAGTATATCCGGAATTATTATAATGAATACTGTATGGTTAATTTTGCAAAATTAACAATGTCTTAACAAGGGCTCTCTTTGGCAGTAATAGCCTGGGAACTAGATTTTTTTTTTTTTTTCGGGACACTAATAACTGTTTTTGCACCTCCTTATGTTGTCCACATCTTGTTTGCAGCTAAACTTTAGGAGCTGACTTCCGTTTTTGTGGTTGCAAGTACTTCAGCATCTGAGCATCTGGCCTTGTTTGCTCTATTGAAGTATGCCGGCAAAAAGCTGTCTTACTTGTGTATTGCCTACGTGTGTATTTTCACTTTTAAACCAAAAGACAGTGTGGAGTGGTCCAGCAGAGATCTTAAATTTAACCTGTTCCTAATCTGTTTAAGATAGGCCCAAATAAGACTTACTTTAAACAAAACCATTGTTTGTTTAGCCTTCTGCTTTTGTTGGCTGAACTGATTTAAGATTGCATATTGTGTTAAGCGAGTAAAACTGTGTGTATAAACAAGCCATGCGTGTGAAACGTGGTCCTCATTGTCCTGTCCCCTTGTCTGGCCAATTGTTCCATCTACCAGTGGATGCTGCGTAGGCTGGTGTGTAGAAGTGTTCATCTGTGGAGATCATGGCCACCAAAGGAGGACGAAAATCAACCCTGCTAAGATCTTGGTATTGAATGAAACACCTAGATGAACTACAAATGAACAAACAAACCACAATTTACTTTATTTTTTCTTTTATTTGCATCGAAGTGAAGAAATGAAAAAATGTTGGTGTTGGAGCTGTCTGTGTAATCCTGACATGACCTCTGCACAAGGCACCGCAGCAGATTTTAGGTGATCAGGTTTTTTTTCCCAGGGGTCCACTACTGCAACTTGTAGTAATCAAGACTTCAGTGTCCTGACAGATTTTATATGTGTTTCCTGTAATACAACAAACAGAGAAACATGTAAATACCTTCATTTGTGAACTATTCAAGGAGGACTGGAACCTTTTAGGAATACGGTGTTTTGTTGGTGGAGGAACCTCTGGTTCCATTTCAGTCCCTGCAGTGAAGTGGTCTCATTGCACTCCCTGTCTCTTTGAGCATGGCATCTTCTTCCTGGGCTTCTTCCAGTGCTTCCGTATGCCAGTCCCGTCCCATGCTTTCTCCTATGCTCTTTACATCAGTACCAAGTCCTGCACTGGCTGCTTCTGTCCCTGTCCTCAGTCACCTTCAGGGACCTCACCATGTCATGGTGGCTCTTGCAGCCACTGCCTCCCTGCTGCTCTCTCATGAGTGCCATGCCTGAGTCCTCATCAGGCAGTGCTCCCATGTCCTAGCGCCAGCATCAATCCCGCATCTGCAGTTACCGGCTTCCAACTTCTCCCACTCAGTGTTTCTCCCTGGTTTGTTCTCTCCCAGATGTGGTTCTCGCTGCCCATATTTTCTGCAGCCTGTTCATGTTGTGCTGGTACCAGAAGCAGCGGGATCTTGGGAGTGACAACATCCTGAGCCTTGGCTCTTCTGCCTGCTGGTTTGGGGAGGAGGCAAAGAGAAAATCCAGCTCAGCCCCCGTTGAGCCAGGCTGGAGACCACTCTGTGCATATGGTGTTTTAAGAGAACTATGCTGAGTCTCTCTTCCCCAAAGATTTACAACCTGGCCAAATGTGATTTTTTTTTTTTTCTTCTTTTTATTTCTTTTAAATTAGCAAAAGGCAGAGCAAAATCCCTGTCACCAACAAAATTGCTCTGCTGAAGTATAAGGGAGTGTTTTGTTGGGAAGATATCTGTGCCTTGAGATGGTCAGCAAGAATTTGCTATAACGTTTATGGAATGATGTATATTCCTTAAGCCATTTTCTTAGAAGTACATTAATATCTCTTGCAGAAACTGTCAAAAAAGAATGCACAAATTTAGTTCAAGAAAGGTACCTGGCATGAAACTGTCAGTCCAAAGTTTTGCAAAGCTGTAAGTAACTGAAAACAGGGCTTGTAAAACATATCATTGCTAGCTTTGCCTTTAATAATAGTTAGTGCAAACAGAAACTACTGCAGTGTTTTTGGAAAGATACTCAACCTTCTGCTTCAGGTTTTAAGGGATTAGGAAGACACCCATGGTGGGAGGCAGATTATCTCACATCTGTCTAATTCAAGGCTTCTTGTGTCTTTCTCCAAAACATCTGGTACAGGCTGTTGTCAGAACAAGAACATAAACTAATTTATATGTGCATGTGTTTTTTATAGCTTGTTAGCATGGGCTGGTGCTTTTTTTGGTGAATTGGTAATTTTTTTTTTTAGGTGAATCGAAACCAATAGCTTGTTACAGCCCAGAACACTCGAAGTAAGTTCCTAACCTTAAAAAGATCTGTCCAAATAACTGATTTTATTTTTTCCTTTGGCAGTTATTTGGCATCTGAAACAAGTAATTTTTTTAACATGACCTAAACCAAGAAAAATTTGTCAAAGCAAGGAGTTGCAACCAGTTTCATTTTGAAAGAAATGAAAGGTTTTTTACTGAGACAAAAGGGTTTCATTTAGCTCTTGAACATATTTTAAGCATGAAAATTATAATAGACGGAAACTTTAAGAAATTTAATATATTGATGTGTGACTAAGGCTCTGAATGTTTTTGCTGTTGTTGGAAAAGCTAATAGTGGGATAGTTGATTGTGCTAGCATTTTGATATTTCGGAAAACCTCTCGGCTCTAATTTTGAGAGTTCCTTGGCCTTAAGCAGTGACCATTAGAGATGCACCTCTGCTGAATGGCAACAAACCCTTTGTTATGCTGAAGTGGAAGCCTTCTAAATAAAGGGTCTAATGGGGTAAGGCACAAGGGACAGCTTCAGGAGCCAGAGGTGGCTCAGCGCTCTGCAGGGCAGCGTCCAGTGCTAGAAATACTTGGAATTGAAAACACCATTAATAGATGGCACTCAACTGGAGCCGGTGATGGAGCTGCCTGTTGAGATTTGGAGTCTGCTGCTGCAGAGCCCAGTGGAACCAAAGGCAGCTCTGCAGTAGAGGAAAACAAGCCAGAGTCTCAGGTGACGGCAGAGTTTTGTTGCAGGTAATAGTGGAAGCACAATAAAGGCAGTACTGGGTGATTTTGAAAACCTAGCCCTTGATGCAGACTACATCTTAGTGCTAGGCCCTGTTGGCCCAGAGGCTTTGAACACTGGTGCTCTTTTTCTCAAGCAGGGAAAAAAAAAAAACCCAAAGCCTCAAACCTTTGAATATCTTTCAATATCTTTACTGATAGGTATCCCTGCTATGACTAAACGTACAAATCAAATGTGACAAATAGTAAAGTTAATTAGTCAGCTACTTTTTCACTGTTCCTTTGTGCAGAGAAGTGATAAAGACAAATATGAAAGTATTTGAATCTAAGGTCCATGAATTTAATAGTAAGAGGTAATTTTTAAAAATAAAGATCTGCTCACAGTGGTGTTCTTTCTTCAAGCTTTAGTCTCCTATATGAAAGGCCGACCTCTATTTGGATGAGGGAATCTAACTATTTATTTAATGTAAACGGATGAGCTGAATTTGAAAGTGATTGAGGGAATGGATGGAACATCTAAAGGCTATATTGTCATTAGTTTTACTTTAGTTAAAATAATTGTACATGTTTAGTTTAAAATGGAGGGGGAAAAGTACTTTGAAATATAATTGCATTTAACAGTCTTGTGGCTTTGTACTTTGTGCTATAAATTGCGTTCCCAGCTGTTTTTCATCTCCTGTAATTTAAATAAGTAAACCTTTTGTTCCTAAACTCACTTAGTTCCTTCTAATTCTGTTGATGGACATCCATTTCTACTGCTTTATTTTATGTTAATATTTAACAATGGCATGCAGTTACCCCCCTGCCGGCTGCGGCTCCACCTCCTTTGTTTCTGGAAGGCCTCTTTTTGCCTTGGTCTTTAGTTTTATAGAAGAATCCAAACTTCCTGTCCCTGCATCTAGCAAGAGTAAGGTTTCTGCATAAACTGACAGAAAATCCCTCGGAAAGGGCGCTAGCCCCCAAGCAGGGAAGGTGGTGCTGGGCTGTCAGCCTCTTTTGTTCCTTGTTCAGATGGAAGTATGAAGTGGATGATGCTTTGTGGGCCAGAGTAAAGCTGTGCCAAGGGAATGCAAATCCACTAGGTGTGCCCAGGTAATTTAAAATGCTCATGCTGGCAGCTTTTCTGCATGAGTAAAGCTGTTTAATTAATGCATTTTCTCCACTTTCTTTTCTTGACAAGTTGATTCGAATTGAAACGGTCTGTAATAAGCTTGTCATGGGTCTTGGGGAGAAATAAACCCTCTCCTGCAGGTGGAAAATAAAGAGCCTGTGCGTTTTATATTTCTCCCTGACCAGAATGGTTAGTGGCAGGTATGGCAGACTGACTGTGTTGGTTGGACTGTAGCACCCACTTACAGCCCAGACCACAGCTTGGCTTCGTACTGGTGCCTAGAAAGTTGGGTGCAGGACTTCAGGTAGGAGAACTGGCATATATTGCAGCTTTTTTGCTTTTCCTACTTTTACACAAGGAACTTGAGTACTGTGAGTGTAGTTGGCTCTGCGTGTAGGCTCAGGCAGTACTCTTCCTGTCTCCCCCCTCCTCCACCCCTCCAGAGAAAGCTTGTTTTGAATTTGCTCAGCCTTGTGGTTTGACAGAAGTGCAACATGGAGGAGACCTGAGTCCAGGATCAACAAAGGCAGCTTTGGGCATTTCAGCCACTGCCTTTGAAATAGGCCTTGACAATAGTGGAGTTGGGAAGCCCCACTGTTCAGCCTTCTTTATAGTGTTAATATACTGTCCAGAAAGAAGAGAAGCAAGAAATTGCTCAGATTTCATCTCTCAGATTTCATCTTGCATCTAGAGTGCCGCAACAAATCAAACTGAAATGGGCCCCTTCGTGGCTTCTGCGCTACCATGCCGAGCTGCCCTGGGCCCCTTCTCCCCCTGCTTTGCTGAAGGTTGTAACGCTAACTGAGTGCTCGAAGCAGTCTGGTTGGGGGCAAACACATGTGCTTCTGAATTACACAAGTGTCTTGTTAAGGAAGGACTCTGCTCTGAAATGAATTCGTTTGTAGTGTTTCAAGTTGGAGGCTGACAGGTAGCAAGTGCCTGCTGATACAGAGTGAGACAAGAAGAGATACCTGCTTTGCCTGGCCACCCATCCTGGCTGTCCCCAGGACCCACCTTGCTTCCCTTGAATGTGCAGGGGAAGTTCTTGCTGAAGGATCAACATGAAAATGAGAGGTGGGCTTGGGGGAGGCAGAGTTCCTGGCTGGCCATGTCTTCTAGCCCAGGCTTGAGGGGAAGAGGGCTCTCCCAGTGACAGCAATACTTCGTGCTGCTAGCAAGAAAATATTGGGTATTGTTTAGTGTGTGCAAACTCTTGAACACCATTAACAAGTAATGCTATTTTTTATGCTTTATAATATTAGTGGAGCTTAGAGTTGTATGACTCGACCTCAGGGATGCACTGGGAAGAGTGCTGAAAGTCCAGGAGGGCAAACACAAGTATCATGTATTGAGTTACACTTTAATAACTGATAGGAGCTGCAAAAATATTTAACTTCAGGAAAAAAACCCAACAGTAAAATACATGAAGGAGTTAATTGATTTATAGTGAAACAATGATAATCAAAACAAGGTGCAGCTTTTCACTTTCATTCATCTCACGTCTACATAGTAGAAAAGTTCTGGCACCTGCATTAATTTAAAGGCTGCTTGCATTAATAATCTCTGCTTTCTCAATATTGAAGCAGCTGTGTTCTTAGTTGCAATAGACAGTGTATGGTCTTCAGCAATTTCCTTACTATCTTTCATAATTAGCAAATCAAATTTTTTGTCTTTAATCCCTTTGCATCCAGGGATATTTCATGCTCAGAAGGCTGGGAATACGTGCTAGGAGATTGTCTTGCCAGTTGGAATTCCCCAGGGCACTGGGGGAAATGCTGAGGAACAGGGGCTTCTGGCTCAAGGTCTGCCACTAGTTTTGCAGATTGAGTATTTGGAGCTGCAGCATTATACCATCCTTTCCCAAGAAGCTCAGCACGGCTGAGAACGAACACGTGCTAGTGTGTTCACATCTGGTATTAACATATAAAATTTGAGGCATATAAAGTTTCTCCCGTACAACTAAATTAAAAACCTGTGGCATAAGGTAAACTGACAAGTGCAAAACTTCTTGGGTGGGAAATTTTAAATGGTTACAAATGTCTCCTGAACGCTGCTTCTGGAAAAATGTTACTGAGCACGGCTGTCTCCAGGTTCACTGCCTGAAAGTGCCAGGGAGAGCTGTCCTGTTGCTGTGATACGTATCATTTTTTGGAGGAAATATCCTGTTCTGGTCACTAAGACAATACTGCTGTACAGAGTGTGGGGCAGAGTCTAGGCTGTAGAGCTGAGTTATGCCACGTAAAGCAAGCACATCTCTGCTCGTGTTGGAGGAGAGGACTGGACAGCCGCAGTTCACTGCTGCTTTTTTCGGTAGAGTGGTGTGTGCTGATAGCTATTGACTTGCAGACACGTTATCTCTGTGTTGGGCAACGTGTTTCTAACCTGAATTTGTAGCTCGTGAGATGTCTCATATGAGGTAATGCACTAGATTCTCCTCTCTGGAGACCTTGTTTCTGACTTAATTTGATGTATTTGCTCGTATTTCTACTGGAACAAGACCTGGTCTAAATAACATCAGCTCTTTCTGCGTGACACTGAGGCAAGTCCACAGTAATGCTGCTGGTCATCCTAGCTGCTGTGCTGTCTGTTCTTAGATCAACTGGGTCTATGAGCTCTTATGTTTTTGGTCATACAAACTGTGGAGGAGCATGGAAAAAAAGTAGTGAGGAGCTTGACTTCCAAGGTGCTACCTGCTAACAACATCCCTTCAAAGCAATAGCAGCTGGAGTGCACAACACTTCTGAAACAGCAGTTCTCCCATGAGGTGCAAACACCTTGCTTGCTCCAGGTCCTGTGGGGGACACCAACCCTGGCTGCTAATGTAGAAAAGCAAAAATATATGCAGGATGTTGTGAACTACAGATAAACTTGAAGTCAAGTAGAACTGCTGGAGGAGAACGAGACCATCTTGGTCTCTCCAGCACTGATAATTCTCTGCTCAGGTAGCAAGAAGTTTGACCAGTCTGTGTCCAGGCTTGTGTTCCTCTTTAGATTGAAGTTCAGATGCGGACTATCTTGTGTTCAAAGAGACATGTGACTTCTGTCATAATGACCATACTTGTTCCCTCTTGGTGCTGGCCTCTATTGGCCCTTGTCCATGCTGCGTTACTATGCAAGTGTTACATCTCTATTAATATCTTTGTTGATTGCATTAGCAACCCTGCTGTTTATAGTACTTATGTTGCATATATAGTCCTACATGAAGGCACTTAGAAAGATATGTTATGGCTGTAGAGACCCAAGTGATCAATAGCTTTTAGATTACTGTGTCACTAAACAGCAGGCTGAGACATGGAAAAGCACTGTTACTTTAGGGATGAGAGATTTTTAGAAAATAAATCAATAATGAATACAGGCTGATTGGTTTCCAGTTCAAATAATTCCAAGAAACATGGAGCCCAGGGGAAACCATGCCATTCATACTCGGAAATAAACAACACATGCTTGCTTTCACTTACGTATTTGGGTCAGTACTCTTGAAAATGGAGAGGGAGCCATTGGGCAGGGTATTAGACTGGAAATGGGGAACCTGGGTTCTGCTTTTAGTGCTCCCAGAGACCCATTCTCCGTATCTTCCCCAGGTTCCCTTTGGTGCGAACAGCCTTTGCTCTGGCTCTGCACACACAAAACCTTCAGCACATGGGGACTGGCTGGCATGATTCCCAGTTCAAGCCCTTTTGGGGCTAACAGAAATGTAAGCAATAACAAACATTCACGAAGGTGATTTTACTTTCAGAATGTCTTCTTTTTTTAAAGCTCAAGTGGCCATGGGCTAAATGATGATTAGTAGCTGTCAGGTGCAGCAGCATACTGGATGGCGTATAGACGGGTATGACATAAAGCTGCCAGGGAAGCATAAGCTGTTGGTTCTCCAGGAGGGTGCTGTGACGTCTTGCATGTACGGGCGTGTGTACATGGCATGGGATGGCTATGCTAGTATGCAAGAGCCCCCGGGAGCAAACCACTCCCTGGGGTGGTACGGCTCCTCCTGGCTGCCTGGTCCTGTCCTGGCACATGTCCCAGGAGACATGGGGTGAGACTGTCAGTGAGTGGTGGCTGGAGGAGCACGCCTGCCCCTTGGGAGTGAGGACTATGCAAAGGGAGTTTTTCTGGAGGTCTTTCAGCACTTCGGGGGTTGTGTGGTCTTTACTCGCAGGGGAGATTCCTGTCTGAGTTTGAGGCACCTTCAGTTACTTTTTGTTCTAGTCCAGGGCCTGCCTCCTACTCTGCACTGAAACCTCCCAAAAGGTCTTTTGTGAAAGGACAATTTTGTGACAATGCGCTGTTACTTGCTACCTCTGGGACACTGTGGACAGTGAGCGAAGGTTCCTGGCATTTTGCTAGCGTGCTGGTTTTATACTTGCTGGTCTACTAGAGCACTGTTTTTATCTTGGGAAGGGCTGCCAAGCTGGGAACTCCTGGAGAGCTACCACTGAAGATGTACAAGTTGTGCAGGATGTTTGCTGGAGCTGTAGCACAGCCCAGCAGCTGAGGGCTGACTCCTGTTCATACAATAGCAACTGAGAAAGGCCAGCAACATGCTGCCTTAAGGGGGCCAGTTGAGAAACTTATTTGAAGGAAGAAATGAGAGGTGCTTGAATGTTGTCTTCTCATGTGGTTTTGTTCCTCCTTGTCCAAACAGGAGAAGGAAGCTGGCTGTTCTAATCCCACTTCTGCACCTCCACATAGAAAATATGGTTTCATGATGGTGACAGGATGAGGAATAGTACTGTGGTCTAAGGTTTGGTCAACCTGGAGTTAAGTCCCTTTCCTGGCCGGGGTCTGCGTGTGACATGCAACTACATCACCTGGCCTGGCTGTGCTCTGTGTGCAAAGTGGAGAAAATAGTATTCCCCTGCCTTGAAGGATAATTATTTTGAGGCACTGAGATAAGGGAAGCTGTATAAGCATCTAAGACAAATAGATCTGCTCCCACTGAATTCAGTGGCAGAACTCTTAATGGGAGCAAGATCCGGGCCCCATCTGATAAAGAATTTCATCTGGATTGCATATGGGGGCAGGCATTAAAGGACCCATCTAAGGATCTCCCCTCTGGAGTATGTCTATAAAAGACCCTCTGTAGTCATGTTCAAAGCTCACAGTAATGCCAGTCTCCTCAGGACAATTCACTTAGATCATTCAGAAACTCTTTCTTGTCTAAGCCCTGATGCTCTCTGCCAGTGGAAGAATGTGGTTGAAACTCTCATGCAGGGAAGACTGGAGATTTGTTTCTTATTTGAACCCAAAACATTAACAAATTGGACACACGTGCTTTGAGGCTAGAGCCCGCTCCTATTTAAGCCAATGAAAAACTCTCCTTGATCCCAGCAGGATCAAGCTCTTGAATATTGCTTGTACCTTTTTAGACTCTCTGTCTCTAAATGAAACAGACAGTGACAAACTCATTCTGGATTTATGCTCCTTGACTCTGGTTTGCAGCCAGGGAGGTTTGCAGACCCTCCCTCTTGGGACAGGAGGGTTCATAGTCTAATTGCCGAATGAAAGACCAAGGGCAGGTATCCCTGTGCCTTCTCTTGTGGCACACTGTTTAGCATGTGAAAGTCAATGCTGCGTGTTAGCATTTCTTAGTATTTAAATGTGTGAAATGCTCTTGTGAGACCATTGCTCCAGCCAGTGTAGTGCTTCTGGTCACGTATGTGTGATTTTCTTCCTCTTCACATTAAAGTTCTGACAGGTGAGTATTAAATGTGTAGGAAGCTATTCAGCAGGAACATATGCCTTGAATATGTTAAAATTCCTTGTAAGTCACTTGATCAATGTGCAGTATTTGTGTCCCCTCTGTAACTTTGCCCTAAATTCATATTCATCAACAGAGGTTGCTTGGCACTTAATGGGACACTTGGGCATTGAGTGAAGGGAAGGGACAATAAGCAAACAGGGTGAAGAATGAGGACAAATGTAGATGAACTTCCTCAAACAGGCACAAAATGCTCATTCCTGAATAAAAAATGTGAAAAGGTCAAGTGCCCCCAGAGGTTTCTATTGTGACAGGCACTTAACCCCTTCACTCCTGGTTATCTGCTTCAGCTGCTGGGCCACTCAGTGCACAAGTGCCATTAGCATCAGTGGAATGTGGGGCCAGGGAGTGATGCAGGA
The DNA here is from genome assembly GCF_030867145.1 of Opisthocomus hoazin. Taxonomy (NCBI): domain Eukaryota; kingdom Metazoa; phylum Chordata; class Aves; order Opisthocomiformes; family Opisthocomidae; genus Opisthocomus; species Opisthocomus hoazin. The sequence continues at coordinate 8,191,827 of NC_134427.1, read as the reverse complement.
TACGGCTGGGCGAGACCCACCTCCCTTCCAGGCAGCGGGCACTGGGTTAGCAGGAAATAATCCTTGTGGACACTGACCCTGTCAGTAGCTGTGTCTAGAGATAATTATTTCTTAACGTGTAACCTTTTCATGGTCAATTGCTCCAGTATATTAGACAGAAATGTGATTTCCCTCTATCTTCAGACACACACAAGTTCTTGTCCTTCCTGCTTTAAGGGCGTAACTTAGCAAGTGCACAGACAACCCAGTGCTCTCTGACAAATGTAGTTTCTATTTTGCTTAAACGAAAAAAGGTTTGCTGCTCTTCCTTGCTGTTGAGCAAAAGGGATATGGCTACATGCCCATGCCCATGGTTTTTTGGCAGGCGGGCATTTCCCTTTAAGAATCTAATACTAATCAGGCAACTGTCAGTGTTTAGCAATCTTCTGCTCCACCAGATCTGTTGTTGACTGATTTTGGTTTACCTTTTCCTAGCTTGTGACGCTTCAGTGTATGCCCCTTGACACATCACCAAGGCATCTGAAGAGGCAAGATCAGCAGAGTATGTCAGTACAGCTGCTCAGAAAGCATCAGGTTTGATATCGTCAGGAACGTCAACATGAGCAGCCAGGAGTGAAGACAGTTCTCTTGCATGACCCCATGAGCCGAGCCTGCTCCTGCCTGAAGTGCACCCCGCAAAGGCAGCTTTGGCGGTTGGGACTGGCATGAAGAGCACGAGGGAGGACACTGTTCCTCCTCCTTCACTCCAGATACTCCACTCTCATTCTCTGTGTTGCAGCCTGTTCAGTAGAGACTTTGGAACACCACCCAGAATCCTTGTGTTTGAGACAGTCCCTTTTGGGAATTAAATAAGCGAACATACTCATCTAACCCTGTGGAGACAGCTTGTGTGGACTGTGCAGAGCAAAACAATGACACAAACACAGCGAGTGCTGCTGAGCATGATTCATAGCCAATATTTTTACAACCTGCTTCTTGTTTTGTAACAGTATCTAATTGGTTTAAAAAAATGCAAAACTAGGTCAATTTGCCGTTGGGCCTTGTAAGACTTTAGCTAAATCTCCAGACTTCAGCTGGAAGTTAATTTGAGCCAGACTTAGGGAAAATATATATTAATACACCTGCAGTCTCACGTGAGAAACTTGTAGGCAACGATTTGGGATTCAGAGTCATACTCGTATTCCTAAGACTAAATTCAAAGCCATCGTTTAAAAGCAAGCTTGCACACGCGTATGTCCTGATCTTTAATTAGGCAAAACTCCCACTGACATCAATAGGAGTTTGACTTGAATAAGAACTGCAGGATCAGGTCCATAATTTGGTACCTGGGATTTGATTAAGCAGCTAAATTACTAGAACAGTTTCCCCATGAGTATAATTGCCTAATTAATTTTTAAAATAGCTAAGTTCAGCACTGAATATGGTGTACCTCTTGCCACATGAAATGTATGCTGTTTAATCCAAGTTGATGGAGCTATTTGCAAGAGCCTGTAGAGTTTATTTTACAGTTAAGCAGTACTGTTTATTTAAAGTTTAAAAATAGCCACCATTGTGTTAAAATACTATGTATCAGAAAATATGCTCTTGTAATAGACTTCACTCATAATCTAGTTTGTCTCTTAGCATTTCAATGTATTTTAAAGAGTAGTGATCTAGTGCATCCTAATTCTCGAGTTCTGGCTACTGTGATTCATTTTGCAGGTGGGAAAACGCTCTACAGGCTGGGAAAGAACTTATTCTCTAGCAGGGTTTTGAAATTCAATGCTTCAAAAAGTTTTTTGTCTTATTAATTATCTTATTTTTTTGTTTCTAGTCTCCCAACATCATGTCTGTGGTAGATTATATGTATTAAAACAAGTGTATATCGTTTGCTTTTTGCTGAAATTTCAGTCTTACACCGTGGGCTGTAGTTGATGTATTTGCTGCAGAAGGACTTGCTTTCACAACTGACAGATTTTTTTTTTGCTTTATTTTTGTTTGGTTTTTTTTTAAACAGAGACCTTGTTATGTAAAAGGAATAGAGAGATCATACATGGGTTGCCTAGTGGAAAAAAATTGCAGAAGGAATTGCAATGCCAAAAAGTAGAAGCTATTCTCGCTAAATGTATACATGTATGCCTGTGTGTGTTTATGTATGCGTGCGTCTGTGTATATATAGACATAAATGATTAGACTTGTAGTTGGCATAATGCATAATGCCTACTCATGCTGTTGACAGTTACTTAATAATGCACGTTCTCCCATTCTCTCCAGCTGAATTCTTAAGGCATTACCATGGGAATTTTCCCTTTCTGGGGATTGTAACAGAGCTCTAGGACCAGCTGTTTTTGTGGTGTGCGTCTTGACTGGCTGGAGTGGCCCTTATTCAGGAACTCCATCCGAGCATCTCCTGCAGAGAATGAAACCATCAGCTGTCCTCAAAGAAGTGCTCCACACTGCAGCAACGCGTAACAGTGAGTCTTGCGTCTCTGGCGAGTCTTTCAGGGTGGTGGGATCTTGGATTTTAACATGTTCAAAGCATGACTAGGAGTTTAAGTTCCAGCATGTCAGCTTATGAAGTGGGACACAGTCAAATGGGCTCTTCGGAGGGGTAGGCTTGAAGGTTTATCAACTGTTCTGCTCCTTTTTAAGGCTCCAAGAACACTCGATAGGTAAACAAGACGTGACTCTGAAGGTGCAGCCACTGTCTGAAATTGGCTGATGTCTGCAGTCTTCTATCTTTCAAAAAGATATTTTTTTTCTGTTCCACCAATGTCAGAGCCTTGCCAACAAAATAAGCAGTCCTGTACCCTTGAAAATTAGCAATTGGGCCCACCCAAATTGATGAGATGGTTTTAAAACTGGGAAGATTATCTTTTATGTTTAAATTTGGAGTCCTTTTGAAGGCTGTCCTGTTGTCTTGGTTTGCCAACTTCTATTTTGCATTCAGCTCATGTTTTGAAGATTTTCTGTGAGGATGAAAGATAGGAATAGAAGGAATAGAAACTTCCAGCTTTTGTTTAAAAAGAAAATAGATAACTGTCTGTTTTGCAGCTCTGGACTCCTGCAGCTGAAATTCTCTGAAACATTGTGATTTAGTATCGTTAGTGATGACTGTTGTCTAGAGTTGATGACTACTGGTTTGGGATCCTCTGGGTTTTAAATAAAATTTGGAGATGTCTTAGGCGTGTCTCCCCCCTCCTCCCCTGCCTTCCAACTAGTACTGAATATCAGTAAGATTGAGGAGACTCCTCAGTTATGAAAACGTAAAAGGTGAGAAGGGGGAGTGCAAAGTCTGTCTATGATAATTTAGGCTGTAATTTGTCTCCCAGAGCTTTGGGAAGCGTCGCACCCCTTCTCTGTGTGGCACTCTGACCTCCTCTAGCGGCGGCTGGGCCACAGAGAACCTCTCGCAGCTCCTGGCAGGGGGGAGGCTCTGGCCTGGGGCGACGTGACTCTGGCTCTGGGATCTGGTGATCTGGAGTGGGATCTCCGCTGTGAGGGAGCCGCTGGTGTGGGCGGTTTCCAATTCCCTCAGATTCAGCCGAGTTTTCACCTTCTGCCTTGATTTTTCCTTTGGACAATGCTAGGAGCTCCTTGTCAGTGTGTGTCACTCAGAGGAGCCAGCGAGACGTGATGGTGGAAGTCTGACAGCTCCTATTAGCCATGCTTATTCTTAGTCTGGGTTTCTAAAATACAAAACCAGCAAAGAACGAATACCAAGAGTTTTTTTTTTCTTTCTTCCCCCTCTCTCTTTTTTAAATGCAAACATGGGGAAAAGAGCCAAGTTTCAATTTCTCTTCAAATTTACAGTCATCTTTCTGTAACTGTGGATGCTTGAAAATGCTTGAAAAGAGTAATGCCACAGAGGGGAGATGTCTGTGTGTCTCGTTCTCCTTATTGTCTTGGCTCACTTGACCCTGTTGGGGATGTGCCCTTTCATTGTATGCTGCTGTTGGGCCTGTGAGGGCAAACAAAGAGAAATGAGCTCTGTATAAGTCTGCGGCTTGATCAGGGACTAGTTGAATTAGCTGGACCAGCCCTTGGCTCAGTGTGCCTGTGTAAGGGTGCAGCTCTAGTGTGTCAGAGCGGCACTGCTTGCCTTCAGTCTGAGTTTTGGGTGGAGGGTGCAGTTAGTGGCGGGGATGCTTTCTTCTGGGTGACTGAGGAATGGGCACAGACTTACTGGTCTTGAGGAGAGAGAAAAAGTGAACTAAAACTTTTAAGAACTACTGAAGCGCATCCCACTACAACAGGAGGACAAGAGATGGTTTCTCCTGTGGTCGCTTTCACTGGGCAGAAAGCAAAAAGGTGCAGTCCAGTGGTCTTCACCACAGGCTCTGGCGTGCTGTGTTGTTACCCCTGTTTTACATTCAAGGAAGCAGAGATGGATTTTGTCAAAGTCGTGCAGAGCAGAAATGGCCAGACTGGATCTGGGAGGGAACTCTTTCTCCCAGTGCACTGGACTCCTACTTTCAAGATTAATAATTAAGGACCAGCTCTAAGGGGTGGTACATAGTATCTTTCTCTCTTAAATCCCTAAGGCCCTTCCAGTTGCTGCCCTGGAGTGGTTCGTTTGTCAAAGATTTCCTTTCTAGCTGGCAGTCCTTTCTCCTGCCTCTGTAAAAATTCAGTGCTTTCCCTAGTCAGTGAAGGCATCGTTGTTTTAACAGCATAAATGTCTCCTGAGGCTTAAGCAACTGTGTAGGGTTCCTGAACTTCTTTGGCTAAGTCTAGGTGAAATGTTTGATTTACTATGTTTTGAAAAGTAAAGGTAGCCGCTGGATTTTTCTACTGTGTTTTCTTCTACCTTGGATCATTTTTACACTGCAGAAATGCTGGCAATAACAAGAATGCAACAGATTTCAACTGTATATACAACTGTGGGGAAAACAGTTTAGTATGGTGCATGAAGATAAGGGCCTCATTTGGCTTTTGCATCTTTAGCATTGCAACTAAGGAAAAGATTTAATACAAGAACAGAAGTGAGGTAAAGACCTTGAAAGACCCATGGTGTGTTTAAGGCCTAC